>NC_135955.1:32548626-32860251 GCF_053455715.1 Rhinoraja longicauda
CCAAGATCCAAAGTCCTTGCCTGTTTTAAAGGTTCATCCATAATACTGGTGCCCAAAAAGAGTTAGATGACATTCCGCAATGACTACCGATTGATGGCACTTACATCTGTGGTGATGAAGTGCTTCAAGAGCTTAGTGATGATAAATTTCAACTTTTGACTTCGCAAGGAACTGGACCTATTACAATTTGTCTACTGTCACAATAGATTAACAGTGGATGTAATCTTGCTGGCTCTCTGCTCTGCACTGGACCAGTTGGACAATTACGACACATACATCAGGCAGTGCATCAACTATAGCTTTATGTTAAACACCATCACCCTCTCTAAACCTGTCATCAAACTTAAGGAACTAAATCTCTGCTGGTCCTTATGCAATTACATCCACAACTTCCTCATTGGTAGACCTCAATCAGCACAAATTGACAGCAACATTTCCTTCTGGATAACCATCAGCTTAGGAGCACCTCACGAAAGTGTGCTCAGTCTCCTGCTCTAATCTCTCTATGCCCATGACTATGCAGCCAGATACAACCCCAAAACCATCTTTAAATTCGCCGACAACACCATTGTTTTTGGACGAACAATGGGTGCTGATGAGTCAAAGTACAGGAAGGAGATTGATAATCTAACTGATGTTGCCAGAACAACAATCTTCTCTAAGTGTTAGCAAGACCATGGAGCTGATTGTAGATTTCAGGAATCTATGAACCTGTCTTTATCAATGGGTTGGTGGTGGAGAGAGTCAACAGCTTCAAGTTCCTGGGCATGCATATCGCTGAAGATCTGAGCTGGACCCAGGACAATGATGCAATCACGAAGAAAACTCATCAACACCTCTACTCCCTGAGAAGAATGAAGAATGAGTATTGAATACTATTAAACTTCCACAGTTGTACGGTGGTGAACATACTGACGGATTGTATCGTGGCCCAAATGGCCGGGAATAAAGGAGGCCACAGAGAACGGTGGACATTGCCTGATCCATCACGAATACTGACCTCCCCACCATTTGGAATCTACAGGATGTGCTGCCTCAAAAAGCCAACTAATATCAAAAAAGACCCGCATTGCCCTGGCCATGCTTTCATCTCACTGCTACTGTGGGAAAGAAGGTATAGGAGCCTGAGAACCATGACAAACAGGTTCATGATCAACTTCTTCTCAGCAACCATCAGACTCTTGAACACGACACAATAATAACCACTACCACAGCAACTATGGACTTTATTATGGTTGCTCTACATGCTACAGCTTTGCACTATTCTGATCTGGTTATCTAATATTACCAGTTATTAATTTATTGTATTATTGATTAAAGCTGCATCAAGTAAAAATGCCATTGTTCTAATGCCATACATATTACAATTCAATGCTTGAGTTTTTACATAAAGGTTTGCAGTAATTTTTAAAAAATATTCTTGCTTTTCTGGCATGCTTTTAGTTAAATGTGTTGTGCATGATCCTTTGAAGGGTTCGAAATGTATTAAATGGGAGCAAACAGAAATACATCATATGTTTCTTTGGGCCCTGTTTTAGGCAAGGTTTTACATTCAAGTGTATGAGATCCCCAGCTCGTAGCAAAGTACCTTATAGACGGGTGGCTGCTATTCCCATTAGCATGCTGTTTCAGGAGGTTCTGAGTCATACTTTAGCTCAAGGAATTTGAAACCCCATGAAAACACGCAGATTGTAAATCATCCTGGTGAAAGATAGGGAGTTTGTAACTATGTGGCTTCAGATTCGTAACTTTAGCTGACCTTTTTCGCTGTGGTATAATAACTCTTCAATGTTCAGCATAACTGGTCATTTTAATTAAGTGAATTTAAAAAAATGGGTTCATCAGTAGGCTCCCCTTAGTCTAGTTTGAATCTTTCCATTAGCATCTGCATGTAGCAGTAGGCATAGTTGTGAAAGGAAGCAAATGTATTGATTTGTTTTGTTGTCGACAATAATGGCTTTCTTCCATTTAACCTGACTGTGTGGCTTGGAGGAATATTAATTTTGCCATCTGACCAATAACTTTGTGAAGCAGACTACATTCTTTTTATGAAAAATAAACAGCTCCGCTTTTTCTCTATGTATCAAAGGGTTGGTGGGATTCCAGGAAAATTTATGCCTGGTTACAACCCATGTTAAAAAAGTGAAGCGACTCCAGTTTGTCACATTAAATAAGCATTGCTTCAGTGACACTGAGCAGAGCATAGCGGGAACCAAGCAGCAGGGTTGTGTTTGTCAAGGGAAAACTCTCAAACTCAGATAATGGCGAGAGTGTGGAACCTGTTATCACAAGGAGTAGTTGAGTTGACGATCAAATAAATATTTAAAGAGATGTTTGTTAAGTGCCCGAGAAAGAAAGGAATAAAAGGATTTGCTGCTGGGACCAGCAGAAAAGGGGCTTTGAGATGCTTCACATAAGTGGAGTCCAAGCACAGGATAGACCAGGCATGCCATTTTGCTTACTTTGGTACTTTATGCACAGTGTAGTCTAAGGTAGAAGAAATAGATGTACGTTCCAGAAATGTCATCATGTCTGTAAACGATCGCTGTACAAATTTATATAGTGAAAACAGAAGTACCTATTAAGTATGGCCAATGTTGACCCTAATGTAATGTTGACCAATACGTTCTTCAAGTAAAAACTCTGATATACTGATTCTAATGGGTCAGTTCTACCTCTCGTGGGAGCAATCCAATCAGTCTCTCCCTTTCCTCCTCCCCCCCCCCTCCCCCCATCCACCTTTATTTCCCTGCACCTCTGCAATGAAGCAAGCTTCAACCCTCTGTTTAAGGCCTACTTCAGTGTTGTTATGCGTCACATATGCCATTTTAATTTTGCTCAAGTGACTTCAAATGAACATTGTGCACTGCCTGCCTGTATATGCCCAGTGGGTTTCATATAGAAACACACCTGTCGGTTAGGCCAGTAAGTACTTTGCCTTAATTGAAATATGACACTGCAGCCCCAGTGTTTGAGTATTTCTGGGTCCATTGTGTGTAGTTACGTGGACTGCCAAACACAATGCATATCTGCATAAGCCGTGCCTCATTCCCTTTCTCTGTTGGTTCAATGTTGGCTCTGTCAGCTCTGAATCTGAAGTCCGTGGTCCAGAGCCATGATTAGAGCCCTGCGGACAAAAATGCAGTTTATCTCTACATTGTAATACCGAGAGACTTCTGTACTTCAGGTTGAATAGCTACCCAGGTGGAAATAAAAGATTTGATGGCCTTATCACAGAGGAGGAGGAAAATAATTCCCACAGTCGAGCTCAATGTTTATGTCTTGGTCAACATCAGAAATCTATCCAGCTATTATAATGTTATAATTCACATATGTCTGGCTGTAGAGTACTTTTAGACTTCCTTGTGATGTTAAATAAATGATAACAACATATATTCATAGAGTCATAGAGATGTACAGCATGGAAATAGGCCCTTTGGCCCAACTTGTTCATGCCAACCAGGTTGAAGACAATGCTGATCAAGTTGGTGTCCATGCAGCCCAAGCTGTTGTCCATGCAGCCCAACCTGTTGGCCTTGCTGCCCAAGTTGTTGTCCTTGCTTCCCAAGTTGCTGTCCATGCCGACCAACCTGTTTCAATGCCGACCATCCTCTTGACCATGCCGACCATCCTCTTGTCCATGCTGCCCAAGGTGTTGTTCATGCCGACCAAATTTGCACTGAATAATTGGATGATAATTTATCAGGGATGTTGAATTACAGGAGTGATACAGAAAATTAAACTGTCAGGCAATCAGTTCCAGCCTTTTCTGTTTCCTTCAAATGATCTTTCAAGATTTCAAATTATTAGCCAAGATATCCATGCGTTTTTTTGCTCATAAAATGCCTCAAGCTCTAGGTTGGCATTTACTTAGAGTGAATAAGTAATTCACTTTAAGTAAATTACTTAGATTTGCCCCGACAGGGCAAATGTTCAATAATTTAATGCCCCGAGCATAACCTCTGTAGTGTGAAGCAGTTTGACTGTCCTCTTGGTTCAGGAAGGGTCACTACCCACATCGTCACTTATTTCTTTTCTCCAGAGATGCTGCCTGACCCACTGAGTTACTCCAGCATTTTGTGTCTATCTTCACAATAAACCAGCATCTGCACTTTCTTCCTATACCTTTTGTCTGCTTCACTGTGAATGTCCATCAAGGTATGCCTACTTTGAAGAATTCCTCTTCTCGCCAACGAGATTTCTGCAACACCCTCTCTCACTGCTCCCCCTCTGGGAAGAAGGGTTCCAACCCAAAATATCTTCTATTCCTTTTCTCCAGAGATGCTGCCTGATCTGCTGAGTAACACGAGCATTTTGTCTTTCTCTTGCTTCAATTGTTCACCTCTGATTTTACAAACTACTTAAAAGGTTAAATGGTAAATTGATTTTGGAAACCTTGAAGGATCGACAGCAGAATTGTGGAATTCCTTGTCTTCTTCCTCTCACAAAGGTTTTGAATGACCTTGCTATGGAAAATTTGGCTGCAGCATTTACTGCATTATTAGTTACCACAGTTTGCTTAGCTTTGGACAACCTGAGGACATTAAAGGAGCCCTGGCTTTGCCAGCTCCTTATGCCTTTACCTGAGAAGCAAACAGACAGGCTCAAACTGGTGTGTAAACACAAACATTGTTGCTGTGACTTTGCCAGTGGATTCCAGGCATGTTTATAGGTGGAGCTGGCATATTAGTATTTCACCTTTACTGACACTTCAGTGCACATCAAAAGTATGGCGGATGCAGCAATTTTTTACTGAAATACTTGGCCACTTTCCATCTATATAATTATAAACTCTGTTAAAATTCTGGCTCCAACAAGCTTGGTTAAACACAAAAATGTAAAAACCTTTAGGAACAGATAAAGTCCCACAGACTCATCCATTCACAATGTAACAATTCCACCTGCTATATTTCTCATCACACTACCCAATCCTTTCCCTCATCATGAATGTGGATAATTTCCCGTCTTTGCCAATTGCCATGCTGCCTCGCTCCCCGGGAATGAAAATGAGAAAATTACATGTGTGCAGCCTTGATTTTTCCATCCATTAATTTTAATGGATGGAATTCCATAGGCCGCACAATGGGACTTTGCAGCCCCTGCAGGCAAGCAAATTCATGGGAATTCCTCTGCAGGCAAGCAATTCATGAGAACACTGATGTGTAAAATTACCTTTTTAATTCCCTCTTAAACTTGCTTATAATCTCCTGCTTAATATCTTTCCTTTTTCACATTCCACAACTCATCAAATTTGGGTAACAAAAATTATTTTGCTTCCCTTATTTCTTAAATCCTACTTTTAATTTTCTTCCTCCTTAGATTGAACACGCTTGTTTACTTTATGCCTGCTCTATTAATTGTCGTTCCCTGGTAGCTGTTCCTTAGATGGTGTAGCAAAGCCATGAAGCCCATGAAACTGACCACTGGGACTTTTCCAGACATGGAATAGCTTTCCAACTCCTTTGCTGCACTGGTCTAGAATGCAGAGTGCAGAAGGAATTTTGCTAAGTGTTGGAATTCAACCATTTTCACGGATATAGATTGACGTAATTGCTCTATGAGGAGTTGACAGGGATTTGAGGGAAAGAATGTGCTGCTGTTTCAAAATCAAAAAATGCATTCATTGTCCCCCTCCATCTTCCCTGTTACCTGGACTTACTTGTTTTATGCTGTAGAAACAAGGAACCGGACACAATAAAAGACACAGCAGAGTGCTGGAGTAACTCAGCAGGTCAGGCAGCATCTCTGGAGAATGTAGATAGGTGACGTTTTGGGTTGAGACCCTTCTTCGGATTGATTGTGGTGGTGTGAGGGTGGGGGGGGGGAGGAAGAAAGCTGGAAGAGTGGTGGGGCAGGACAAAGCCTGATGAGTGATAGGTGGATATAGGTGAGGGGGCGGGGGAGGTTGGAAAGGCCAGAGATAAAAAGACTAAAGGTGTGAGATAAGGGTAGAAGATTTGGGAATTGTGAAGCTGGAGGAAGAAATGTAGGTGCAAGTGGAGGGGGAGGGTAGAAATGGATGCGAATCCAGGTGGGGTAAAGGGAAAAAAGAGGTGGAAACATCGAGGGGGAGGGGAAGAAATTGAGTGGTTCGGTAAGGTAACACCATATGCAATAGATGTGGTTAGAGAAGATGCATGTGAACTGCTGTCTTGATAGAGGGAACACAGGACCAGTACCAGAGTGTGATAGAAGGAGGAAAAAAGGAGTACAGTTATTGGGGCTAGACACAAAGGGCTGGAGTAACTCAGCGGGACAGGCAGCACCTCTGGAGCGTAGGAATGTGTGAAGTTTTGGGTCGAGAGCCTTTTTCGACTCGAAACGTCACCCATTCCTTCTCTTCCGAGATGCTGCTTGTCCCATTGAGTTACTCAAAAGTTAAACCAAATATTAATTGCTGTAGTGGAAGCATGTGCCTAATGAGCACAGTGTATCTGTACTAAAAGCTGACTTTGAATATTCTTGTCACCTGATGCTAAAGTTTCAGTTGGAGGGTTACACAAAGAGGTTGCCAAGCTTCATAAAAAATGTTTGCACATCTGGTAAAGACTGTGGGTCTCGGGGCGAAGCCAAGTTGCGGTAAATTATAGCAATTTGTCATTCAAGTAAATGTCACATAAAACCACATGGAATGTTACAGCTTTCAAAAATGTGTACATCAATCCTTTTTTTGAGAACCTGAAGAAAGATTTGAATCTTTCATTCAGAACCATCTTTTGGGTCATTTTTGCACGAGTTTTGAGAACAAATTCCATTGCCAACTGAAATACAAAAAATTGAGAATACTGGTTATAATCTGATTTTTTTTTAGAACTGTTACTCTGTGTTGAGTTTAGTTTATTGTCACGTGTACCAAGGTACAGTGAAAAGCTTTTGTTGTGTGCTAACCAGTCAGTGGAAAGACAATACATGATTACAATCTAACCATCACAGTGCACCAACATATGAGAAAGGGAATAACGTGAATAATATTTAGTGAAACAAAGCAGACATACATACTTGTGTAAATTGAAAATGCTTCCATTATTGAGCTTGACTTTTAAATTTTCTTGGGTTTGTGAGGTATAATCTGCAAAATTTGTCTGTGCATTTGAGATGATAATAGTGGAAACCAAAGCCACAATCAGTTGTTTTGTTGGTGTACCGGGTTCCAACACCTGGTGAAAACATTCACATTGATGTCAGATAGACTGCTTCTCTCAGAAATATGCTTTCTTCTAATAAGTCACATCATCGTACAAAAGAACTCATTTGTTTCCAAGTCACTGGCGCGATCCCAACAAAGTGTCTCATTGATTTAAATACCTCACTGAATCATCTTATCATATGCCAACAAAATAGTGTCCGAGAGGAAATAATTAATGCAGTGTATGTTGAATTACTCCTTGTTCAGTTTTGGTGCCCTGTAACAGCTGGAGTCTGTGACTTTGCTTTCAAACATCCTTTCCTTGTCTCCTGCTTGACCGTCTAGACGTTGTTCGGATCCTCTAATGTTGCTGACAACATTCTGTTCATTATTAGGTTACAATCTCTGCCACTCAAGCAGAACGTGCAAATGAATTCTGCTGAAAACAATGTGTCAATATTATATTGGTTCTGTTATACCAGAGAATTAAATATTCCTTTATCAAGCAGTTTTTCTACAGTGAATTGCTAACCAGCTAATCCGACTTCTCCACATTCAGACTTGAGGTAATTACAGTGACAACTGTTATTTACAAAAAACTAAACCATTTTTTTAATAACTTGTTGCATGAAGTTACCTCTGGTTACAGGTGAGTGCAAATGGTCTAACTGTTGTTCAATAAATTTTGATCTGGGTATAAAGCTACAGTTGCAGTTAAAAATATACCCTAGCACAATATTAGCAAGAAAGATACCTATATTCTACTTCTGTTATGATAGGCTGGAATCACAACAATAATATAATGTTAAACCTCGGTAAGAACACAAAGCACAGGAAACCAGCAGCTGACTTTTGAAGATATTTCTTCCTATTGAAGATAATTGCAAAGAAAATAAGGTACGGTATAATATAAGGAGCGGCACAGTGCTGCAATCAATGGTGGAGATGCTGGCCTTACAGTGCCAGAGACATGAGTTCAGTCCTGACTACAAGTGCTGTCTGTACAGAGATTGTAGGTTCTCCCTGTGACCATGTGGGATTTCTCTGGGTGCTCTGGTTTCCTCCCACATTCCAAACATGTACAGGTTTGTAGGTTAATTGGCTTCTGTAAATTGGCCTTTGTGTGTAGGATGCAAAACTGGGAAAACATAAAATTAGTGTATATGATCATATGTCAGTGTGGACTAGGTGGGCTGAAGGCCCTATTTCCAAGGTGTATTGCTAAACTAAACTAAACTAAATTAAATTTAACTAAACTAAACAAATATAGACCTCTGATTTCTTACTGTGTCTGCTCTTGCATTTGATGGAGATTAATCTTAGCTGCCCTCAATTCAAAGGTTTTGAATTCCATCTACACACCTCAGAATTTGAATACATGGTCCAGGCTTCCGAAGTAGTCATGCTCTTTGGGGGAAAGGTTATCAATAGGAAATTTTAAACTGAGTCTGAGTTTGCCTATCCAAATGAATGTAATCTGACCTACATGTGGGCTCTAAATAGGATTGCACAGGAAAACGGGTGCTGAGTTAATGGCCTCCACCGCTGCATGTCTTGGTGGAGGACATGAATGCAAGCCATGCTGCCTACCTGTTATCATGATTACAGAATCCAGCCAAGACTAGCCCGTTTTGTTATTTTTCTTTGCACAGTTCTGTGAGTAGCCAGTATCAACTCAAGTTAGTTTGCACCACTTAAAGCTCCAACCCTGACAGTTTGCTTAACCATGATAAGCACATCATCCAAACATATTCTGTAATATTCACTAACGTACATTTCTCTCTTCAGGCTGTCAAAATGACCAATAGCAACAAACCAGGGCAGGTGTGTGTGGGGGAGATTGGGGTGGTTGTTAGAAGATGGAGCATTGGGAGGGGGTACAGGGAGCACACAGGGCTGCTTCACCAGTCACCCATGCAGATCCAAGTAACATCTGTGGAGGAAATGGATGGGTGATGTTTGGTGTTGGGACCATTCTTCAGACTGATTGTGGTGGGGGGAGAAAGTTGGAGAGGTTGGTGCAGGACATATCCAGGCAGGTGATGGGGTAGATACAGATGACAAGGGGGTGAGGGGAGGTTTCCAGCTTTCTCCCTCATACTGCATTGGTCTGGAGAAAGGCCCCAATACGAAACGTCACCATGTTCTCCATAGATGCTGCCAGACCCACCGGGTTACTCCACCACTTTGCGTCCTTCAACACACATGTCCAGTTGTGGAGCAGACACCACCAGACAAAGCTTAGGTTTAGGTTTATGTTTATTATTCATCTATAAACCCTGGATTACTTGTCGAGAGAGTGGTCAGCAATAGCAAGTCCAAGAAGGTCAGCTCTGAAGTTGACAAGATTTCAACTTTATGGGCATCTGCACACCAACAGTGCTGTCACAGTGCTGTAATTCTCGTGTCACTGACATATGCATATGTATCCCACACAAACTACAATCAACGACTGAAAGAACGTAAACATTTCAGTCGACTACTGATGTCGAGAGGGCAAGACAAATTTCCAAACATAGAAAGTGTTAAGATTATGACATCTAAGAAAATGGGCATATAGCAAGAATAATGGATGACTACACGGCAGAGAATATTCCATGGAGAGGTTGTGAAAGGCAAGTGCTCAATAGATGGGTAGCAATCAATATAAACCTCTACACAAGTGATGCTGAAGAATGATATCAGGTTGTGCAAGAATTACACGCTGGGTGCAGTGGTATTCTATCAGGTTACAAGAAATGCTGCAGCAGAGTGTCAAAACCAAGAGAAATATTTGTACATCTTGTCAAGAGCTACAATCGTTAGCTTCCTCAAGCCTCGTACCAATCTGAAAGAATGTTCTTCCCATAACTGGGCATTGGCTACAAATCATTTGGGACTGTTTAGGACTAGCCATGGTGAGACGAGTGTAGATGGGGCATGTTGGGCGGCGTGGGCACGTTGGGCCTGAGGGCCTGTTTCCAAGCTGTATAACTATGACTATGACTCAGTTCACTAAAACCTTTGATGTATATCAAAATAATGGTCAGCTTTGTTTCTGGAATGCAATAAATGGTGTTGAAACTGGAAACTGGTGAGAATTGTATGAGAATGTGGGATTAGTGTAAATGGCTGTTTGATGGTCAGTGTGGACTTGGTAACTGAAAGGCATTTTCCATGCTGTGTTATCCTATGTACCTATATATGAAATTGTATGGGTGGCGCTACCATCCAGCACCTAAACAATGGATTCTCCTTACAAGTTCAATACATCATTGATATCTAATTTGGGATAAAATATGTCAAATTAGCAATTGCATGCTGTTTGCATTATCGCCTGTCTCCTCTGCAAACTTCCATTGTGTGTGAACAAGCTGTTTCTTCACACTTCAAGAAGTATGACTCATGCCACAAATGTATACTTGTGCATTTCATGCCAACTTGGAACCAAATCAGCAGCAATAGCCTCCAGTAAACAAACAATGTGCAGCAACATTTTCCGGCCTCCATTCCACTTTTGTGGAACAGAGAAGATTTCTTAGACTCTTGACCCATACTCATCCCTCAGCCAATTTTATCATGTCACATTCTTAGTTGTTCATCCTATAGTTGCATTGGGGATCCTGGGGAAGAACGAGAAGAGAATATATTGAAGAGAAATAGGGTTATTTCAGCTCATGCGGAAATAAAGTCCAGTTTTTTCAGTTCTTCTGCAATCGGAGCTGTAAACTATAACAGATTTCTCATAGATCTTTTCGTAATTGGATATATCATAAGAAAACAAACATGATTTTTGCTCAGTCTCACTTTTCATTCAGTGGTGCATTTTAAAAGTACTAATACTATAAACTGAAAGATTATCCCACCTGTCATACTTCATCCTTTGCCTCATGTGACTTCAGCCAAGTACACACACAATACTGCATTCATCGGGGGTACAAACACCAGCTAAGGAATGTGACAGGTGCAATAACTACTCATGTTCACCACAAACTATGAATTGTCCTCTCACTTATTTTCTCACACTTCTTTATTTCTTGATTCCTGTTTATCTCACCCCACTTCCTACCACCATCCAAAACTATGTGCATAACCATGCAACATTAAAATAACTTGCAACCTACAAGCAGCGTCCATTACCATTTCTCAAGCTGAGAAATTCCTTTGCATTCACCCACGTCATGTGGCTACCCGGACTAACTTATTCCTCTCGAAAAACACAAAAAGCTGGAGTACCTCCGCGGGACAGGCAGCATCTCTGGTGAGAAGGAATGGGTGACGTTTTGGGTCGAGACCTTCCTTCAGACTCCTTCTGAAGAAGGGTCTCAACCCGAAACATCACCCATTCCTTCTCTCCAAAGATGCTGCCTGTCCCGCTGAGATACTCCAGCTTTTTGTGTCTATCTTCGGTTTAAACCAGCATCTGCAGTTCCTTCTTACTTATTCCTCTCTACCTTGGCTCTAATGGAGGGTCCCACATCTGAAATACTAATTGATGCTGTCTCAACTGCGCAGCACAGATGCTGTCTCAACTGCTTAGTTCTTCCAGTATTTTCCTTATTCTGTCCTTTTCTTGGATCCTACATGCATTAATCTAGCCTGCCATACAAGTCCTACCATCGTATTATTAACAACTCTCTACACAGACCTTAATGTGCTGATAACTATCCCCTTAAAACTATTTTGACTCATCCTATCTTAGGCACTCCCTTTGTTCGACACATCTTTTCCCCACCCTTGATCATACTGAAATCTAACTTGCATCTCGCTTTATTTCATTCTTACAAAGGGTCATAGATCTGAACCATCAACTGTTTCTGCTTCCACAAATGCTGCATGACCTGCTTAATTTTTCCAGCATTTTTCACTTTCAGTCTTTTTTTAACATTTTCCATGCTTAAGTCTAGCTTGCCGGGCAAGTCCCACTTCCTTGTCATTAACAACTCATTGCACAGCCTGATAGCTTAATGATAACTGTCCCCATGAAACCGTTTTGACTATTTTGATCACAGACATTCTTTTTAGTCGATACATCCATCCCCCATTTTCCATCCTACTGAAAACTAACTCTCATCTCTCTCTTTCCCAGTTCTGATAAAGACCCATAGACCCACACTCTTTCCACAGAGGCTGCCTGACTTGTTGAGGTTTTCCAGAAGTCTCTGTTTTTATTTGAGTATCCATTATCATTCACGAGAACAGAACTAAGCTGCAGTGTTAGCGGGGAGGAAGAGTCAAAAGCAGAGATGATGAATATGGCAAGGCTGGTGGTTTTCAGCTCCTGCTGATTTGAATAGCATAGCCCTCTTTGCATCATGTTCTGTGGACTTTTGTCTGACAGCTAGTCTGATTGATTGCCAAGCCAGTAGCTGCCAAACGTAAGATACAGTTGGAGGAAGGGTGGCTGCGAATGGATCTCAGCTGTCTTTTTGGAGGATGTAAAGTCTCAGGCATCACTGGAACTGGTCAATGCATTGACTTCCTTGTAAATCCTATTCTGCTGCCTTACTCCGGCCACTGCCCTACAAAGAGGGGAGTCTCACTGCATTAATCAGGAATCAAATGGAAGGTCTGCACCCAACTTGTAGCTTTGGGCACAGTTTCACCATCAAGTACACAGCATAAATTAAGTTCTGCCTTCCTTATGGGGGAATATTGGAGAGGACCTAAGTGAGGATTTTTCTGAAATGTAAAACTCAGGAAACTGATGGCAGTTCCCTTAGCTAGTGCCAAGTTTGAGATTCTTGTGTAAGCTGCATGAAGACTTAAGTTCCATGATCTTTGCCAGCCTTTTCCCAAGTGCCAAATGGAGTTAAGCCATAGGGAATGAATGCATCAATTTGATAAAACTTACACTGTTGAATCTGCTCACAAAAAAACCCAGCATTGACCTGGAGATGGAGCAGCATCTTCATTCATTCAGACAGAGAGGAAAGCCGACATGAAAACTAAGGTAAGCAACAAAAGAATTATAGCCAATTCTGGAGTTCAGTCTGAAGAAGGGTCTCGACCCGAAACGTCACCCATTCCTTCTCTCCCGAGATGCTGCCTGACCTGCTCAGTTACTCCAGCATTTTGTGAATAAAATAATTATAGGTTATAGTCATCAAGTCATACTGCACAGAAATAGGCCCTTCAGCCCTCCGTGTCCATGCCAACCAACAAGTATTTTTTTATACCAATCCCATTTACCAGCACTTGATCCATTGTCTCTTCTGCCTTGGTGATTCAAGTGCTGATTCAGGTGCTTCTTAAATATTGTGAAGATCTCAGCCTCCTCCATCTTCTAAGGCAGTGTGTTTCAGATTGCAATTACCCTAATGCAAAAAACGGCATGAGTTCTGATGGCTTTTTAGTGCAAGGCCCTATCACTGCACAAGGTATCCCTACTGAGGATGGAGATACAACTTTGCATGAAATTGGTTGTGGGACATCCACAAATTTTAATTTTGAATTCACATGATAAGTGATTGATGAATGCAGGCAGCCAATTCTGGAGTTGAGTCTTTATTGTCCAAACTTTCTAGAGGCTACTCCTTATGTCTTTACGCTTATCTTTTCTTTCAAGTGACTGATCTGTCAATGTGGAGTGTGCACTACTATTGTTCAGCTTTCTGCAAAGGAGAGAGGAATTTTGAAAAATCTTTTCGTTGCATGATGTATGAATAAGGAAACTGTATTCACAAATCATAGAACAACACCTTTGTTTGTAGAAGTGAAAGTCCTGCACATGTTTACTCCTCTTTAAAACCCCAACTTTACACATTTGCTGGCTAAGACAGAAAAAATAAGGGTAGTGACTTTGAATACTGATTTACTCAATGTCTAATTCTACAATACAGATCTTGCAACACTTTATGGTTTGCATTTCAGGAATGTACTGGCCTCGGGAGTTTCTGATAATAAAGATTCAATGGAGCTTGTGCTTGATCTTTCAACATCAGACAATTGTACCCTTAACTGGTATATTTTTGCTATTGATAACTTTCTAAAAGCTATGCTTTGCTTAAATTATGATGTTTTGTTTCCACTTTTTGTTCAACTTCTCTATAATTTGTATGGTGGATCATCTTTTCTCTGCATTTCTGATGCTGGACAGCACAGTGACAGGTAGAGCTCATGCCTCACATTGCCGGAGACGCAGGTTTCATCCTGACCTCCGGTGTTTTCAATGCCATTTACCGGAACATAACCCGGTTTCATCAGGTGACAAGGTTTCATAGAGAGCCCATATGCCCATTTCATGAAGGCATCGAGCAACTGGTACTCTGGAAGGTATTTGAAGTTTGAAGATTAATTGAAGGAAGCACTACGTAACAGTATGTTCATGGATGTTACCGCAGATACAGCCAGAGAGCTTTCACTGTGTATGCTTATTTGGGAGAAATTATACAATATGGGGATTGGTTTGGACAGTACCTCGGCTGTCCTCTGTAGGACTGCTTACGCCACTGATAACGTTCTCAAAAACTGAGGATTATACCTGTCTGGAAACATCTCGTTCACTTGCACCTCCTCCAATCTCATCTACTGCGTCCACTGTTCCAGGTGTGGACTCCTATATATTGGCGAGACCAAGCGCAAGCTCTGCGATCATATCCCTGAACACCTCCGCTCATTCTGCCTTGGCCTACTCAATCTCCCAGCTGCTAAATGCTTTAACTCCCCCACCCGTTCCCACACTGACCTTTCTGTCCTGGGCGTCCTCCACTGTCAGAGTGAGGCCCAATGCAAATTGGTGGAAGAACACCTCATATTTTGCTTGGGCAGCTTACAACCCAACGGTATGATAGTGACTTCTCTAACTTCAAGTAACCCTTGCTTTCCCTCACTCTCTCAATTCCTCCGCCAACTTAGTTGTCCGGCTAGTTTTTCTGTCCTCCTGATTAAGTATTACTGATTGTATGCCTTGATGTCACCTTCCTCTCAGCTTACAATGATCCATTCTACATTTTCCTTGACCTTCATCCCCTTTGATCTCTTGTTTTCACACCTTACCCTTCCATTATCTCTACCTCTCCCCTGACTCTCAGTCTGAAGAAGAGTCTCAACCTGAAATGTCACCCATTCCTTCTATCCAGAGATACTGCCTGCCCCGCTGAGTTACTCCAGTATGTTGTGTAAACCAGCATCTGCAGTTCCTTCCTAAACACCTGGAATCTGGTTGCTCATCTCACCGCTCCAGCATCCTGACCTCTGGCACCATGTGTGTGGAGCGTATATGTTTCCCCGTCACTTTAAAGCTTTCCCTGGGCTGCTCTGATTTCCTCCTACATCCTATTGACTTGTGGATTGTTAGGCTATTTGATCTTGCAAGTATCCCTGATTGTTAGTGTGGGAAGTTGATGAGCATCTGAGAGGGAATAGGGTGCAGAGAAGTGAGTAGAGGAATGGGATTGCTCAGAAAACTGGCATAGACTCGAAGGGCTGAATGACTTGCTTACATATCGTGAGAAAATATGAGGAACTATGTGTCTGATTTGATAATTCTGTCAGTGTGCTCGACTTGGAGCAGGTTGAATAACTAATTGTTCAATGTTCAGATTCCTAAACATGAGTAAAACCTCACTAAACTCTCAGTGTCAGCTTAGAAAAAGCTACAAACTCCTCATGGGAAGTAACTCGGAGAATATGTACATTTGTTATATAACGAGGCTAAGAGCAGAGATAAGAAAGGTTTTGGAAAGAGGTAAAATAAACAAAAAATAGCTAATTATCATCATCATCATATCATATATATACAGCCGGAAACAGGCCTTTTCGGCCCTCCAAGTCCGTGCCGCCCAGCGATCCCCGCACATTAACACTATCCTACACCCACTAGGGACAATTTTTACATTTACCCAGCCAATTAACCTACATACCTGTACGTCTTTGGAGTGTGGGAGGAAACCGAAGATCTCGGAGAAAACCCACGCAGGTCACGGGGAGAACGTACAAACTCCTTACAGTGCAGCACCCGTAGTCAGGATCGAACCTGAGTCTCCGGCGCTGCATTCTCTGTAAAGCAGCAACTCTACCGCTGCGCTACCATGCCGCGGTATAAATATTATGGATCACAATCACAGACAAATCAGCTGTATAATAATGTAGAATTTAAGGTCCTGCTGGAGAAGTGATAACAGTGAGATAAATGCCATCACAAAAATGAAACCCGTGTCTTTCAGCATCTATGTGATATTTTTGTTTGATTGCCAACTTTCCTGTGTGGATCCTTGCATCATGCTGGGGAAAAATGATCTGAACAGCTGGTGAGGAAATGTCTACTGGGAATGACAGATTCTGGGTGGGTTTACAGAGACTTTGGTAATATAAGGATACATTTTCTGTTATCCGGGGTTAAGTGTCTGATGTCATTGCACAGCAAAGAGAACGCTGCTTAAATGTTGCACGACCATCTACTATAACCATCTCTCATGGAGGGAATGATATAAACTCATGCTACAGTGACTAGGATGCCAAAAAGATGCTCATATATTACAGTATATGTTAAATTGTCTTCGACTTTCATGTGAGGTTGCTGGCCTGTCTTTAGCCTTTACTTTAGACTTTAGAAATACAGCGCGGAACCAGGCCCTTTGGCCCACCGAGTCCGTGTCACCAACCGTACACTAACCTACACACACTAGGGACAATTTTACAACTTGCCAAAGCCAATTAACCTACAAACCCGCACATCTTTAAAGCGTGGGAGGAAACCGGTTCACCCGGAGCAAACCCACGCGGTCATAGGGGGACCGTGAAACTCTGTACAGACAGCACCCATAGTCAGGATCAAACCCAGGTCTCTGGCGCTGTAATGCTGTAAGGCACTCTACCACTGTGCTGCTTTGCCACCACTGTGCTGTCCTGTCTGTCTTTCAAGGGTTCATGCTTATTCACTGCCTCATGATTGCCTCTGACTCTATTTCCTTTCTTTTCATCCCACTCATCCCTGTGTCCCACCTACACTCACACCCATCTATTTCCTGCCACCTCCCCCCATCTATTTCCACCCATATTCCTTCCTCTGGCTTCACATTTCATATCTCTTCTATCCTTATCTCCTTATCTCACATTGCTATCTTTCCATCTCTGGCCTTTGTCCAACCATCTACTCTGCCCGCCCCCTTACCTGCATCAATCTATCACTTGCCAGGCTTTATCATACCTTCACCTCCCTTCCAACTTTCTTCCTCCCTACCACAATAAGTCTGAAGAAGGCTCTCAACCCGAAAAGCCACCTATCCATGTTTTCACATGTTGCCTGACACATTGAGTTACTCCACCATTTTGTGTCTTTTTTTCTGAAGAGAATCCTAGGAGAGCAATGATGATAATTCACATTATTCCCTTTATTGTGTATCTATACACAGTGGATGGCTCGATTGTACTGCATTGTCTTTCTACTGACAAGTTAGCACACAGCAAAAGCTTTTCACTGTACCTCGTTACGCATGACAATAAACTAAACTCAACTAAACTCAACGATTGACCACCTTACTTCAATTATTAATTCATTAACCTGCCAATAGGAGCTGTGATAAATACACTTCATGGTATTGGAATTGGTGTTGTTATTAGTAGTAGTTTATTATTGTTCATTGTACCAAGACACAGTGAAAACAATTGTTTTGTTTGCTATCCAGTCAAATCATATCATACATGAGTACATTCGTACCATACATGTGGGTACAACAATTCGTGAAAAAGAGAGAGGAAACAGTGCAGAATACAGTGTTATAGCTACCAAGAAAGGGCAGATAAAAAATGTGCAAGGGCTACAGTGAGGTGGTTTGTACTTATTGAGCCCTTGCACTTTTCTCATGAATATGTTCTTAGATATGAGTCTTAGACCTTACATAAGGTCGGTTCAAGCGTCTGATAACAGGACACCAAATAAACCTGCAAAACAATATTTGTAGACTGGGGAAAACAACAAGGAACTTACTGCGATAAATGCTGTTTAATGTTAGCACATTAAACTCCAATAGAAGTGCTTCATATAACTGAGAGTCATTAGTCTCAATTCAACCAAATTCCGTTTAAGTTTCCTGAGGCTAAATTATATCACATGAAAGAACATCTTCTGGAATGGACTAATATTTAATTACAACATTTTCTCAATTCTTGATCTGAAGTCTTAAATGCAACAATGGAATTTCACTATTCTATCTGAAACTGATGCAATATGAAAATGGAGTTTAGGGAAGTCCTTTATAGTCTGAGGCCATCCCAAATTGCATGAAACAGTTATCTGTTGTAGAAAACACAGCAGTCAATGTGCTATGTCAAAGCCAGAACAAATGGAGATGTTAACACTGCCCAGGATATAAAGCAGAATCTCTCCTGAAATAGTTCCTTGGGATCTTGTAGAGTTACTTGTTGAGGATGAAGGGAGCTTGGTAGAGCATGTCACCTGAGCATCATCCCCCTTGGCAATGCAGCACTCCCTTAGTTCTGCACTCAAATGTCAGCTTAAACATTGTGCTTAATTCCCAGGGGTGGGATTTGAATCCACAACCTTTGGACTCAGAGCATGCGTGCTCTTGCTGAGCCACAGCCAAAATAAACCCCTTGTGTTGGCCATATGATATAATGCATCAATGTGTTCGCTGTATTACAGCGTCATGTTTACACAAACTGAATGCCAGATTCCAGGCAATATTTGAACACACATTTCATAGCTCCAACATGCAGAGAGATATCGTACTCTAGGTAATATTTTGCCAAGTTTGCCAGCAGTCTGAGAAAAAAGAGATTATTCATTAACAAATAAAGAAGCCCATAGAAATATGTTTCATAAGAATGATTAAATATAGGTTAAAAACCGACTAGAGCAATTCTCATGATCTCAACATCACCTCTTACCAGTATATCCACTACCAGATATAACTAGCCAGCGCAATTACTTGTGAATTATTAATTGAAAAGTAGTCTTGGCTAAATTAGACCATGAAAACTTGTTTGGACTTCACCATCATCTGAAGAAAAGAAATTAAGTTCCTGAAACAAAATATCTTCTCTCCATTCCCGCTGAGTTACTCCAGCACTATGCATTTTGCACATCATCTTGTTTGTTCATTATGTACGATTTCAGTAAGTTGGTCGCAGTTGGAACTTAAAACTTTTACCTTCATGTTGCATCATATTTAGAGTTATAGCTTTTCCAACATTGACTGATGAGAATTTGACATGAATTCATAAAATATTCTGCAATATTTAACTATGTTCAAACGTGACTAACATTGGAGTTTAGCAATTGAGGATGTTGATGTGTTACAGCAAGACACGGAAATCCTGATGATAACAGAGATGGTAGGATTCCCTTGAGATTGGCATTTAATGCAATTAATCTTTAGCCACAATTTGACCACCGAAGCAACTTTATTCAGGTAGCAGCCACTGATAATGATACATTAATTGTGCAGCAGCTTAAAATGTTCATCAAACTTTGAGATGGCAAAATATTATATCAATAATATTTGTAAGGTGGTTCCCAATCAGACATCCAGATATAGATAGAATCTTGATTAGTACAGGTGTCAGAGGTTATGGAGAGAAGGCAGAAGAATGGGGTAAGGAGGGAGAGATAGATCAGCCATGTTTGAATGGCAGAGTAGACTTGATCGGCCGAATGGCCTAATTCTACTCCTATCTGCTGTGTGGCAGTAGCTCTACCAGCTGCACCACTGTGCCACACAAATTGGTTATTAAATTGGTTGATATAAGCATAAAAATAATATTTAGTGTAATTCAAAACAAATGTAAATTCCCTCGAAACTCTCTTATGTCTACCTCACATCACCTATCCATCCAGGTGTGATCTAATTCCATCATTATTCAAACTACTGGCATCAAATGTTCTAAAGTCTAAACGTCTTTAAAAAAAACTCTTTGATTAGATGAGTTCAAAATTTGTGTTAAATTGTGATTCTCCTCTGAGTTTTTCTCAGAGTTTAGTTTACATCATTGCAGGAGACTAAAATTAAACATAGTAATTTTAAAAAATCCCTCTTAAATTAAAAATAAATACGAGATTGTTAAAACTGGCTTGTACAGTTAATCAGGTATTAAGGCGGCAAAGATCATTTTAACAGCAATATGCAACTATGCTGATTTATGCTGCTGCAAGTAAGACATTCCCCATCCAATCTGAAAGCCAATCTTTGGCAGAGAAAAGGCTCAGGATAATTTGACGAAAAAAAAACTTGAAAAATTATTCTCCTTGCTCTTTAGATGATTATGACTAGTTAAACCAATGATAGACACAAAAAGCTGGAGTAACTTCACAGGACAGGCAGCATCTCTGGAGAAAAGGAATGGGTGATGTTTAGGGTCGAGACATGAGGATGGGTCTCAACCCGAAACGTCACCGTAGATGTGTGCTTCTTCGGAGCTCCATCTCAGTACAGAGTGGAGTGTGACCCAATAGGCAGCACAAAAGGCTCATTCAAGCAATTGAAGCCATTGAACCATGTGTAGCTAAATGAGAAAATTAACAAGCTGAATTTACAGTCTAAATAGAAATGGCATCCATTCTTGTATACATATAAAGTGAAAGGATTTTTGGAGATTAATAAAATGAATGTTGTTTTTAAAGTGTAAATATGATATGAATGGTAAATAAATATCTTGAGCTGGAAGATGATTAGTCTCAATCCCTGCTTCAGAACTAGGATTGTATTCACCAATACCTTAAGCATGACTTCATCTAAAATTGTGGATTGAATATTATAATAGAATGGGGAGCAGGGGAAGCGGGCTTTTAAAATGACGGGAAGCTTGGTGCTAATCTCCTGCTGCATTCCTGCCACCATTTTAATGCAGCCTGGATTAAGCACAGAGGAACCTCCTCGTTCCTGAGAAGTGACGAAACTCCAAATCCCACCTGAGTTAAAGTCAGCCATAAACTGCATAACATTAACAGCCTAATTCAATCTCAATGGTTCCCATTGATTTGAATCCTTGAGAAAAATCATACCACTGTTGAAGCTCATAACTAAAAGCAGACTACATGGCTGAAGTAATGGAGTATATATGTTAATTGGGGATTCAGAATAAAGTGTTAACATCTTCAGCAAGGGTGAAAGGAAAACTGGTGAGTAGAAGCAAAAAGACAGACAAGATTTAGAAGAGTATTTCATCAAATATTAAAGTCTTTAGGTTCCCTCTCTAATGACGTTAAATTTCTTGTCAGATGTGGAAACCCATGTAAACATTTGCAAAGGATTTAGCAATGTGTGGAATTTGGTTGTGGTAAGAGGTGCCAATTCTTCAAGATCAGAAAAACTCTGGTTCAAGTTAGGGGCTAGTGGAATCAAGGGATATGGGGAGAAGACAGGCACGGGTTATTGATTGGGGACGATCAGCCATGATCACAATGAATGGCGATGCTGGCTCGAGGGGCCGAATGGCCTCCTCCTGCACCTATTTTCTATATTTCTAAGTTATGTTGTGTGCCCATGAAGAAAACACTTGCCAGTGGTCCTGTTACAACTGGCTGAAACAAAAGCTATACTGTAATTCATATAATTGTAGCTGGACGTAAATGGGAATAAATTAAATGTTATCAGGATGATTACACAGAGAAGTATAAAAGACATACCCAGCATAACCCAACAATGACATGAAATGCATGCACCACTCTTTTTTGAAATATTCTTTGTACAATTAGTGCATTTTTACAGTTTTCTTTTATTACACTGAAGTTCTCTTCTGAAGAGTGATGGCCACCAAGATCTGCAGATGGTGGTAGTTTCTCAGGCAAAGCACGCCAAGATTATCATAGGTCATAACTGATAGGAGTGGAATAAGGCCATTCGGCCGATCAAGTCTACTCTGCCATTCAAAGAAATGACCCATAGATTGAGAAACAGTTTCTACCCCTCTATTATTAGTCTTCTGAATGTTCTTTCCATAAGCTCGAGTACAGTCCAATTCTCCTCTACCTCATTACGGACAATGGGCCTTGTCTCTGGAACTGTCGCACTGCAATGCTGAGAATAACATTCTGCACTCTGTATCTTTCCCTTCGCTCTACCTATTGTACTTGAGTTTGTCTTGATTGTATTTATGTAAAGTATTATCTGATTTGACTGGACAGTATAGAAAACAAAGCTTTTCACTGTACTTCTGTACACATGACAATAATAAACCTAAACCTAATCCTGACTTTAAATTAGCAGTGTAAGAAGGAACTGCAGAAGCTGGTTTAAACCAAAGATAGACACAAAAAGCTGGAGCGGGTCAGACAGCATCTCTGGAGAAAAGGAATAGGTGACGTTTGGAGCCAAACAGTAACTGAATGATGGCGATTTAAAAAAAATTCTGATGCTGAACATTTGAAATAAAAACTGAAAATGTTAGAAACACTTAATATATCAGACAGCATATAAAGAATGAGAAATAGAGAAATAGAGTTAAAATTTTAGGTTGAAAGCCTGTGATAGAGAAAAAAAGCAGATTTGTTTTAAGTTGTAGTGATATATCAGGCAAAGGGAATCTTCATCGCAGGGAGAGACCAGGATTGGCCAAGGTTGCTGTGGGAATAAATAATAGTCAATGGGTTAAGGGTGACAGAGCGATGATGCAGACAAAATAGTGTAAAATGTTGTGAACAGTGAGACAGGCTCAACAGAGCGGAATGTGCTGGTGAAAAGAGAAGGACTGACTCAATGGTACAGTTTGATGAGGATAAGAGGAACTGCAGATGCTGGTTTACACAAAAGGACACAAAGTGCCAGAATAATTCAGCAGATCAGGCTGTACCAGGTCATCTCTGGAGAAAATGGATGGGAGATGTTTCGGGACAGGACCTTTCTTCAAACTGATGAATAAGCCTGAAGAAGGGTCCCAACCTGAAGTGTCACTTATGTTCTTCAGGGATGTTGCCTGTCCTTCTGAGTTACTCTAATACTTTGTCTCCTTTACAGATGGATGAGCTACAGTGAAAATGGCCAGTTCTGTACAGGGAAACAAAGCTATATGACGTGTTCCTCAAATTAGCATTGGACCATGTTGTAACAGCGCAGGAGTCCACTGTAATAGAATAATCCAAGCTAGAGTGGCATCTTCTTTATTTGTAGGCAATTATTCTTATTTTCTTAACAGGGAATTTAGCTAAATAACCCAAATACAATATACCCCATGTTTATTTCTCTGACTCTGTCCACTGCAGGAACCTTAATGAAGTGTCAAATTACATTTATCTTTTTTAGATTGACTAATACTAATAATTCAGTGAAATGAATGGTTACAATTAATGTTGGGAGAACTGTTCCTAAGAATAATGTATTTGTTGTCAGCACATTATATATATATATATATATAGTTTTTAAACTAGCATTAGTCAAGTAAAGGAACAAAATTGGTTTCACCAGGATGTGCTTAACTGTGTTTTTTTATTGAGTAATTGGTTACTGTTTATCTTGGAGGCTTTGTATGCTTTTACAGATGTTAGTAGTATTGGCATGTGGGTAGGGTGGTGTTAGTCGGTAAAAGTCATCAAAAATGTACAAGCCGGACTTCCGGTTGAACGAGCCATGAGATGGCAGATTAGGGTAAGAGTTCCCGACATTTTGAGTTAATATTTACCCACTACAACTCGAATATTTCCAAAACTTTTGTTGCAGTTTCGTAAATATTGTGGGTCAGGATTATGCCTAGAGGAAAGAGTAAAAAGTCGACGCGGATGGAGTTTTTCAATGGTGAGGGGGAAGGGGCTAGCCGAGCCTCCTCAGCTAGCAGTGCAAGGGAGGATGATGATAAGCAAAGGCACCCAGATAAGGAACGAGAGAGAGAGAGCGGACCTCAGCCTCATATTGAAAGAGTTGAGAGAGTTTAGAAAGGACAATAGTGAGCAGCTGAACGGAATTCGGGAAGAAATTACTAAGACGAACACCAGAATCGGGGAGGCGGAAGAGAGGATTGATGCGGCTGAAAACAGGCTACAGGTGGCAGAGGACGTGGTGACGGAGCTGCTGCAACTCCAAATATACCTAGATGCCAAATTGACGGATATAGAGAGCCGCTCCAGACGTGAAAATATCCGAATTCATGGAGTTAAAGAGGGATCAGAGGAGAACTCCCCGTCAATGGTGGATTTTGTGGAAAGTTTGTTGCGGGAAGGACTGGGGCTCCCGGCCGCCTTTAAACTATGGGTAGAGAGAGCGCACCGAGCTCTGATGTCGAAGCCGCCCGGGGATGCCCGACCGAGGTCCATGGTGGCCAAGTTGTCAAGTTACAGGATGAAAGTGGAGCTGCTTAGACTGGCCTGGCAGAATAGAGGATTTCAATACCTCGAGAAGAGAGTTAACCTGGATCACGATTATGCGCCAGATGTGTTAAAAAAACGGAGGGAATACACCGAAGCGAAAAGAATCCTGAAGGAGAAGAAAATCAGATTTCAAACTCCATTTCTGGCCAAGTTAAGAGTTTTCTACCAGGAGGGAACAGTGGTATATGGATCGGCGGAGGAGGCGACGGAGGATATGGCGAAGAGGGGACTCCCGGTGTCGGTCATCAAACACCCGGAGTCCCTTTTGGAGCGGATCCAGATCTCACTTGGCGTAGTGCCGGGAGACCGGGGAACCGGGAGAGAACGGTCAGGAAAGTGGATTTCAAGGAAAAGTTACAGGCTTTTAGACGCCAGGACTCGGGAAAATGACTGAACCGAAAGGTTCGAATGGCAGAGGTGACCAAAGGAAGCGTGTGAGTCGAGTTTTGATGTTGGGGAGTTTCAGGACCCGTCTCCCATCGGAGGACAGACTTTAAGGCCTTGTTTTTACTCGTTATATCAAACGAGCATGGTATAGGCTATGAACACGGATATTACGTATATGTCGGGTGGACTCTTCTAACCGGGTAGCCGGATAGATGGACAGCTTTGGAACTGAAGAGCCACCGTTAGAAGACGGCCCTCTCCCACCTGTCAGGGGGAGAGGCAACACCTCAAAGCCCTCTCACCATCAGGGCTTTAATAGGGTCAAAATCAGGACCCTACAGTTGGAAGTCCGTTTATTTACTTTAGTGTCATTATTGTGTTTTTGTTCTGTAGTTGTTTTTTGGGGGCTGTTTCGTGCATGGATACTGGAGCTGGTATGGTTTATATACTTTTATTTCTTCTACTTATTGGACACTAAATGTAAGCAGTTAAAATAGTAACTTATAATGTGAATGGCCTTAACAATCCTATTAAGAGAAGCAAGATATTAACCAAAATAAAGAGAGATAGAGTCGAGGTGGCCTTTCTACAAGAAACACACCTGTCTGAAACAGAGCATGCTAAACCAAAACGACTGGGCTTTAAACATCAGTACTCCTCATCATATAGTGCTGGTCATAGGAGGGGGGTGGCAATATTAATCTCTAGCAATATAAGTTTTGATCCCACCTTTGAAAAGAGAGATCCAGAGGGGAGATATATCTTCATGAGAGGTAATTTAGGCGGCTCATTGGTTACTCTGTTAAATATTTACGCTCCTCCCAACTCGGATTGGAAATTTTTTAAACAAGTGTTTGATTTGATAATATCTGAAACCCAGGGAGTATTAATCTGTGGGGGGGATCTTAATGTTAGATTAAATCCTAAACTGGACTCTTCAAATGTTCATATAGCTCAGCCGAAATTGATAAATAAAAAAATTAATTTGGCAATGAATGATATTGGATTAATTGATGTATGGGGAGAACTAAATTTGTCAAAACGAGACTACACATGTTTTTCTAATCCACATTTGGCATATTCTCAGATTGATTATTTTCTTACCTTTGGAAAAGACCTTCACAGGGTTGTAAGCTGCGAGGTGGGGAGCATGGACCTTTCAGATCATAGTCCTGTGTTTTTAAAACTACTTCTTGATCGGTATCAAAGAGACACTTTATGGAGATTAAATACATATGTACTGACTCATATGAAAGAACAGATTAAGAACGATATTACAGAGTATCTGGAACTAAATGACAATGACGAAGTTTCACCTCTGATACTGTGGGATGCATGTAAAGCAGTGCTTCGGGGCAAGATAATAGGATATAGTGCTCACATAAAGAAAGCTAGACATGAAAAGTTAGAGCGGCTGCAAGTGGAACTGAAACAACTGGAACAAAACCATAAGGATACAAATGATCAAAAAATCCGAGAACTACTTGTGAAGAAGAAGAATGAAATAAATGATATTTATACAAAAGATATAGAAAAAAAGTTGATTTTTGTAAAACAGAAATATTATGATGGGGGAGGAAAAGCCAGTAAATTATTAGCCTATAAACTAAAAAAACAACAGGCAGAGAATACAATTCATAAAATAAAACACCCTGTAACTAATTTTACACACTATAAATTGAAGGAAATACAAAATTGTTTTGATATATATTTCAAAAGATTATATTTACAACCTCAAATCAGTGGGGAGAAAATGGAGGATTTCTTTAAGGAGATTCATTTGCCAAAATTGACCAGTGAACAGAGTAAGTCCCTTGTAGCTGAAATAACAGAGAAAGAAGTTAGGTCTGCTATAGTACATCTTAAACCAAATAAGGTCCCGGGCCCAGACGGGTTCCCTTCAGAATGATACCGGGTAATGGTGGACTCATTGGTCCCTACGTTACAACGTACTTTCAATTGGGTTCTCAAAGAGAACGTAATACCCCCCTCCTGGAAGGAGGCAGTAATCTCATGTGATTCCGAAAGAGGGAAAAGATAAATCTGTATGTAGTAATTTTAGGCCAGTGAGCGTACTCAACCAGGATTACAAAATTTTTACTCACATACTAGCCAAACGATTAGAATGTTTGCTACCACAAATTATTAGCCTGGATCAGACAGGGTTTGTTCGAGGGAGACAAACCCAAGACAACATTAGAAGGACATTGCACATAATTGACCACATAACAAAATTTAACTTAGAAGCAGTCCTAGTGGGGTTAGATGCTGAAAAAGCTTTTGATTGTGTAAATTGGTCTTTTTTGCTTAGAGCTTTAGATAGATTTGGATTTCACAATACTTTTATTAAAACAATACAGGCTCTTTATGATAGCCCAAGTGCAAGAATTAAAATTAACGGAGTAGTTTCAAAACTTTTTTGCTAGAAAGAGGAACAAGACAGGGATGTCCAATCAGCCCCCTTTTATTTGCGGTTTTTATCGAACCTTTGAGTCAGTGGATTATCCAGAATAATAATATCAAAGGAATAGTAATGAAAGGAGGGGAACAAAAGATTTCCTTATTTGCCGATGACGTATTGGCGTATTTGTCAGACCCTGAACAGTCTTTGTTACAGTTATTTTATGTTTTGGAACAATATGGATCCTTCTCTGGCTATAAGTTAAATGTTATAAAAACACAAATTCTTAGTTTCAAATATAGCCCCTCAGTAAAGGTAAGGGAAAAGTTTAACTTGAGGTGGGATGCTGAATCCATGAGATATCTGGGAATAAACATTCCAATAGATCTGACTAAACTGCACTTGCTTAACTACCTCCCATTGAACAATAAGATCAGGGAAGACATTAGGAGGTGGGACCTAATACCTTATCTTAATTTTGGATTTCGTATTGAATCGGTCAAAATGGTTATGTTACCGAGGCTGTTGTATCTCTTTCAATCACTTCCACTAGATATATCAGACCAACAATTTCAAGAATGGGATAAACATATCTCGAGGTATATTTGGCAGGGACAAAGACCAAGAATCAGATACCAGGCGTTACAACTGACCAAAAATAAAGGTGGGGTTGCACTCCCGTGCTTGAAAGACTATTATGCAGCTGCTCAGCTGAGAACATTAATTTATTGGTGCAACCCCGACTATTGTGCTAGATGGAAGGAGATTGAGATTGCTATAACAGAGGAATTTCCGATTCAGGCTGCAATCGGAGATAAGGAGTTAACAAATAAGTTAATTAATTTGGGAAACTCATGGATTCGATTATCACTTAGGGTATGGAATAAGGTCATTACCCAAAATCATCTGAGGGATGCTGTGAAGGTTTTGAGATGGTGCACGTTTGACCCAGATTTTGTACCAAAAAGACAGGACACTAGTTTTAAAAGATGGAGTTCTCAAGGTTTGACATCATATTGCACATTTTTACATAAGGGGTCTATGAACAGCTTTGAGAATCTGAAGAGGCAATTTGGTTTGAATAATGGTGATTTCTATAGATACCTTCAAAATCGCCATTATATAGATCAAATACAAAAGGAATGTGCAGAAGTAAAATGGGATAATATTTTGTTAAATGTATTTATTGATGCTTACCATGGAGGCTCAAAACAGAAAACCATCTCAAAATTATACAAGGGTTTACGGCAGAGAAAAGGCAACTCACTGTATGTAAAACAGAAATGGGAAAGGGAAGGTAATCTGGTTCTAAAAGAAGAAACCTGGGAGAGCTTATGTGAGATACAATGGAAAACTTCAAGTTCAAATGTTTGGCGGGTGTTTTGCTGGAAAACCCTTATTAGGTTTTTTATTACACCAGTTCAAAAAAGGCATTACACAAATTCTTCTTCATGCTGGCGACAATGTGGGTGCCTTGAGGCAAACCATTTTCACATATTTTGGTCTTGTGTATCAGTGATCCCATTTTGGCAGGAGATTCATAAAGTTTTACAAAAAGTTTTTTATATGGATATTCCATTTAAATTTGAGTTTTTATATTTTGGTGCTTTACCAGTACAAAATGCTCCTATTAGAGATAAGTATCTTTTCCAGATCTTAAGTGCTGCCAGCAGGAAAGCTATTACTAGGAAGTGGTTGAAACCTGGAAAACCTAATGTGGATGACTGGATTAACATTGTATATGATATTTTTATAATGGAAAGGATAACTTTTGCTTTAAGATTGCAACAGGGAATATTTTTGAAAAGGTGGGAAAAATGGATGTTGTACATCATGCCCGTACGGCCATCATTCGTTTAAAGCGGATCTTTGTATCCTACTTCCGTGTCCTATCTCATTTTCCTTGATTTCATACCGCTCCAGAAGTAGTGATGAAATATTATAGAGGTATACCCCAAATGTTGATGTTAGTTGTTTTTGTTTTTGTTTTTGTGTGTAGTTAAGTTTTGGATATGATCAAATGTCCAGTAAGTCATTACCCATCCTTGTAGTGCTTCCAATACCTGTGATATGCTTTATTTTGGGATATGCAGTATTTGTTAACTAAGGAGGGTTTAAGGTGAATGAGAATGTGTATCATTGCGGAATGTATGGAACTGGAAAATCAAAATAAAAATAGAATTATTTTTTTTTTTTAAAAGAAAAAAAAAAAAAAAAATGTACAAGCCAGAATCAAATTCCTCATGGGAATATTGACAGGTTGCCAAAATTCCCCTTGAAAGCTCCATGACTGAGCAATGCGTAATCCTCTGCAGCTTCACAGGGAAAGGAGAACATGCCCTGCAAATATTCCCAGGGAACTGAGGGATCTACAGAGCCAAGATTAGAATGGTTTGGAAGGCAAAGTGAAAGCATGGTTAAAAGTAGTTAGTATCACCAAGGGATATGGGGAAAAAGCCGGAATGGGGTACTGATTTTGGATTATCAACTGTGATCATATTGAATGGAAGTGCTGGCCCGAAGGGACGAATGGCGTACTCCTACACCTATTTTCTATGTTTCTATGTTTTAACCTAATGCTTAGAAACTGCCTGCATCTCGGAAGTGTTCAATGCTTGCAGCTTGTAGTTTTTTTTAGTTTATTGTCATGTGTACTGAGGTATAGCGAAAAGCTTTTGTTGCATGCTATCCAGTCAATGGAAATACTTGATTGGCTTTACCTTGCACTAAACGTTATTCCCTTATCATATGTCTATACACTGTAAATGGCTCGATCGTAATCATGTATTACATGATTACATGTTATTACATGATTACATGATTACAGGATTTTCCACCGCCCGGCGGGGGCTTCAATGTCGGGACCCCCGACCGCCCCGACGTGGCAATTTCGACTGCCTGACCGCGGGAGAAGACGGCAGGGAAGAGAAAGACATTCTGGCCTTCCATCACAGTGAGGAGGTGACTGGAGGAAACTCACTGTGATGATGGTTCTTTTGTTTTATGTTGGTTTTGTGATTGTGTGTTTTATTGCTTTCTTTTTATTGCCTCTCCTTATTGACTGTGGGTAACGTAATTTTGTCCAAAAACATGTTTTTGGATGACAATAAAGGCTATTCTATTCTATTCTATTCTATTCTATTTACAGTGTATAGACATATGACAATGGAATAACGTTTAGTGCAAGGTAAAGCCAGCAAAATCCAATCATGGATAGACTGAGGGTCACCAATGAGGTAGATAGTAGTTCAGGACTGTATGTATTGAGAGCAACTGAAGGATGGTGGATATTAAAACTGCTTAAATAATGGATGTCCTTTTGATGGGGTCATAGGAAGGCTGTGAGAGACCTGGGAGGACCTCTGACAGAGGTCGCTACCCACTCACTACTTAAATAGTAGGCCACTTTGGTGGCAGGAAGCAGGATTCATGGATTTTATTTGGTTCCCATTATTGTGTCTGCCTTTTGTCCTGAGACCAATGTTAACAGCTCTGAGAATCGATATACCATTATACAGGCAGAACTGTGTCTTCCTTTAATATCATTTCCAGTGTACTCCGTGGGAGCTGCAGAAGACACCAGCAGCAGTGTGGATGTGTCCTTGCAGCTGGCAGCTATGGAGAGAGATATTCTATCTGCCCCTCTCGGAACGTCTATGGCCGTCTGTCCACCACCTTTATGTAAAGCATATATTAACCTGTCGGTGTCTTGACTGGTCTCCTGGTTTGAACCTACTTAGTTGGCTCTTGTAGACAACAACTGCTGTTTGATAATAGTTGGTTTCGTCCCTTAGAAGCCTGATATGAATGACTGAGTTTAGCACTCAAAAGAAATATACTGTGCACTAGAAAATGGTCCAGTCCTTACTAGGAGCATGAAACCTGAGAGGGTATCAGTGGTGTGGAGTGAGAAAGAGACCTTGAACTGTATGTCAAGGTTGCAAATCAAAAATGACCAAATTGTGGCTGAACTGGTGATTATTTCCAACATTTTCTGTTCCTATTTCCTATTCCCTTTCCAGCATCTACTAATTTTTTAGATTTTCATGCACGAAGTAATGCTCACCACAACAAATTCCTTTAACACTGTCTCATGGAAAAATTACCCAAATGTAGAGCGCAAACTTTTCACCAATTGGCAAACTGCCAAAAAGGTTTTGGGGATTATTATTGGAATCTGGAAAACCCAGAGTTATTGTAAATTAAACCGCAGAAAGGAAAGGTTGCAGTTCCCAAATGCTCACATATTTTAACGTCTTCATCATATTGATCCATGGATTATATTTGTCCCATTAGAGCCATCACCCCTTTAAGGGCTACATCATTTCTACTTGCAACAGTACTGAGTGACAAAATATCCAGATGCTGTTTGTTTGGAAGGAAGCCTTAGCCAAAATGCCAAATTGTGCTGCAGACTCTTGGACCTCGTTGATTGTTTAAATGACTAACTATTTTCGAACCACAGAAGTACGTCACAACCACTAACAGTTGCTCTACACAAATCATCTACTGTTTCATCGCCACGGCAATATCCGTTCCCATTGCATCACCCTAAAAGCCAAGTTGTAAGGAATTCTACAGTGAAAAATAGAAGGAAAAAGCTGTAAAATACATCCCAAGACAAGGCCATGATTTTAACCACAGGTTCTAACCACTTAAGATTGCAACTCAAATATAACCTCTAATGAAATGTATTTTAAATGATTCATTGGATGTAAAATTTGTGTCTTGTTTGCTCAAAAAAATCGCTGTCACCCATTGAAACTTAAAAGCTGCGGCTGTAATAAATCTAAAGCTTTTCAGGCAGCAGCCAATCCATGTGATTGGATAAAGTAATATGACTCCTGGCATATCCAGCTGCCTTTTGTTCAACTGGAATGATCTGCAGACACATTTTAATACACATTATTCATCCTGTCAAATTTTAATGCTGTTCTAATTGTGGCTAACAAGAAAGAATCCAGTAAATTACCCATTGGAAACGCAAAAAATGCTTGACTTGTGCCAGAGCCTCCTTGCAATAGGGGTGAACCTGCATTCCAAAATATTTATTACCTCAGCAGGTAGTGTGATGACTCTGATCTTCTGATACCATGAATCTGGGCTAACATATTCAGTGGTTTCTGCTGAGGACTTCTAAAGGGCCTGTCCCACTTAGGCGATTTTAAGGTGACTGCCGGCGACTAGGCTGTCGCCGACAGTTCGCCAGGGTGTCGCGAGCATGATCGTGAGGAGTCTTCAAAGAATCGTAGTGGATCTCAGCGCGTCGCTGAGAAATCAACCGGAGTGAAATTTCTCGGCGACAGCTGGCTTGTCGCCAGGTATCGTTGCTTATTGCGGGCGCTGTCGCATGCTGTCCCCAGGTTTGCTAGGTTCTCTTAGATGCATTTAGAAGCACATAATATTAAAATAAGTAAAGTCATTTGAAGATACCATAAAATACTTGTGTTTAACCAATTTATTTACCGTCAGGATATTTGACAGGTAGATTGGAGGCGGCAGTTTGACCTTTAAGGTAAGCGTGGGAATTGTTGCGCTGTTTATGGCCATCAGCGATTATATTTAAAGTAGGCTCCCAATCCAGATATGCAACCCAGAAACCAGATATGCATCTCCCGTACATTTTCAAAGAATGCCCACACTCCGCACAAAAATGCATTTAACCACTTTTAAAATTAAATTTCTTAATTCTGCTATTAGTAAACTGGAAGTAAATCCAGTTTATGCCTTGTTACCGTGAAGTTTGGTTTTCAAGTAACTCGGGCAAGATGTTATATTTCAAAACTCTCAAGTACTTAATGACTTATCAGTAATTGTCAGAAAAGTAGGACGCCAGAGAAGCATTGACAGCAAGGGAATTTTCGCAATGTTTCCGAAGACGGTGTAATCTTGACCTGACTCGGCATTGTCATGGTCATTGCCGTAGGGTAAATGAAAATGTTGGCGATCTGCTACGACTTTGACAGTCGCCAGCAGTCGCCTAAAAAAACGCCTAAGTGGGACAGGCCCTTAAGTCTTCTAAGGACACAATGATTTTTTTGCTATTTAAATTACTTTACTTGTCATTATCTTTTGTTCCAAATGGAAAAAATCATACTTATTGCATTATATTTCACCTACCATTTGATTTGCGCAGTTTCTAGGTCTATTTACTATCTTCCAAAGATGTCAACTTCTATCCTTTTTAGTTCTTCATCTTCTATTGGTCTTCTTTTTTCCATGTTTTACTTTGCAGAAGAAAAATAAAATTTAAATGGATAGCATGAAATGCATGAATTGGAATCACTGTATCTGAACTAGTTGGAGAGAAAATGTCAATTTTGTTGCCGTATTTTTCCATTGATGTCTTTGTCTTTGGCCTATTTTTATGTGTTTAACTTTCACAAGTTGTCCAAGGCTGGGGGCATTTAGGATCAGGCGATCTGTTGTGTGAATGCTCTTTAGTCAAAGCCCATAGAGTCAATGACCCTGAAAGTACAGAGAAGGGAAGCTCCAACCGTGAAATGCGCTCTCCCAGTGCAAGGAGTAAACATCAATGTTTGCTGCGTATTGATTTTTTTCTGATATGCAAACACAGTGGTTTGTAAAAATAAACTACCATTAAAATCTCAGGTGTCTGTATCTTTATATCTTTTCTCTGGAATTTATTGATGAGCTGTCTATATATTCTTGTATTAACAGATCTCATATACCATATATCATGGATTAAACAAAACTGGTATTTTTTGAGTGCTGTATGATTTAACATTTCTCAAATGCTTACACAATCATATTAATCAGTTTCGCTAAATTTAGTCTGTGCATTAAAATACTTTAAAAAATAATTACGTTCCTTTGTAGACAATGATTAGATGTGAGATAAGCATAAACTAAGAACATTTTGAAATCTTACTTGTACGTTTCTTGTATTGTTGGATTGTTAGATAAAATTTAAAGCAGAAGAATAAATTAAGAATTTGCTACATTGTAATGATGTAACAACGCTACAATACTATAATGTCAGGAAGGGTGATATCTTAGCATTTTTGTAACTTTCAGTAAACCTTTTACACCTGATATTTTAGATTTCAAAGTATTAATAAGAAGAATCAAATGATTTGATAGCTGGTTTAACAAAGCTCCCATGTGTGATTCTGGACTTCTATTTCAACAATACATTTTCCATTGATCACTATGCCCATTGTTACGGTGATGCATTTGTGATGGAATTTCATGATATCCCGCCAGGGAGAGTTCTGAAGCAAATCTCGTCACCAGAATGCGTCCGTTTGAAATAGCAGCCCAGCAACAAAGCTATACTGTGTTTCTTTCTCTCTAACGCATACTTACAAACTCTCCCTCATTCTAACCATTCTCCCTGCAAGAATTTTAATCGGTCATCCTACATTTTTCCACTCATCCATTTCAACTAAGAGGCTATCTTACAAATTTACATCAACAGAGACTATTGACTCAAAGCAATAATGTTACCTTGCCCTCAGCATGAATGGTAAAGTTTTACATTACCTAAGCATAATGAGGGCTACAGTATTTTTCAACTCACTTTATTATATAATGTTCCAAAAATCATAAGGAATGATGTTGAGCTTCTTGAGTTATTGTAACATCTGCACCTGTCCCATCGTCATAGAAACATAGAAAATTGGTGCAGGAGGAGGCCATTCGGCCCTTCGAGCCAGCACTGCCATTCATTGTGATCATGGCTGATCATCCACAATCAGTAACCTGTGCCCAACCTCTCCCCATATCCCTTGATTTCACTAGCCCCCAGAGCTCTATCTAGCTCTCTCAAATTCATTCAGCGATTTTGCCTCAAAATTATTCCTTCAAACACCTGACTTTTGCCTTGCATGTTGGAGAGTCTTTCAGGAATGGTGAGCTTTCCATCATAAAATACTGTGCAGATGACTTGCACTTGAGGTGCAGTATTTACATTGTTTTTCCAAAAGACCTTCTGACCAAAGATTAACCAGTGGAATTCAATAGTGGCTGGTGTGTTGGTGGTAATACCATTACATTTATTGCATCATTAATTAAAATGTTTAACCGTTTGGCATTGGTACATCATAAATGTTACCACTGCTGAGGCCAAGCCAAGACATTGTTTAGACTTAATTTTAGTAATGAAATTAACCGTCTCACTTCTGATCTCAATCAGGAGGGTGGATTCTTGTTTGAACAGCTGAAGATACAAACAATCTCCCAGAGATCCTAGGGTGACGTAGGAACTGAAGGAAATTCACATTAGGCAGGAAATGGTGTTGGGTAGACCGATGGGACTGAAGACTGATAAATCCCCAGGGCCTGATGGTCTGCATCCCAGGGTGCTTAAGGAGGTGGCTCTAGAAATCATGGATGCATTGGTGATCATTTTCCAATGTTCTATAGATTCAGGATCAGTTCCTGTGGATTGGAGGGTAGCTAATGTTATCCCACATTTTAAGAAAGGAGGGAGAGAGAAAACAGGAAATTATAGACCAGTTAGTCTGACATCAGTGTTGGGGAAGATGTTGGAGTCAATTATAAAAGACGAAATTGCAGAGCATTTGGATAGCAGTAACAGGATCGTTCCGAGTCAGCATGGATTTATGAAGGGGAAATCATGCTTGACTAATCTTCTGGAATTTTTTGAGGATATAACTAGGAAAATGGACAGGGGAGAACCGGTGGATATAGTGTACCTTGTCTTTCAGAAAGACTTCGACAAGGTCCCACATAGTAGATTAGTGTGCAAAATTAGAGCACATGGTATTGGGGGGTAGGGTACTGACATGGATAGATAATTGGTTGGCAGACAGAAAGCAAAGAGTGGGGATAAATGGGTCCCTTTCAGATTGGCAGGCAGTGACTAGTGGGGTACCGTAAGGCTCGGTGCTGGGACCGCAGCTATTTACACTATACATTAATGACTTGGATGAAGGGATTAAAAGTAACAGCAAATTTGCAGATGACACAAAGCTGGGGGGCAGTGTGAACTGTGAGGAAGATGCTATGCGGTTGCTGGGTGACTTGTGAGTGGGCGGATGCATGGCAGATGCAGTTTAATGTGGATAAGTGTGAGGTTATCCACTTTGGTGGTAAAAATAGGAAGGCAGATTATTATCTGAATGGTGTCAAGTTAGGAAAAGGGGACGAACAACGAGATCTGGGTGTCCTAGTGCATCAGTTACTGAAAGGAAGCATGCAGGTACAGCAGGCAGTGAAGAAAGCCAATGGAATGTTGGCCTTCATAACAAAAGGAGTTGAGTATAGGAGCAGAGATCCTTCTACAGTTGTACAGGGCCCTAGTGAGACCGCACCTGGAGTACTGTGTGTAGTTTTGGTCTCCAAATTTGAGGAAGGATATTCTTGCTATTGAGGGCGTGCAGCGTAGGTTTACTAGATTAATTCCCTGAATGGCGGGACTGTCGTATGTTGAAAGACTGGAGCGACTAAGCTTATATACACTGGAATTTAGAAGGATGAGAGGGGACCTTTTTGAAACATATAAAATTATTAAGGGTTTGAACATGTTAGAGGCAGGAAACATGTTCCCAATGTTGGGGGAGTCCAGAACCAGGGGGCCACAGTTTAAGAATAAGGGGTAGGCCATTTAGAACAGAGATTAGGAAAAACTTTTTCAGTCAGAGAGTTGTAAATCTGTGGAATTCTCTGCCACAGAAGGCAGTGGAGGCCAATTCTTTGAATGCATTCAAGAGAGAGCTCGATAGAGCTCTTAAGGACAGCGGAGTCAGGGGGTATGGGGAGAAGGCAGGAACGGGGTACTGATTGAGAATGATCAACCATAATCACATTGAATGGTGGTGCTGGCTCGAAGGGCCGAATGTTGTGGAGTGGATTAGCTGAGGTCTTCTTAATCGAGGATGTTTCAAGCTCCCATTTTGCCAACCATTTGGATGCACTACCATTCTATGTTTTCCACGTAGAAAAGGAGAAGGTATTCAAGTCATTTCAATGGCATGCAATAAACCCATGCCTATTTACAGCATTGCAGATATCCTATTGAATTGATATTGTTAATAATTGCTGTGCTCTTGAGGGTGTACCCTTTACCCTGAGCATTGCTTCAGTTACATGAAACCAAACAAATCTTTTTTGAGTTAAGACTGAGCTTCTGAGTTGATCATTGGCATCTCAGAAAATAACAACCTGGGACCTTCTTCAATTTTGCATCACAGTTTACAGACATAGCGTGGAAAGAAGCCCTTCAGCCCATCGAGTCCACACTGACCATTGATCACCCATACATTAGTTCTATGTTAGTTTACTTTTGCTTCCTACACAATAGGGGCCATTTACAGAAGACGATTAACCTGAAAAATTGCATGTCTTTGGAATGAGGGAGGGAACAGGAGCACCCCGAGATAAGCCAAGCAGTCACAGGGAGAACGTACAAACTATGCACACACAGCACCCATAGTCAGGATCAAACCCGGGTCTGTGGTGCTGTGAGACAGCAGCTCTACCACGGTACCACTGTGCTGCACTTGAAACCTATACCTCAGCCTCGTGTATTATTGAGAACAACCAGTTCTGTCTGCTGTTTGTAACTTTGCTTGCTGTACCTTAGGATAAGAGTGATTTATAAATTGTCATTGTTCGTTTCTTTACTTTTTGTAGCAGGGTTTGCAAGAAAATAAAACTTGGTTTAACTCATTGAAATGCCTCACGCTGCAGTAAACACGCTAAATTAATATCTCTGCTGTACTTGACACAAACTATGTCAATCCTACATGTTTTAGGTTTCTTGGGAAATGCCTTTTAATTTCCCTAGGCTCTTGCTTGCCACATCTTTTAGACTTAATGGATGACAGACAAGATGTAGATTTGAAACTAAAATGTAATTTACTTGTACATGCACGTTTAATTTGAAATGAAAGTTGAAGAACATATAATTGCATACTTTATATGTTTCTAAGAGGATTCTTGATTTTAGTACCAACAAAGAAGTAAAATAGCCAACACTGGCATGGGACTGTGACGTTGAGGCTTTTTAAAGCAGTTTTGAAAATACAACAAAAACATATCACTCAAAATAACTTCAGGAAATTGGTTTATTGCTTTCTTCATTGTTTAATTTGATCTTATATTCCACAGTAAAATAAGAAAATATCTTTATTCTCTGGTGGTATTTTGAGTTGCAATGAGAACCTTTCCCACTCCTTCTTGATACGATTTTAATAAATTATATCATTGGGTGCATCTCTTTCTAATAATATCTTCATTTCTACTTCCAAAATCCTAAAGGAAAACTTAAACCAATTGTTTTAAAACCCAGGAAACATGGGGTAAGCTGTTTTCTTTGGGTACCACTGGAAAATTGCATTTAAAATGCACTTGGAATTGCACTGAGTAAATTATAGTTCAAGTTTCTACCAATATCCATCTGCTTTCTCAGAAACTAAACCTTCCTTGAGGCAGAACAATTGCACAGTGTAACAGAATGTAATTATTTCTGTTTTATCTCTTCTCAATTAAAGTATCCTTTCGGATGTATTAGAGATTAGCAACCTGTCACAGTTTCCTTTATTCTGAGATAATTTACTAATTATTCCTAAAAATAAGCATTTTAAGGTCACATGTCCACCACCTTTATGTCACCTGATTTAAAATCATTGAAAATGGCTTTTTAAAAAACTATACTGAACAATTTAATTGTTTTGAACTATTGAACCATTTAATAGGTTTCGTCAAGTTGATTTCTTTTATACAAAAAATATCTTTTAAAATTAATTGCCCCACAAAAAATGGGTGAAGTTATCAGATTCTTCCTGAACCTCTGCACGCAGTGGAATGTGCTTTTCAAACAGGTGCAATGACCAGTTTTTTGATAGAGTTTCATTTGGGCAAAGTGAATCTTGAACACAAGTGAAAGATCAGAAGTTAAAGTTAGTTGTTTTGGGTGTGACTCAAAACACCTTGGTCTTTTGCATATGTTTGGCTGATTCTACTGACATTATGAGCAGAAACGCTGTCCTAATATTTTAAAATGCTCCTGATCACATGGTCCCTTGCACTCAAATTTACCTATTCAATGGAATCGCAATGTAGTTAATTCTGATATTAGACAGCACTGCAAAATATATTTCTGCAATATATATTTCTCTTGGCTCAACCATTTCACATTATTAACCAAAGTCAGACTTAAACTCAATAATGTGGATAATGCAGAGACATTATCTTCTTGGTCTAATGCAACTTATCCAAAATAATAATAACCATCATCAGAGTCATCTTTGGATTCCTTATTGATAGTTTCATTTTTAAGTGAATCTGTTATCAAATGTTCATCCGAGAAAGGATCTATGTCTGACGATGCACAGTGATCTGGCAAGTCATCTTCCAATGTGTCCAAATAACTTCCGACTGAAATTGAGTCAAGTCCATCGCCGCCATTTTGTAAGCTGTTCCAGCTGCCCCGTAGTGAAGTGTTCTGGCTTTCCATCAAGCTGTAGGTACTACTTGCCAAACTGCTGCCCTTACTGGCCAACGTACCCTTCTCCTCCATCATCCACTTGATGGATTCAATACCTTCATTGATGGAAAGCAGCTGATGCATCAATTTGACATCAATTGCCCTGAGACAAGCCTAGGGAAGAGAAAAGCAAATTAGCCAGTTTACTCAAACCAAATGTTATTTAATATACAGGATTGAAATTCTTCTCAGCTGAACCTGACATAATGTATAATAGTTCTGATGTAAGACTTTCAATTGGGAAAGCATCATGCTTGACCTTTGCTTTCTATGCTGCTACTCTGGCATTATTTTCAAAACAATACCAACCACCACTGTGGAACACAACATCTTTATCCAATTATTCATAGGAATCTGAAGTTATTTATATTCCCAGGGTAAACCCTCAGTGTTACAAATTTTCCATAGCATTCTTTTTTTCAAGTATTATGCGAATGACAAATGTCAGTAACAACTGACAAACGGATGTACATCCAGAATGGCGATTTTAGTTTGAAGCTAACATCTGCTCGCTGGTTGAGTAAAGAAATTTGGGGTTGAATTTTGAGTACACCAACTCTGTAAACAAATTATGCAAATAGACTGAATTGGCTAGTTTATGCACCATCAGAAAACTGAGTTGTGTAATCTTTCTGCTTGCAATTTTCATGGGTGTACTGATCCTTATAGGTGACATGAGCACAGCCCACTCCTATGGCCCCATAGCAGAAGCGTCCATGTCGGGGGGCTGGAAACTGGAAGTGTGTCCTGAGCCAATACTGCTACCACCATCATCTATTGTACAAGTGATGTCTCCCACTGATTGTCGCCGGAAGCTTGCGCCCTTTTCAGGACGGACGATGGCAGCGATGTAACATTTGAAACATAGATGATGGACACAAAATAAGAAAGAAGCCCCTCTGACCATTGAACACAAAAATGTGGGTCAATTTTGTCCACTGTGGTAAATCTTTGTCCTTTGCATCTTGGTAATGTTCTACTCTGACCAATCTGTTTTACCTCTACTCCCCAAGCAATGCGAACTATCTAATTACCTTCTTGCCTCCATCCATTAAAGAAATGTGCATTTTGTAGGTGATGTCAAGAGAAGTTAATTAGTTCAGATGCTCCAAGTGTACATCCAGGCAAATTAATGCACTTGGTCAAACATAATGCTTTCGAAACTAAAAATCTCATTTTTATGCAAGCAAAATAAATCAGCAGTCAATAATTAAAAGCTGATGGAACATTAATAGTTTCAACCACTTACTCAGATAAGAATTGGGTATTAGAAGAAATAAATGAAAGCATAATATACAATGAGGTGTTAAAATATCAACAATATCAACATTGATATCGACAATATTAACATAGGAACATCGATAACTATGACAATTCACAGTCAGAAAAGAACACGATAGCTGATGAAGAGCTTAAAGTAAAATTAAGTGTTAAAAATACCAACAATATCAACATAGATATCAACAGTCAACAATGCATATTGCTAACTTTGACCATTCACAGTCAGACAAGAATTGTGCGGCTGAAGAACTAAGTTAGATCGTAAAGTAAAATTAAGTGTTAAAAATATCAGCAATATCAATACAGCACTAAAACTACTAAACAGACTCCATGTAGATTATAAATGAAGAGTTTATGATTCTCAATTAAAGTGGCAAAATTAATTTAGAATTTTACCAAATATACTTGCTTAAATGTAGGCAGCCCTGACACTTTGCAGTGAAGGAAATATATCCCACTTCAGAGCCCAGCATATTGCTTGCTCTGGTACTGCCATGGACCCAGAGAAGCAGCTGTTAGGCACACATGTTAGATGTGCATTGTACAAACAATATAGGTTATCGGAATAATAAAGTTATAACACAGGATTATCCAATATGCGGGATTAAAAGATCCCAAAACGAGTGGCTCAATCAAAGTCCCTCAGTCCTCCCACATCTGAATGATCGTGGAAAGTTAATCGACTTAAGGAAAGGGGTGGATCTGAGGCGTAAATGTTAGGAACAACTTTTCTTTGTCTAATCACATTGATGTTATGGCCAAGAAAGTACAGCAATACTTCTGCTTCCTCAGAAGACAAAATATTTGACATGTCTCTAATGACTCTTACTAATTTCTGTAGATGCACCACAGAAAGCATCCTGTAGGGATGCATCACAGCTCGGTTTGCTAATGGCACCGCTCAAGACCGCAAGAAATTGCGGAGAGTTGTGGACGCAAGGCAGTACATCATGCAAACCAGCCTCTTCCACCCCCCCACCCCACCCCACTAAACCCCCCCATCCCCCACCCCCCCCTTCAACCTATACCATGCTGCTTTGGGAAAGCTCCCAACATAATGAAAGAGCATTCACACCCCGGTCATTCCCTCTTCCCTCCTCTCCCATCAGGCAAAGGATACAAAAGCTTGAAAGCACACACCACCAGATTCAGGAACAGTTTCTTCCCTGCTATTATCAAAATCTTGAAATTTGGTTCCGTATGCGAACAATCTATTCCTGATCTTCCAATCTGCCTCGTTGCAGCTCTTGCAAATATTTTTATCTGTACTTTCTCTGTAGTTGTAACACTATATTCTGCACTCTATTTCTTTTTTTTTCACTACCTGTTGCACTCGTGTATGGTTTAATTGTAATCATCAATGGATCATTTACCAGGATAGCACACAAGCAACGTTTTTTTAACTTTCAATACCTCGGCATTATTTCATAATGTTATCCTTCCCTTCCTTTCCATCAACTAAGACATACACATTATAAGTGATAAATGATCCTAACAAATATATTTTGAAACTATTGCGCATTCTCCAAAAACGTGCTATGCAGTTGAAAATGCTGTGTAAGTTAGTTAAAGTTCAACTGATGTTCCACGTTTTATTTGGATTAAATTTCGCTTGAATTTTTATGAAAGTATTACTTTTTGCTGAATTTTCAGTTCACTTATTTTTTTTTCCTTTTGTTGAAGTGTTTGCAAGGCAAGGCATGTGTTAGTACAGTAGCACATGCAAATATAAAATTTGCTGCATATACATGATGAATGCTACCGATAGGCAAGCCTAGGCGTGGAACGTGCCTGGAGGGAAACTCTTTAAACATGGGCCGTGGAAGTAAAGTTGTTACTACACAGGCCTAAAAGAGATGATGAATGAAGGAAAGCTATTAAAGGTGAAATACAACATAATATGTTGTCTGTGCAAAGAAAATAACTTAAGAATTACACACAGGCTTGGGCAGTCAGTCCCTCACACCTACTGCACCACATCAGAACTTTTCCTTGAGTTCCACCAGCACAGTCCACAAAATACGGCACAGACCACAAAATATGGGGTAGGCCATTTAGGACTGAGACAAGATCACGTGGACCCGTTGGGCCCAAACCTCTCCTGCATTGGTGCAGCACCTGCCGCCCCTTCCCCTCCACCTCCCCTTCCCCCCTCTTCTCCCCCATTCCACCTCCCCTTCCCCCCTCTTCTCCCCCACTCCACCTCCCCCCTCTTCTCCCCCACTTCTCCCCACTCCACCTCCCCCTCTTCTCTCCCCCACTTCACCTCCCCTTCCCCCCTCCCCTTTGTCCCTCCCCCCTCCTCCCCACCTCCCTCCACCCCTCCTCCCCCGCTCCCCACCTCCCTCCACCCCTCCTCCCCCGCTCCCCACCTCCCTCCACCCCTCCTCCCACGCCGCCCACTCCATCTCCCTCAACCCCCCTTATCGTATTTTATATTTCAGTTACTTGAATTTAAATTCTCCAGCTTCTCTGGTGAGAATCTAATTCCTGGTTCTGGATCAGTGATCTAGAACTCTGATTGATTCAGTAAATTAACACTGTCTGTATACCCAGAGCAAAAAATGATTAAACATAAATGGTACGAAACAACAGGAAATAAAGTCACAGAATAGTGACATTGAGTTATGTTTTGTGAATATATTCTTCGTCTTCCCAACAAGGAAACAGTTAGTTTAAACATTGTTGAGTTGATGAAAATGTCATGATCTTCATAAAATGGCTATGTAACTATGTTGCTTTCTTGAAATTGAGTTCAGCAAAGTTGTATATGCCATTTGTTAATCCAAACTGGTTTTCATATCTGGAAAATAACTCCTCCCAAAAAAAATACAACCCTTGAGAAATGTGTTTAAAAATAAAACTTGGGAACACAGAGCACTGGGCGTAACAGATGTGCAAGATAACATATGAAAGATGGATGAGCAATGTATGGGATCATTCATCTTTATGATTATCTAAGTAACAAAGACAGAGTAAATACTTTCTACTTAAACAAACACTGTATGTTTATTTTTACAGTCACGATTCTTAACACAATGAAAATCTATCATCTCATGGCTTGGGAAACTAGTTTAAGATGACTGTCTTGCTCAAGCTGAACCCAAGACATATCCCAGTTTCTGGGCATTTAGTCAAATTTATTTGCCTCAGGTTTTTTTTCTGGGCTGTTTAATAGGCCACTCCGCTAAGAAAAAACATTACAACAATGGAAGGGGAAACCCAAAAAGTCCCACAGATATCATTGCAACCTCTGATTTATTACTGTGTTTGGTGCTGGCAATTATTCACATTGCATCTGCTGCCCACATAAACCTCGTAAAAGGCCCTCCTTCCAAACAGCTTGTTACTGTGTGCTTCACTGTCTGTTGCATCCTGCTGTTGCATGCATAACTATTTCCTGGCAGAATGAGTCAAAACATTGCATACATGTTGCTTTTAAACAGGATTACTTTTTACATGTGTATCATTCCCATTGAATACTGGCGTAAGAACCCAACATCATAGAGGTTTTATTTTAACTCATCCACAGGTCAATTATAAATGTATTCGTTTTATGCAGATGTGAATGTATTGCCATACTCATACTGATATGAGGTTGAAAATATGAGGTTAAAAATATAGAGAGGACTGTTGCAAAATTTAGCCATTGGGGCTAGCTGTGTGCGTGGAAGCAAAGAGTTAAGAAAACAGGGAAGATTAAAGACTTTAATCCTTGTACAACTTCCTGAACAGTTATATCATGAGAAGTTTTGCAGCCTTTAATTCATACTTATGAGAAGAGTGAATATGATTATTAACATTTTGTTAAGAGGCACCTTTGTTGATGAATATGCAGGGTACAAAAATGTCTTTATAATTAGAAGACCCAGTGACCAAAACGGCTACTGACAGTGCCCTCCATAATGTTTGGGACAAAGACCCATCATTTATTTATTTGCCTCTGTACCCCACAATTTGAGATTTGTAATAGAAAAAAAATCACATGTGGTTAAAGTGCACATTGTCAGATTTTAATAAAGGCCATTTTATACATTTTGGTTTCACCATGTAGAAATTACAGCGGTGTTTATACATAGCCCCCCATTTCAGGGCACCATGTTTGGGACACAGCAATGTCCTGTAAATGAAAGTAGTCATGTTTAGTATTTTGTTGCATATCCTTTGCATGCAATGACTGCTTGAAGTCTGTGATTCATGGACATCACCAGTCACTGGGTGTCTTCTCTGGTGATGCTTTGCCAGGCCTGTATTGCAGCCATCTTTAGCTTAGGCTTGATTTGGGGGCTAGTCCCCTTCCGTTTTCTCTTCAGCATATAAAAGGCATGCTCAATTGGGTTCAGACCGGGCCATTGACTTGGCCACTCAAGAATTGACTATATAATATTTTTTTTAAATTTGTCATGTGTAGGTTGGCACAAGGTTGGTACAATGAAATGTATTTGACAAGGCAATGGGTCACCTCAGCAGTAATATTCCTAGGATAAATAAGATTAAAAAATGACATTAGTAAGGTAAAAAGACAATATTAAAAATAGGTAAAAAGACAATATTAAAAATAATCAACATATATGATTTGAAATGCGTTTATGAGTTCAGAAGCCTGATCGCCTGATGGTAGAAACTGTTCTTAAGTCTGGTGGTACGCGCAGCCATACTCCGTCTGCCTGACGGTAACAAGGAGAACAGCCTGCGTGCTGGGTGGCTGTGGTCCTTGATGATGCAGGCACCGCCGGTAGAAAATGTCCTGAATGGCCAGGAGACAGTTGCCAGTGATGTGCTGTGCCCTCTTCACCACTCTCTGTAGTGATTTGTGGCTGTGTGCAGAACAGTTCCCGCACCAGACTGTAATGCAGCCCGTCAGCAGGCTCTCGATGGTGCATCTGTAGATGTTTGTGAGGATGCTGGCGTTCATGCCAAACTTCCTCAGTCTTCTCAGGAAAAAGAGCCACTGGTGGGCCTTCTTTGTTATTGTGTCCGTGTGCAGTGTCCAGGAAAGGTCCTCAGTGATATGCACACCGAGGAACTTAAAGCTGCTGACCCTTTCAACCTCAGCGTCACCGATGTGGATGGGGAGGTGTCCACTCCCCCGCTGTCTCCTGTAGTCCACGATCATCTCTTTGGTTTTGCTGACATTGAGGGAGAGGTTATTTTTCTGGCACCAGCTGTTTAGTGCCTTTACCTCCTCTCTGTAGGCCGTCTCATAGTTGTCTGTGATGAGGCCCAAGATGGTCGTGTCGTCAGCAAACTTTAGGATGCTGTTTGAGCTGTGCTTAGCAGTACAGTCGTGCGTGAACAGGGAGTTCAGGAGAGGACTGAGCACACAGTTTTTAGCTTTGAAAAACTCCTTTGTTGCTTTAGCAGTATGTTTGGGATCATTGTCTTGCTGTAGAATGAACCGCCGGCCAATATGTTTTGAGGCATTTGTTTGAACTTGAGCAGATAGGATGTGGCTATACACTTCAGAACTCATTATACTACTACCATCAGCAGTTGTAACATCAATAAAGATAAGTGAGCCAGTACCTTCAGCAGCCATACATGCCCAGGCCATAACACCCCCAACCACTGTGTTTCACAGATGAGGTGGTATGCTTTGGATCTTGGACAGTTCCTTCTCTCCTCCATACTTTGCTAATCTTCGTCTCATCTGTTAATCTTCATCTCATCTGTCCACAAGACCTTTTTCCAGAACTGTGGTTGTTCTTTTAAGTACTTTTTGCAGCTAACCAGTGGTTTGCATCTTGTAGTGTAGCCTCTGTATTTCTGTTCATGAAGTCTTTTGCAGACAGTGGTCATTGACAAATCCACATCTGACTCTCGAAGAGTGTTTCTGATCTGTCAGACAGGTGTTTGGGGATTTTTCTTTATTATAGAGAGATTTCTTCTGTCATCAGCTGTGGAGGTCTTCCTTGGCCTGCCAGTCCCTTTGCAATTAGTAAGCTCACCAGTGCTCTCTTTCTTTATGATGTTCCAAACAGTTGATTTTGGTAAGCCTAAGGTTTGGCTGATGTCTCTAAACAGTTTTATTCTTGTTTCTCACTCATAATGGCTTCTTTGAGGCAGTAGTAGCAATAAAAGTTTCCAAAGGTGTTGGAAAGACTGGAGGAAAGACGGATGCTGAGCGCTCTTTTATACCTGCATTAAGGAGGCAATTAAACACAACTGAGCAATGTGAAGCCATGTGTCCCAAACATTATGGTGCCCTGAAATGGAGGGACTATGTATAAACACAGCTGTAATTTCTACATGGTGAAACCAAAATGTATAAAAATGGTCTTTAATAAAATCTGACAATGTGCACTTTAACCACATGTGATTTTTTTCTATTACAAATCTCAAATTGTGGAGTACAGAGGCAAATAAATAAATGATGGGTCTTTGTCCCAAACATTATAGAGGGCACTGTAGGTCAGTAAAAGAACAAGATGGACAGGTTTGGAGGGATATGGACCAAACGCGGGCAGGAGGGACTAGCATAGCTGGGGCATGTTGGCTTGTGTGGGTAAAGGGCCTGTTTCCACACTGTATCACTATGACTAAGATATACTCACCAGGTCAATCAGGCCTTGCAGGGATAACTTGCATTTGGGTCAAGGACCTATAAATCAAAAAGCATCTGGTGAAAGGTGAAGGTCACCGTGTGGAATGTGCCATGATCTTTCATGGAGATGCAGAATTATTTCCAGTGAAGGGGTAGGTCAGGGGTGCAGAAGAAGAGTCAGTGAGTGACTTGTTCACTATGATCCCTGCATTAATGGGAGGGATGAGGAGTGCTGGAGAGGGATTGTTTGTAGCAAAATGGTTTGACTATTGCAGGTCAGGGATATCAAGTTATTGGGAGGGAAGGGCAAGGATACAGAAATTGTGATAGGGGGAAAAGTGAACATGGGATTGCAGACAGGGTTAGGAGTAGGATACAGTTTACCTTTGGGAACTGCTCCATCTCCCTTGTTCTCAAAAATAACTGGAAAGTATTTACCTCCTCCAGGAACTCTCCCTTCCCTTTAAGGTACCAGAGGCCTGGTAAACAGAGGTAACCAGGATTAAACCAGGAAAATAGATACAATTTGAAGCAGAATGCTTCATTAAAATTACATTTTACCTCCCATTTCGGAGGTCCATGCATTCTATTCCCAAAGTGCAACACAAACGTATATATTTATCTATATATATATAAAAAAGAGAAGATAGACACAAAATGCTGGAGTAACTCAGCGGGACAGGCAATATCTCTGGAGAGAAGGAATGGGTGATGTTTTGGGTCAAGAGCCTTCTTCAGATATATATAAATACATTTTAAAATTGAATGCAAGGATAGAGTATACAGTTAAAGGCAAGACCCTTAACAGCAATGAAGAGCAGAAGGATATTGGAGCACACAAGTTCATAGCTCACTAAAGGTGGCAGCAGAAGTGGATAGGATGGTAAAGGAGGCATATGGTATACTTGCCTTCATTGCTAGGGACATTGAATATAAGAGTCAGGAAGTCATGATGCAGGTCTATATAACTTTGGTTAGGCCACACTTTGGTTAGGGCAGCATGCAGTTCTGGTCGCCCGATTACAGGAAAGATATGGAAGCTTTGGAGATGGTGCAGAGGAGGTTTACCAGAAAGCTGCCTGAATTAGAGGGTTTCAGCTAAAGGGAGAGGTTGAATAGACTTGATTTATTTTCTCTGGAATATTGTGGGGAGACTTGGTAGAAGTATATAAAATGATGAGAGGCATAGATGTGGTAGATAATTAGAACCTTTTAGTCAGGGTGGAAATGTCCAACACCAGAGGGCATAGCTTTAGGGTGAGAGGGGGAAAGTTTAATGGCAATGTACAGGGCAAGTTTTTTTTTTAACTCAGTGAGTGCCTGCAACACATTGCCTGGGATAGTAGTGGAGGCAGATACCATAGGGGTGTTTAAAAAGCTTTTAGATAGGCACATGGGAGTGCAGGGAATATACGGATATTGATCATGTCCAGGCAGATTAAATCAGTTTACATCCTGTGCTGTACTGTTCTATGTTCTAAAATATTTAACTGAGCCTCTCAACTCTTGCAAACCTCATCATTAGTGGGACTTTGCTAAAACAGTGCTGAGGTGAGTATAAATGTCCCCTCATTGTATCTGCACCAGAAAACATCTGAGGATAACTTAAAGCAGCCTACCAGTTAAGTTCCACCATTCTTGTGACAATTCGTCCACCACAATTGCAGTTAAAAGAAAAATTCCCATGGATATACATCTGGTGTTGGGGTTCGATCCAAAGAATCAAACCTCAATGTCGAGCATGTGTAAAGACTGTCTTGAACCATGGCACTATTTGGGGAATTAGTCCCAAGAAGGAAAACACCCTTCAATTCTCCAACAAGCTATCCACAGAAATGCATGAGTTGGTTATTGTGTAAGCAGGAAAATCAATCTGCAGTAATGCGGCATATAAGCCCATGCTTTCCGAATGACCATGTGGAGGTACTGGAGGTTGCACCATGAATTAAGCAGTGTATTCAAGGGGGAAGGTAAAGGAAAGAGCACAAAATGGCACTAATAAATCGTGAACCTGTTAGCATTAGCATCATCAAGACTTGTCATGTTACTGCATCCTCCGAGATGGTCAGGGAAACCATCATTAAATATGCTATCCTTTTAGCAGCAATTTGTGTCTAGAGATCCTTTCCAGTTAGACATAAAATAGAATGTTTGTATGTTGTGAAGATAGGCACAAAATGCTGGAGTAACTCAACAGGACAGGTAGCATTTCTGGAGAGAAGGAATGGGTGGCGTTTCGGGTCAAGACCTTCTTCAGACTTTTGTGTTGATTTCTTCCATTTCTTTACGACTGCTCCTGTGTCTCACATAAAATGTTAAAATACATGGAGTCATAGTCCTACAGTACAGAAACAGGCCCTTCATCCTAATTTGTCCATGCCAACTAAGATGTCTCATCTAAGCTACTCCTATTTGCCTGCATTTGGTCTATATCCCTCCAAACCTTCATTGTCCATGTACATGTCTGTATCTTTTTAAATGTTGTTACATGCATCAATCTGCCTCAACCACCTCCTCTGGCAGCTCATTCCATATACCCACCACCCTCTGTGTGAAAAAGTTGCTCCTCAGGTTCCTATTATCTCCTACCCCTCTCACCTTAAACCTATGTTCTCTGGTTCTTGATTCGTCTCCCCTGTGTAAAAGACTCTGTACATTCCCCCTATCAATTCCTCTCATGATTTTATACACCACTATAAGATCACCCCAAGCCTCCTGTGCTCCAAGGGATAAAATCTTATGGCTTCTGTGGCATATTTACTGATGTCACCTGCTCTCAGTAAGCAGCTGCCAGGGGAAGTGCTACAGTACTGGGATATCACAATTTGGTGCTATGTGGATTTATTTTAAACAATATACTTCCCTTTGATAGCCAATTTAAAACAAACTTTAAATACTTTTAAAAAACAACTAATTATTTTCTCTTTTCCAGTTTTGTTGAAGAGGCTTAGACATGAAATGTTTCTCTGTCCAGATAGGGCTGCTGGACCTGTTAATTGTTTGGGCACTTTCTGTTTCTGTATCAGATTTCCATAATCTGTAGCTTCTGACTTTCATAAATTAGGATCTCATGTTTTTTCTTGATCCAGAGCTGAGGAGAAGTTATTGTACAGATGTCAGAGATAGCTAACTACACCATTATATGGTATTTGGAATGAGCCGCCAGAGGGGTTTGTGAAGGCAGGAACGGTAACAACATTTAAGAGGCATCGAGACAGGTACTTGAATGTGCAGAACACGGAAGGATATAAAATTAATGCAGGCAAGTGGGATTAGAAATAGATAGGCATAATGATCGGCATAGTCACAGGGGCAGAAGAGGCTGTTCCCATACTGTGCCACTCTATGCTTTATCACTCAGACAGAACAGTTGTTACTCTACTTAGAGCAGGAAATAAGAGTATGTTAATATCAACATTCCAACTGACTTATGATTACAGATGATTGTTTTGGAATTATGTTTTTTTCTGAACTTTCCATTGATGATATGGTGGTGTTCATGATATGGTAGATTGTAAGGATCATGTAAAATGTATGCGCTTGATGGAGTAGATTCCTTGTTCCAGATGCTCTCAATAGATTCATCACATATGAAACTGAGTGATTGAAGTGCCAAGCTTCCTGGTATATATGGTAAAGATGTACATGCCCGACTTATGGACACCCCATGGAACGTACATAGAACAGCACAGCATAAGAACAGGCCCTTCGGCCCACAATGTCCGTGGCAAACATCTTAAAGTTAGAAGTCCAATGTACAAATATTCATTTCTACAAACAAGGGATCTATTTTGTATCAGTCCTTTGATGTCACTCAATGCAATTCTGTGGAAGTGTGATTACCAAACCAAGTGAGCTTTTTGTATTTTCTGACTTATGGACAAAATCAAATTATGGATGTCTGTAAAAAAGGAACCTGTTCGATACAAGGATGGCTTGTATCTCAAGATCAATGAGAAAGTTTTTTCAATATCCACTTGATCAGGGAACAAGACCGTCACACACACACTTGCACAAACACGCAGAAGCATACCCACACATACAAATATATACACACAAAAACAAACACTCATATATTTGCATACACACATGCCAGTTGAACATTACCAGCACCAGAAGCATCAGATTGATAGCAAATGATTCAATGGTGCTTTCATTGTCACATATGGCAAATACACAGTGAAATTATTTTCTTACAAACAGTCCAGTGGAACAATGAGAGACCAAATGACCCAATGCCGTGAGAATGCAAAATCTGCATTTCTGCTCATAAACATGATTATTCAGTACAGCTGCAGTTAACCGTGCTGTAAAACTGGTCAGCAGCTCAGGAGAGGTGGTCAGGTCAGCATTGACTGAAGCTACACTGCTTAAAGCTGATGCATTTCTTAAAGGGGAGGTCGAGTCTGGCTTTGGGAATTGTGGTGACAAAGGTAGTCGGGTCAAATAAGCACGACAGAGAAAGAATTATATGTTGTCATGCTGTTGACCTGGAGTTCATAGTGGGGTTGGAGGAAAGAGAAGGCATATAATCTGTCTAAAAATCACCAGATCTCCCAGGCAAGTGAATCATCCTACCACGACTAGAGAGCAGTCCTGAACCACTATCTACCTCATTGGTGACCCTCGGACTATCTTTGATCGGACGTTTTTGGCTTTATCTTGCACTAAATGTTATTCCCTTATCATGTATCTGTACATTGTAAATTGCTCGATTGTAATCATGTATTGTCTTTCCACTGACTGGTTAGCATGCAACAGAAGCTTTTCACTGTACCTCGGTACACGTGACAACAAACTAAACTAAACTAAACCTAAACTAAGGTGCATGATGCTCAGGCACTGCGAAGGAGAGGGTTTATAAATGTTTAAGGTCTGAAGCCAAGCAGGGTCGCAAAAATGACAATTTCAAACATTTGTTTGAGGTCAGTGAAAGTACTTTCAGCCACTGCTCAACGGCACAGCACCCCCATAAAACACCTGCCAACAACCTCCATTAATAAGGGTGTATTGCTAACATTCATTTCCTATACCACACACCAGCTCGCACACCCCGATCTTCATAGCTCATGTAAGCTGCCTATTACTCAACCATGACAATCACCTAACCCAACACACATTCCATAATTCTCACTGATGCACTTTCCTTTCTCTCTTGCAGGAAAGCGTGAGACCCAATTGGAAGCAGCAGCTAACTGATAATTATGAGCTTATGAGGTATGAAGTTTAGAGGGATAAGGACCAAATGTGGGCAAATGGGACTAGCTTAGATGGGGCATCTTAGCCAGCATGGACCTTGGGGCGAGGAGCCTGTTTCCGTGCTATATGACTCTATGACTCCGCAACGGCCCGTCTGCGTAGAGAATACAGCAATGGCCCTAAATGAAGTGGCTCTAAATGAAGTCTGAAGGGTCTCGACCCGAAACGTCACCCATTCCTTCTCTCCAGAGATGCTGATTTACTCCAGCATTTTGTGTCTACCTTGGGTGTTAACAACACAGTCGTGGAAGGATGAATTGAAATCACCTCATTTGACACCTCACTTCGCTCTCATTATACAACCGTTTCTGTTTTTCCGAGCTGCAAGGGTGCTAGCATTTTTCTCTGATTATCCATTGCCCAAAGCTCCTGTTTTCTGAACCTGTTAAAAATGAGCCCTGATTGATAAAGGGGGGGGGGGGGGGGGGGAAGGAGTTTGTTATTGCCGATTGTCCATTATAATCGAGTAAGGAATTATTATTGAATATAATAGAAACAAAGAACTGCAGTTGCTGGTTAATATACAAAAAGACACAAAGTGCTGGAGTAACTCAGCAGGTTAGGCAGCATCTTTGGAGAACATGGATAGGTGATGTTTCAGGTAGAGATCCTTCTTCAGATTCTCATGTTCATAAGTGATAGGAGCAGAATTAGGCCATTCGGCTCAATTCCTTCTCAGTCCGGAACTAGGCCTGGAATCCTGGTGAGTTGGCAGCTGGGGGAGAGACGGTCAAAGGCCGTGGCCTGCTGGCGGCCAGAATGCAGGTATGATGCCATGGCGGTGGTGGCGGCAGGTGCGGCTTGGAAGTGGCACGAGCTGGGGGTGGCGTAGGGGCAGCCGTCACTGCCAGCTGCCAGGGAGATGTCGCGAGTCGAGGGCAGCTGCAATTGAAGTTCCTCGGGAGGTGCCACAAGCCAGAAGTGATGTGTGGGCAGCGGTGCTAAAAGCGGCCGGGGAGGTGGTACATGCCACCGGGGCATGAAGCTGCAGGTGAGTGGGAAGGTGCAGGCACAACATTGCTCAATTCAACGCTGATACCGACACTTTCTCAACAATTTAGGAATAAGCCTTGGGCTCGATTTACATGTAACAGTCATTGTCAAGTCAAGTCAAGTCAATTTTATTTGTATAGCACATTTAAAAACAACCCACGTTGACCAAAGTGCTGTACATCAGTTCAGGTACTAAGAATGAACATACAATGGCACACAAACATAACAGCACATACATAAACAGTTCACAGCGCCCCCTCAGAGGGCCTCAAACGCTATACTCAAACACTATGCATTGGGCAATACTGTCTTTCATTCAAGGTAGGAAGAAAATACACCGTATAAGTATACTGCCTGCATGACTCATTCAAGGTTAATTCATGCATGGTCAAAGGCTGTCGCCCAACCTCTGATCAATTATCTTCACACACCACGTAATGCATTATGACCTCATTACTGACCTACCAATAATCTTTCTTTCTCGTGGATCACATCTATCATTCATATTGTACCACAACAGCACTGATCACACAAAATGCATAGGAAGGAACTGCAGATGCTGGTTTACACCGAAGATAGATGCAAAGTGCAAGAGTAACTCAGCAGGTCAGGCAGCATCTCAGGAGAAAAACATGGGTGACCTTTCAGGTCGGAACCCCTTGAAGGGGATAAAGGTCTAATCCGCCGAGTTACTCCAGCACTTTGTGGCACTCTTCTCATCAGTGCAGCTCACACCTACATCTTACAGCTTGTTCAAACTGTCTGCTATTCAATCTGAGGAGAAGGCCGCATACAAATTCTGGCTCAGAGCACTCGGCCAAAGCGGTTGTTGGGTTACTAATGGAAGGCTACAAAATAAAACAATCTTTGGTGCGGTGGCGGGTTTTCCGAGGAGTAGCTCTGTGTGCAATGCCTCATAAGCATTGTCAAGTCCTTCCCTTCACATATTCATTCTCACACTGCTGCTCAATCATGCACCCTGACAATTTACGCTGTATTTATCTTTTCCTTACTCATAATGTAAGAGATCCTGGCAGGAGTAGACCTTCTGGCCCCCTCCTGCCTCGTTCAATAAATCATGACTGACATTTCATCTCAATGCCACTTTCCTGCATGATCTCCATATTCCTTTATTCACATATTATCCAAAAATCTATTGTCCCTGTTTTGAACATTCTCAGCGAGTGACCCTGCAATGGCCTATTGAACAGAGAATTCCAAAAGATTTATTATATTCTAACAAAATAAATGTCTTATTTCTGCCTTAAATGGTTGGCTCTTTATTTTGAGACTATGACTCCTTGTCCTAGATATCAGAGAAACCTAATCCTTATGTTTACTCTGTCAAACCTCCTCCCAACACCTCTTCTCAATTAACTTTAAGCCTGTTCTACTGCCTTAGTTTACATCACCAATCCCAACACAATTTAATTAGAAGCTGTTCCGATAGAACTCCCTTTCTTTCCCTGGTACCAGTCTTCATGAATCAAAACTCCTACGTCCCACGCCATTTCAGCCAAACTTCTATTACTCGTCTGTTTGTCTCTGTGCCAATTTCATGGTTGTGGCTCCAGGAACAATCCAGAGATGCTCCATTTTAATTTACATCCTCACTCTCTCAGCAAACTTCGCCTCTTGTTCTGTCTCTGCTGTTGACTCCTCTATGGCCCATAACAATAGAGTTGGAATCCATTTCCTACAACTCTTACCAATTTCTACAGATGCACCATGGAATACATCCCATCGGGACACTCACAGCTTGATTTTACAACAGGTCTGCCCAAGAACCCAAGAAATTGCAGAGTTGTGTATGTAGCCCAATCCATCACACAAACCAGTCTTCCACCTAACAGGGTCTGAAGAAGGGTCTGGACCCGAAACATCACCCATTCCTTCTCTCCAGAGATGCTGCCTGTCCTGCTGAGTTACTCCAGCTTTTTGTGTCTATCTTCCACCCAACAACTTCATCTATGCTACTTCATGCTGCCTCAGCAAAGCAGCTATCATAATCAAGGACCATGTAAACAAACGTTTTAAAGCATGTACCACCAGATTTAGGAACCACTTTTTGCCTACTGTCATCAGATTACTGAATGGTTCTCTCATAAACTAAGTGTTTGTGGTCCCATTCTCCAAACATACCTCATTGCAGCCCTTGTACATTTTTATTTCTTTGCACTTTCTCTGTAGTTGTAATGCTATAACAGTGCTAGTAGAACTACTGCCTCAGAGTGCCAGAGAGCTGGGTTCAATCCTGACCTTGGATGTTGTTTGTGTGGAGTTTTCACGATCTCTCTGTGATCATGTGGGTTTCCTCCTTCGTTCAAATGAGATGGGTTATTAGACTAATTTGCCACTGTAAAATGTCCTCAATTGCAATCTGATGCATCATGCCTGAGTCCACAAGTGTGTCAATTATATTGGCCGGCAGATGGAATCTGAATAGAATGGACTCCAAGCTTTGTGCATTTTGGCGATGATTGCAAACTTCTTGGAAAGTTTCCCAAAGCATCTCAAAATGCAGACCAGTGAGAATCCATCTGCGATCTGCCTCATCATCACCCTCAATGCTTTCCTTACAGCTGTGTGAGACTTCACTCTTCAGTGACCTGGCACTTGCACTACCCCTGCCTGTTTATAGCGTTCCACTGTTGCCTTATGCTTTACAGTGTCAGTGTCTGAATTATTGGCTGAATTAAGGGACAATCATCCAGAATTTGGAGCAGAAAAAATGTTTTTACATTTTTATTGTAATTTGTACATTATAATAAAAGCACTACGTGGGTTAAAACTTACCCATCATGAAATTGGCATGTGGGGACAACATCAATGAGCAAACTGTGCTTTTCTAACTCTGGATGGAAAATGGTGCAAACCATTACATACTTTGTACCTCTTCAATTCAGGTGAATTAAATCGCCCCTTTTGGAATATCTTTGTTATTTTCTCTGGTTTTCCAAAATGATTTTAATGTGGTACCCTTTTACACACAGAGAATGACATTGGACTATAGTCTTTAGAGTTACAATGTACACCTCGGCCCAACGACTCTGCACTGACCAGCGATCACCCTGTACACTAGCACTATCCTACACACTAGGGGCAATTTACAACTTACAGAAGCCAACTAACCTACAAACCTGTGTCTTTGGAGTGTGGGAAGAAACCAGAGGACCTGGGGAAAATACATGTGGCCACAGGCAGAAAGTACAAACTCCATACAGATAGCACCCGTAGTCCGGATCAGACCTGAGTCTCTGGCGCTCTGCCTTCTTTAAGGCAGTAATTCTACCCCTGTGCCACTGTGCTGCCCTATAAAGTGCTTATAAAGATTTCAGCTTGAACAAGATGCTGCAACCTGTGGCTCTAATGAATGCTGATGGTGGGCCCTGAATGTTGCATAGGGGTCCATAGGGCTGTTCCATAACATGTGGGAGGCTCGTTCGCCATGCCATTTATTACCCCCCTGCCCGTCCTTATCGGGATGCTTCGCAATTAGGTTTGGTCATTGCTCTGCTCAAGACCACTAGTGGACACAGACCAGTCCATTAAGCATGCTAGCCTCCTCTTCTCATCTACCCTTCCAAGCTGCCTCGCAAAAGCATCCAACATAATCGTGGACTATTCACACCGCAGTCATTCCTTCTTCCCTCTCCAGTTGGGCAGAAGATACAAAAGCTTGAAAGCACATACCTCCAGATTCAAGAACTGGCTTTTCCCTGCTGTTATCAGACTCTCAAATGGACCTCTCATTAGCTAAGGATGAATTCCTGATCTTCCAATCTAACTCAGTGCGGCCCTTGCACTTTTATTCACGTGCACTTTCTCTGTAGCTGTAATACTATATTCTGCATTTTCTTTCATTTCTCTTTTTGCATTGCCAAATCTACTCGTATATGGATTGATTATACTCATGTATGATATGATTAGCTGATAGTATACAAACAACATTATCCACTGTATCTCAGTACACGTGACAATGGAATGGAATGGTATGGATGGAATACTTTATTGTCTCATGTGACAAGGCACAGTGAAATTCTTTGCTTACATACCCAATGTATACAAATAGCGGCCACCTAAGGCGCTGACAAAGTCACAAAGCACACCCGCTCCTCCTTTTGTTCTGAGGCCCCATCGTCACGAGGCCTCACCGCTGCTGCTGCTTCACCGCCGTCGAGGCCTCACCGCTATCGACGCCCCACTTCACGCCTCCGTGGTGCCGACTCGGGCGCCAACCGCGGGCTCCATTGGCCGGCTCCGCCTACCCGGACTCCGACCCTCCAGGCCCGGCTCCTACAGCCGACCCGCGAAGCCCTGGCCAGGCCCCGACCCGGGCTTCTACAGAGCGCATGTCAAGGTCCTTGGCTAATAATTCTCTTCTGATCCACCAGCATAACCTGGCAATGTTTCGAGTCGGGACCCTTCTTCACACTGATCTGAATGAACTGAATTTCATCAGCATATAGCAACAAATAACTGCAGATACACTAAAGGACACAAAGTGCTGGAGGAACCCAGCGGGTCAGGCAGCATCGCTGGAGAACATGGATACGTGAAGCTTCGGGTCAAGACCATTCTTCGGACAATAATAAATCAATAGCAATACTTCTAAATGTCCCTCATCTCCAAGGCAGCCTCCAAGGCTGTCATGCAGAGAGTTGTTTTACAATGCTGACCCAATTCCCAGCGGGTGGCATGTAAAGAGAGGGCAGCTGTGGGCTCAGACAGCAGCTGCCACCTATAAAGAAAGAGGACAGCCTCCAACTCTGTAAACAGGAGGACACCACAAAAGCATTTTTTTTAAATGAACATGTTCTAATTTGTTTGATCACACCTGATATGGTGTTAGGATAAGGCTTAGAGACCATTTAGCAGAAAATGGATGGAAAACCAATTTCTAGTCAAAAATATCTTTAAATTCATTACCTTCTTTGTATTACTCCATAGACTAATTGAGTCACAAGTCATACAACACGAAGCAGCCCAACTCGTTCAGGTCAACCAAGATGCCTCATTTGCCTGCATTTGGCCGATATCCTTCTAAACCTAGACTTCCCTTTGATGGGAAAAAAGACTTTAAATACCTCTATCTGCGTTCCTCATGACTTTATAAACTTCAAAAAGGTCATCCCTGATATTCCTTCACTGCAGGGAAAACAGACCCAGCTCATTACTAAAAGGCCAGTTTGCTATGAAGGGAGGGAGGAAAGTATGAAGTACATGTTTACACCTTCAATAGGTTTTGAGCTATCGAGGTTGTGGGATGATGAAGGACAAATGGTATGCGAGCATTGAAAAAGGATGAAGTTTTCATCATGTTCACAGAATCCAGTTCTACCCCTGCTCACAACCTTAGTAGCGTGATTAGCTCATGCATGGATATTTCCACTCTCTGTTCTTGTGCGCTTCCATGTTCTATGAGTGCCGAAACTGAAAGGAATGTCATGGACTGACAGTGTGGATGACATATGGTGCCATTGATAAGTTAAGGCATTAGAGCTGTATTTGTCAACCTCGAGGGTTTATTAGTCTTATGGCACAGCATCCTTGAGGCTAAAACCCTGGCATTCACCTTTGTAACTTCTTTAACACAACTGATGGTGTCGCAATCTCTTTACCTTCAAGACATTTCTTTACCTTCTCACATTTTCTGTTGAGATCTCCACATCAACATGAGAAAATTGAGCTGTTATTATCATCTGATAGCCATTGATACATTCAGTCATTCGTGCAAAAAAGGAGTAAATATCTGAACGATGTCCAGGCTGAGAGGGTTAACAGGCCTCCTTCATGTTATGAATATATTGGAAGTAAACATGGGCCTTTCAACTTCATTCTTAGTTATTTCAGCACTAACTACACAATACAAATATTTCCAGTTTCTCTAAATTTTACATTGTTTGTCTTCATTAAACTGCACCTGCTGTACTTCTATTCACTTATGTATTTATCCTACTCAGGCTTGATATTCTGATTTGCCTTCTTTAATATAACACCTCACCTAAGTTGCCCAATGGAAAATTTGACTCGTTTGCAAAGTGTTTCTATGCAGAGGCTGATGATGCAAATTAGCAACTGTATTGAGGCCCTCCATTCTGTACTTTATTTGAATCCAATTGCTTATCCTTTATACTTCTGCAAATTTCAATTTCCAAGATTTACCCAAGAAAAAAATCATTATTATGCAGGGGTGCTGGCGTAAAAAGCCAAACTGCGAGAAGAACTCAGCGTGTCAGAGATCACCATGGGGGCAATAGGCTGGTTTACATTTTGGGTTGGACATGGTATTGTGCTGGAGCTATTTTTACATTATAGGTGCTCGAAGGCCTTTGTCATAATTCCAGCCTTGTTTGATTGCATCAGCAGTCGTTTCATTCTGGTGGACCTGTTGCATTCTTCAACTCCACATCCTCAGCATTAACTGTAACTGACAGACATACTTATAGTTTGCAGTGGAAGTTAATAACCCAACTCAAGCTCGGCTGGACCTCAGTGTAAGTTTGAGTTTGGGTGGGTTATCTGTTCATTCTAATGGAACGATCAGGATGAGCTTGGCCAAACTGTGCCCACCCTACTATTTCACCCAGGTCAGGACAATTTGTTTAGCATCACCACATGTGAATAGCATGTTTGAGATTGTTACAATCCCAGAGTGTGTTAATGTAAGTGTAGGAAACTCAGGTCTGGAACACATTATGTGCATTTGGGTCAGGGCTGTGTTCAGAATGGCCATGATCTTATTGGGTTCATGAAGGTTTTTAATATCTGATCAAGCCAGATTCAAAACTTACTTCAAGTTATCAAGAGGATTGGTTTGCTTCAATTCATACTAGTCTTGTTTACTATGTGTTATTATTGCACTGATAACATGATTATTTTCCAACCACAACACAGAGCCTTTATTTAAATAATAGATAGAAATATGATATAAAATAATGAACAAATTAAATATTACATTGAGTAATTGTGTGATATTTTGCAGCCTGCAGTTAATCTGCAGATTTATTCAAAACCAAAACAAATTGGAGCAAGACTAGACTGCTCAGCCCTTCAAACCTCTTCTGCTGTTGAGTAAGATTATGGTTCTTTTGATCTTGTCGTTAGTTCTATTTTCTTGTCCATTGCAGACACAGAAGCTCACTAATTTTTTAAGTGCATCTTTCCTTTGGTCTGGACATTTAAAAAGTATAGGAAATGTTTAAAGGAATATGGCCAAATGCAGGCAGGTGAGACTATCATAGATGGCTCATCTTGGTTAGCCTGGGCATGTTGAGCTGAAAGGCCTGTTTCCATGCTGTATAACTTTATGAATCTATGATTATTCCGCATCCATGTGAACTCAAATAAGGGCAGGACTACTTAATGGATGCATTAATCAATTTAGTGCATTCAGGAACTCAGCTCCCACACAATAATGCCACTTTTCCATCAACACAGACCTGGAACTGTCCCTGCATTGATCCAAGAACTGCAGCATAATCTTGACCATGGTTCATGCCAAACTATAGTGACTGTTGTCAAAATTATTTTTTTGATGCACTTTCAGAAGTTCCAAGGATAAGACCACAATGGACACTGTGTAAGTAAAGCAGTTTGTTCTGTCTTCCCTGTTCTTTGGGTTCTCAGTTAAAATCTAGCCAGACTGGTGATAGTTGGATTTCATTAGTTCATAAGTGATAGGAACAGAATTAGGCCACATCACCATTCAATCAAGTCTACACCACCATTCAATCATGGCTGATCCATCTTCCCCACTTAACTCCATTCTCCTGCCTTTTCCCCATAACTCCTGACACCCGTACTGATCAAGAATCTATCTATCTCTGCCTTAAAAATATCAATTGACGACCTCCACAGCCTTCTGTGGCAATGAATGCCACAGATTCACCACCCTCTGACTAAATTTGATGATGTAAATTCAACCACATACAGAAAAGGAAGCGATAGGCCAAATGACTCATTTGAGCCTCCTCCACCATTCCAGTAGAATCCCGACTGATCTAAGGGTTAATACGGAAAAATAAGGACGCAATAACTAATAATAAGGACGCAATAAGGATCCATCCTGAAGTTTGGATTAAGGCACAGTCTTGAGATTTGGTTTGTGCATCTGACCTGGGAATGCATAATGCTAATTTGGATACCGAAGATGTAAATGTGTTCCATTTTACATTAGCAAAGTTCCTTACCTGAACAGAACATTTTTTTGAAGAGTTTAGTTTTGATTGAGATGTTTATTTTTTCCAAGAGATATTCTCTCACTTTAATAAAGAACTGCAGCCAAATGCAATCTTTGGCAGAATACATCAGTCGGTCTCAATAAAACCAAATCAATAAAAACAATCAACCTGTTTAGGAAAAAAAAGGTGCACAGATCTTTACTGCCCAAATTAGAAATATTCACCGTCCTGTTTTCTCTTAAAGGGTATTCAAGCAAATAAATTATTTCAAGTAATGAGCTCTCTCTCCTTCATATTTACATGGAGAAAATGTAGCCAGGTCGGGTTCCTCGCCATACCTTTATACCCTTAGTATTTCGCTTCCATGTTTTGGTCAACTGCATTCTCCAGCCGGTAGGTCTTGTGCGAGTACGTGCTCAGAGTGTGCGCTCCGGTTTACCACACAAGCAAACATTCGCCGGGTGTAATGTCAGTAACCCCACACGCGTGCTATCTCTCACTTACCATCTCCAGTTTCAGTATCTGAATCTTGGTTTCCAATCTCTCCAGCGTGCTGCAGTTATTGAGCGTCCCCGAGGCAGAGAGAGCTACCTTGTCGTCTGTGTGGCGGCCTGGCGGATCTTCCCTCAGTGATCGCAACAGACTCTCGGGAATCTTGCGTCCCATCTTAATCTCCAGCTCCTTTAACTCTGGCTGGACACGTTCCTCCATCCTCGCCAGATGACTGGTTGCTGCTTCCAGACGGAATGATTATAGATTGCAACGCGTCAGATCAAACATTGTGGAACCAATGGTGAGGTTGTAGACGGAGTCCCGCCAGCGTGTATCTATCTGATGGCAACAACGTTAAAGCGGTTACTTCCTACTCCAGGAGTGACAGGTCGAGGCTGCCTCGCTTGATCGAGGACAAGGTTCAGCTGGCAAAGATTGGCTCTGAAAAGCGCGGCAGGGCTGAAGTCCTGTCGTTCTTGTAGACAATTTTGGATGAATTCATTCACAACACGGTGCTGGAAGTGGGTGCTACAAACAGTTCGTTGTCAGTGCAGCGCTGGCTGACCTTGCAGAGCCTGTCTCTCTCTCTCTCTATCAACTCCCCACCTCGAAGCAGCAGAGCAAACATTCAGGTAAACCAGGGCACAGTGACCAACCCCTTTACCGTAATCCGCGAAGAAGTATCGCGTCCGCTCTTTGCTGCTGTCACATCGCCGAGCCCTTAGTTCCTCGCATGGATGGTGGCAAGAAATTGCACTTTTGGCAACACTGGCCGTTTTACAGAGTGCGGTGAAATAGCTTCCTTCCAACAGCCGCCATCCTGATCACCGAAAATGTGTGGCCCACACAGAGACGAGTTTCTTTGATTGGGCTCCCTGTCTCCCGAATCAGACGCGATTGTGTGTGTACTCTACGCCATGGGAACAGATGATTGGAAAATAACCCAAACAGTTAGCAACTGCTTTATGACTAAGATCTCACTCTTGAGCTCATTGTAATCTCTAGCAACAGAATAACAAATATCATTACTAATAACAGTAGTTTAAATTATGTTAAAATATTGAAATGTCCGCAATCCAATTAAACCCAAGCACGGACGAACTTCCCACAACCACCAAGGTTATTAAAGTTCAGTGTGTGTCTGCAGTTATCTTCTTATACTATATATATATATATATATATATATATATATATACACAACTTTTTTTGTTGTTTATTATGGGTTTTACAGGCTACTATGTTTACATATCTGATGTGTTTCTTCAATAATTACACTGTTCTGTTTCCGGACATATGACAATAAAAACTCTTAACTCTTGACTTCAAACCTGCTCCGGATAAACCGAAATCCGGTACAACATCACCTCGCACTTCCACTAAAATGTTTAAACCTTTCATAGAAATCAAGTCTAAATATTTCTCTAATTTTACCCTTTTAACATTTTAAATCCACCTCAATTGAACGAGCCTAAAGAAAATGTTCATAAACTATGTGCTGGAGCGCTACATTGGCATATACGTTTTAGACTGTAAGCATTACAGTTATCTATATTCTAAAACTGTCGTTTGTTTGTTTGTTTGTTCCTGAACTAATCAAAACGGTACACGATAGCGCGGCAATTTTAGGCCCATCTTACTCACCGTCATCCCTTTGGTGCTAATGGAAGAAGTTTCATTGAAATCGGTGTTATATTTTTAAAGTTATTCACATTTTAAAGTTTAAATCTATCTCCTAGGGAGAGAGGGGCGAGGATAAGGGAGGTTGAGGGGGATGGAGTGGAGGGGGTGGGGGAGGGGGATGGGGGAGGTGAGGAGGGGAAGAGGGAGGAGGGGGGAGGGGGAGGGGGGAGAGATTGGGTGGGGGAGAGGGGGGAGAGAGGGGGGGCAGGGAGTGGGAAGGGGGAGGAGAGGGTGCTGTACCAATGCAATTGAGGTTTGGGCCCAACGGGTCCACTTGGTCTAGTAATCTCTAAACCTTTCTGGCAAATGTTGTCCACGGTGCATGCATTCAATCAAAAACCCTTACTTCCTGTTTACACATTTTCAAATCTGGTGAATTCATTTAAAAAAACAAAACTTAAACCTTGTAAATTTTTAACTTAAGTTTGGACAATGCATGCCACCTATTCTTCAATTCACTTGTGCTATTCTTCTTGATAATGTGCTACCCATTGCTCTCAAGTGCCACTGTGAATAGCTATTAAAAAGAATGTTTTGTTGAGCAGAAATGTCTCTGGAGGGAAAACGATTAGCACACTTTGGACATTCAGAGAGTATTTCGCCCGGTGTCTAAGGGACCTCACACTGTCGAGTGAACAGTGTCTGCAACTTCTTCTGTCTCTGGTTCTGTGCAATCAATGCTGGTTGTGGGACTTCTAGTGGCGAACAATGGCACAACACACGCCAATTCCCATGTCTTGTCAGCCCTCTCTTGGTGAGGGCGGGCATTGATGGTGCAATTCACCACTGCCATCAATGCACCAACACAGCATTTGGACCATTATGGCAAAGAATGTTTGCAGATCGAGAATGCAAACCTGGCGCAAATCCCAAGGTCTACTGAAAATAGCGGTGACAGGCCATCAGATAAGCCTAGATGAGCCTTCAAATGGTCAAGGCATTGTAAGCTACAGACTAAGTGCTGATAAATGGGATAAATATAGATAGATACTTTATAGTTAGCATGTTGAGCTGAAAGGCCATCTTCTGTGCTATATGACTACATGACAGAAAAAATCATTCACGCTTTCATTTCCTCCCGCCTAGACTACTGCAACTCCCTATACACTGGGATCAGCCAATCTTCCCTGTCCCGCCTGCAACTGGTCCAAAACGCCGCAGCGAGACTCCTGACGGGTACCCGTAAAAGGGACCACATCACCCCGATTCTGGCCTCTCTCCACTGGCTCCCTGTACGGTACAGAATCAACTTCAAGCTCCTCCTATTCACGTATAAAGCCCTAAATGGACACTCCCCCCCCTACATCAAAAATCTTCTAACCCCCCTCTCTAACTCCAGGTCCCTCAGATCGGCCGACTTGGGGCTATTCACTATCCCACGGTCTAGGCTTAAACTCAGGGGTGACCGCGCTTTTGCGGTTGCAGCTCCTAGACTGTGGAGCAGCATCCCTCTCCCCATCAGAACTGCCCCCTCCATCGACTCCTTTAAGTCCAGGCTCAAAACATATTTCTACTCCCTAGCGTTTGAGGCTCATTGAGGAGGCGCTGTGAACTGTTTGCGTGCTACTGTATGTTTTTATTTTTTTTTCTATTGGAACCTAATCAAATGTACAGCACTTTGGTCAACGTGGGTTGTTTTTAAATGTGCTATACAAATAAAATTGACTTGACTTGACTTGACATGACTTTATGCTTCTGAGACTTTGATGATCCACTGACAGGCACCTCAAGGCAGTGGGAAGATATCATCAAATCAGTCTCTGCAAAATCTTCCAAATTCACATAAGCAAACACTGTTTCTTTCCAGATCAATATCCGCAGAGTTGTAACCTTATTACACTCAGACAGGCCATATTTCTCGCATGGTAGGTACTAAATATCGAAAACAGCCACTCTATTCTGAACTCTGTCTTGCAAAGAGATTAGCAGATGGGCAGAGAAAGAAATTCAAGGATGTGGTTAAAGCTTCCTTCAAGAAATGCAATATCCTCACTGCCTCTTAGGGATCTTTGGGCCCATGAAAGTCAAAGTGCAGAAGGAGCATTCTGAATGGTATTGAGAATCTCAAGACCACACGTTATAATCCCTGCATTAATGGTGAAAGGAGCAAACACCACTCAAACTAGCCAAACACCTGCCCCGTATTTCTTTAATCTGACAACTTTTTATCTCCATTTCATCTCTAGACTTTGTCACTATTTCCACCCATCTACCATCCCCAGCCATATAACTTGCCCAGCTCTACCCCACTCCACCTCTGCTTTCCAGCTTTCTCCCCCACCACAATCGATCTGAAGAAGGGTCCTGACCCAAAATGTTATCTGTCCACTTCCCCTAAACAGATGCTGCTTGACACGTTGAGTTCCTCCAGCATTTTGTTTTTTTGTGCAGGTCAGTAGTTACTTCAACATAATAAAATGATACTCTTATGTGAGTTTGTTTTCTGTGGTTAGAATGTTACACATGGACCCATCTCACAATAAGATTCTCACTTCTTTTACTCAAGAAGGGATAGAAGCTGAATCGCCAACTGCTCCTCAGATCTTGTAAATATTTTGCTGAGGCTGATTGCCTCACAGTTTCTTTATCCAATTTAGTGTAACCATGGGGAGCCTAACTTTCCGCATCATGGGAAAAATTGTAGCTAAATAGCTGAGGATTTCTGGGCCCAAGCTGTCTTGGCCCACAAAGCCTCCATGCAAACCATTCCCTCAATAACCAAAATCCCCTAGCCTCGGGATCAGAGTCGTTAATGTTCACCTGAGTGACATTACTCAAGTACCTTTTATTTTGCTTCTTCTAACTCTGGTTCCTTCCTGGCCCACTGTCCTCCTGTTCCTGCTTTTCAAATCCCTCAACCAGCCTTTTTCTGATCTCCCCATATCCTTTATGATTTCCCTCCTACTTTGTTGATCGCCCATCTCCTGGCTTCATGAAAGTCTCTTAGCTTGTCTGATCTCCCAGCATCTCTATGGCTTTTCCCTGACCCTTCTGATTTATTTTCCCTCTCTGGTCTTCCCCTTAGTTCTCCAGTTCATTTTTAGCTCTCATTTCCAATTTTTGTCTGACCCCGCCAACCTCTCCCCTTGGCTTTTCCAAACTCACACTCACCTTTGTGATGCTTTCACCTTCCCTACCCTCTCCCATGTCCCCTCCCAGCCTCCCCACGACACAGCTGCCATTGTTCTCCAACTCTGGGTTTCCATCTTCTCCACCATTGTATAATCTCTCCTTTCCATTATCATCCCCCTGTTCTGTGCTCTCCCTTTTGGTTTCTGTTGAGGTTCCTTTGAGGCTCTATCTAGCTGGGGATCAGAGTTGTTAATGTTCACCTGAGTGGCATTATTACTCCAGTAACTTTTCTTTTTGCTTCTTCTAACTTCTTCCTTCCTGGCCCTCCGTTGTCCTGTACCAGCTTTTCAAATCTCTCAACCAACCTTTCTGATATCACCAGGCCATGACTGTGAAATTGAGGCAACATTGCCAGTTGGGTCTTTCTGTTAAATGTAACTTGATGTTAAACTTGAAACAATCTAAAGGAAACCTATACCAGATTTTCCACCCAAAAAACAATTATTTTGTTATCTCCCTGCCTCTCCTTAAATATTGATGGTACTGTGCATATATCAGGCAAATTCCCATGTTGCTTTTCAAATTATTTCTATTTCATGCAAACTTTGTTGGCTTATATATAAAATTAAATATTCACATTCAATTTTAAGGATTCTTATTTGGCTATTAGAAAATATGGGTAGAAGCGAGAGAGATAGGCCACGTTTATTTTGTTGGAGACTAGAAACAACTTGAAATGGGCCTCATTTCTTATTGACATCATTGTATGGATTGTTGATCCTATTGTGTTTCAGACCTTATACCTTCCATAGATGAGTTCTGCATGTCTTACTGAGAGAGACCATGGGCAGTGTTGGGGTGGGTGGGTACAATGTGAGAACAATATTTGCACCTACAGGGCGGTTTGTATATAAAAGGCCAACCTTACCTTGGAGACACTAACTTAGAGTATGACCAGTGAAGTCCTTCGCCAAGTTTATCTGTTGCGATCTAAAACAACTGTTACCACCTTCTCTCCTCGCAGTTGCATATGTAGGACCCCTAGACTATTTTTGACAACCTCCAGAGAGAGTCGGAAATAGTCTGATTAAATGTGGAATTGAACATTGTGCTGGCGTCATTTATATCAATATCTGAAATTGGACCTTGTTAGGCTTGTGACACATGCACCAAGATATCCATTTTCAGTCCCTTATTCTGTTTAAATATTATGTTGCATCTCTATCTTCAAAAAAACAATCCCCCTCCACTGTGCAGAGAGGTTTGGGGGAGTTTTAACGGGGGGTTGAGGTGGGAATGGAGTGTGCTCCCCCCCTCCTCCTCCCCCCCCTCCTCACCCAGTCCATCCCCCCTCCTCCTCCCCCTCACCCTCACCCTCTCCATCCCCCCCCTCAGCACTGCCTTCAGTCGGGCGGGTGCCCCCCCCCTCTCTCGGAGCGTGAGAGGTGACTACACCTCCTGGCGGTCAGCGCGGCCCGATCTGAGGAATGGCAGGCGCGAGGCATGCCGGGACGGGCGGCTGTGCTCCGGGCGGGGCGGGGGGGGAAGCACATCAGTTAAAGGTCCGGGGAGGGGGGAGCACATCAGTTAAAGGTCCGGGGGGGGGAGCACATCAGTTAAAGGTCCGGGGGGGGAGGGGAGCGCATCAGTTAAAGGTCCGGGGGGGGGGGGGGGGGGAGGGGAGCGCATCAGTTAAAGGGGCAATAGACAATAGACAATAGGTGCAGGAGTAGGCCATTCAGCCCTTCGAGCCAGCACCGCCATTCAATGCGATCATGGCTGATCACTCTCAATCAGTACCCCGTTCCTGCCTTCTCCCCATACCCCCTCACTCCGCTATCCTGAAGAGCTCTATCCAGCTCTCTCTTGAAAGCATCCAACGAACTGGCCTCCACTGCCTTCTGAGGCAGAGAATTCCACACCTTCACCACTCTCTGACTGAAAAAGTTCTTCCTCATCTCCGTTCTAAATGGCCTACCCCTTATTCTTAAACTGTGGCCCCTTGTTCTGGACTCCCCCAACATTGGGAACATGTTTCCTGCCTCTAATGTGTCCAATCCCCTAATTATCTTATATGTTTCAATAAGATCCCCCCTCATCCTTCTAAATTCCAGTGTATACAAGCCCAATCGCTCCAGCCATTCCCGCCCGTCGGGTTTCCATTGTGACGTGGAACATGGAGGTATTACTGCGCATGGGCGGCTGACGGGCACAGCAAGTGGAAAAGGGATTTATTAAAGTTTAAAATGTGAATAACAAAATATAACAATTTGAACGTTAATAGGATTTCTTGATGCAGGAATTTTCAACATCAGCATAATTTCCCCTTTTCACAACAGGAAGGAGTTGGCGAAAATCGCCACAACAAAAGGTAAGAATGCCGCCAAAAGGCTCATCGTTCTTTTTGCATAGATCTCGAAGAGTTCTGTCCACCACTTCAAAGCTCTCCCTCCTAATCATCGGGCACTCATCCCGAACTCATCCCTTAGGCGAGGGGGTTTTGATTGGCAGATGGATGGAACAAAGGCCGGGAATAAGAAGGAAAGTATGAAGAGTTGCAGATTGTGAAGCCAGATGGAAGGTGGTAGCAGGAGGGGAGGGGGCTGATGGAGGGGGGAAATAGGTGAGAGTCCATGCAGAGCATGGGGATTGGGGGTGAATTGGATGGGTAGAAGGTGGCCTGCTGTCTCTAAATGTGACACTGGAGGAGCCAGCGCTGCCCTCGCAGCTGCGGCTTGCCTGCAGTCCGTCTGTCTTTTGTGTGTTTTTGTTGTTTTTGTATGAATTGTAGTTTTAATATGGTGTGGTGTTTGTATGTTATGTGGGTGGGGGGGGGGGGGGGGGGAGGAGTGGGAGGGAACGGGAACTGTAACATTCTCTCTCCCGAACGGAGACGCGACCTTTGTTTCTGTGTCGTGTCTCCGTTCCCGCTGCGGCCTACCACCGGCCATGCACCTGGGACCACCTGGGGCTCTGGTTCGCAGAGCCCACGGCCCGGACCCACCACCTGCGGCGCTGGCTGGCTGCGGATGCTGCGGGAGCGGCTGCGACTCGTCTCCGGAGGCTCCGGCGCGGGTCGCGTGGACGTCGGAAGCCCACAGGCCCCTGGACATCAGGACCTCCGGCAGCGGCAGCGGCAGCGACAGCGTCTTCGCCCGCCCTGAATAGCGGGGCTTGGGTCGGCTCGCCGCGGACCTTTCACCGTCCGGCGCGGCCTGAAATAGGCCGCGGGATTTTCTCCGCCCGGTGGGGGCTTCAATGTCGGGAGCCCCAACCGCCCCGATGTGGCAACTCCAACAGCCTGACCACAGGGGAAAACGGCAGGGAAGAGAAAAAGACATTCTGGCCTTCCATCACAGTGAGGAGGGACTGGAGGAGACTCACTGTGATGGATGTTTCTTTTTGTTTGGTGTTAGTTTATGATTGTGTGTGTGTTATTGCATTTTTATTGATTATTCTTATTGGTCTTATTGTTGAACTGCGGGTAATGTTTCATTTCACTACACATTTATGTGTATGTGACAAATAAACGACTATGGGAAGATGGGCCCATTGGAGGTGACGGAAATGTTGGAGGATGATTTGTTGTATATGCTGGCTGATGGGGTGGAAGGTGAGAACGAGGGGGATTCTGTCCTTGTTACGAATGGGGGGAGGGGGAGCAAGAGCGGAGCTGTGGGATATAAAAGAGGCCCCAGTGAGAGCCTCATCTATAATGGAAGAGGGGAATCCCCGTTTCCTGAAGAATGAGGACATCTCTGATGCCCTAGTGTGAAACACCTTATCCCAGGCGCAGATGCGCGTAGACGGAGGAATTGGGAGTAGGGGATAGACTTTTTGCAGGAGACAGGGTGGGAAGAAGTGTAGTCCAGACAGCTGTGCGAGTCAGTGGGTTTATAGTAGATGTCAGTCACTAGTCTGTCTCCTGTGATGGAGATGGTGAGGTCCAGAAAGGGTAGGGAGATGTCGGAGATAATCCAAGTATATTTAAGAGTGGGATGAAAATTGATAGTGAAGTGTATGAAGTCAGTGAGTTCTGCATGGGTACAAGAGGTAGCACCAATGCAGTCGTCGATGTAGCGGAGGTAGAGTTCGGGGATGGGGCCAGTGTACGTCCGGATCAGGGATTGTTCGACGTACCCGACAAAGAGGCAGTCATAGCTAGGGCCCATGCGAGTGCCCATAGCTAAGCCTCTGGTTTGGAGGAAGTGGGAGGAGTCAAAGGAGAAGTTGTTAAGGGTAAGAACCAGCTCTGCTAGGCGGAGGAGAGTGTTAGTAGATGGGGATTGGCTGGTTCTACGGTCGAGGAAGAAATGGAGGGCTTCAAGAACTTCCTTGTGGGGGATGGAAGTGTAGAGTGACTGGACATCCATAGTGAAGATGAGGGAGTGGGGGCCTGGAAACCGGAAGTTATCGAGGAGACGGAGAGCATGTGAGGTGTCTTGGACGTAGGTGGGGAGGGATTTGACCAGGGGGGATAGGATGGAGTCAAGGTAGGTGGAAATAAGTTCAGTGGGACATGAACTGGCAGAAATAATGGGTCTGCCGGGGCTGTTCTGTTTATGGATTTTAGGTAGAAGGTAAAAGTGACTAATTCTTGGTCAACTGCACCATCTAGGGACCAAATAATGTACTTACTTCCCAGTATCTAGCTTGAAATTAAGTACTGACCCAGTAATGTGCGGCAGTCTTGATGCCTTGCCTGCCAAGGAAACAGTTGCCCCTCATGGGATTTACAGGTGTTGGAGAGGGACTACGCGCTGTCCACGGGCACCCTGGAGGATTTCCGGGACTGCTGGGCACCGCGGGGGATTGGATGTATCCTGGATGGGGATTGTAATATAATTGTATAATAGTTTCAATTGGTATATTTGTTTATAGTATTCTGGTGGTGGGTTCTGTTTTAGTTTTATTGTATTGTAAATATTATTTTAATATTTGAATAAATATTTTTGATTTAAAAAAAAAGGAAAATAAAGGAAACAGTTGCTGACAGATGGAGATGAGTTTCCATTTGCAGGCCTTCTGTGGATTTGATTATTGCATCCCCATCTCCAAAAGACTCAGAAATCTGAATAGAACCCACCTTTCGCATGACCCTTCCACCTTCAATGTAGCCCACTATTAATCATCAGAAGGTTGTTACAACCTAATTCATTTCTAATTCAAGTACAAACTTAGACCAAGATAGGGCGGCACGGTGGCGCAGCGGTAGAGTTGCTGCCTTACAGCGAATGCAGCGCCGGAGACTCAGGTTCGATCCTGACTACGGGCGCCGTCTGTACGGAGTTTGTACGTTCTCCCCGTGATCTGTGTGGGTTTTCTCCAAGATCTTCGGTTTCCTCCCACACTCCAAAGTCGTACAGGTGTGTAGGTTAATTGGTTGGGCAAATGTTTTTTAAAAAATTGTCCCTAGTGTGTGTAGTAGGATAGTGTTAATGTGCAGGGATCGCTGGGCGGCCGAAGGGCCTGTTTACGCGCTGTATCTCTAAATCTAAATCAAAATAATCTAAGATCCTCAGATGCCAAGAAGCTCTCAAATGTTGTGTTCTTTCAACACTTGTGTCAAGTGTTTTATTACAGTGTGTATGGCTAAGATACAGAAAACTCCTTCACAATACAAGTTCAGGCAGAAATCCATCTTTTTACAAAGAGTGATGACAGATATTATAAATTGAATACAGGTGACCCCCACGTTATCCTGCGGGGGAGCGATTGGAGGTAGCTTGCGCTCCTAGAAAATTGTCTTTCTCACAATTTTCCATAACACAAAGCTGCATCATTTGTGCACGCGTCAACAAATGCAAATTGAAAAATATTATTTGGCCATTAACATTTTTCATACAAAATTCATAAAAGTACATGTTTATTCTGTATCATAGATTTTTTGGTAATTTGCAATTTCCATAAGGGCAACTTTTCCATTATCGTATATTCAAAACGACAATTTTAAAGTAGTGTGTGAAATTAGAGACCAGCTGGTTATGATACATCCGCCTTTAAACCTCTCAAAATTGGTGAACAGTCTGTTAGAAAAAAATGACATCTTTGAATTACTTCACAAGAGAACGGAATGTAAAAGCAAATTTATATCTATTTTAAAAGCAAGTTAGATATCTGCTCCTGCAACGTGTTCAAATCTGTCCTTCACAATTTGGGACGGGTGTTAACATCTTGAAGGAGTGTAGGAGTATTATTGGAATTGTACCAGGGATGAAGGACTTCAGTTCTGTGGAGAGGTGTACGATGCTGGCATTGTGGGTTCAATAGAGATTTTCATAACCAGGTGTGTAGGAAGGAACTGCAGATGCTGGTTTACACTGAAAACAGACACAAAATGCCAGAGTAACTCAACAGGTCAGGCAGCATCCATAGAGAAAAGAAATAGATGACATTTTGGGTTGGAACCCTTCTTCAGACCCAAAACGTAACCTATCCTTTTTTCTAGCGACGCTGCCTGGCCCGTTGAGTTCCTCCAGCATTTTGTGCCCTTCATTTCATAACCAGGTGCAGTTTTCACATCCAAAGGTTAATGAAACTGTGGAAGATGTTATTGTGAAATTACAGCAGAAACAAGTATGAGGAAAGCAAATCAAGGGATATGGTGAGGTGCAAGTGGTACCGACCTTTGGGAAAGTTAAAGACTTGTTGAAACTAACACTTCAGATGCAGTTACCTCATTCTTTACCTGAGACAATAAGGAGATCTTTTTTTATATATATATAAAGCACGTGTTAAATTCTCAGAATAAAAATATTTTTCTCGGAGGTCATGTATTAATGGTTTGGTGAATTCTGCTTTGATTCCTGATCAGGAATTAGAGTCCACACAGAGCCGGTTTCTCAAAGTAACCAAAACCCCTGATATGGCAACCATTGATTGTGTCACAGGGTATGATTGTAAATCGGCAGTGGTGTTCCTCACTGTGGATATCTAATTTACCAGTGCTGTTGGGGAAGCTGGTAATTTTACAATTTTTAATTGTTATGCAATATTTACATAATCACAGAATATAATCAGCAAATCAACAAGCCCACTGATTCTTCACTGCCTCGTACTACAATAATCCCAGCAGCATCTCATTATCCTGTCCCATCGCTATGCCCATTAATTTTACTCAAGTGTCTATCAATTATTTTTTAAAGAGGGACTGACTGATTCTGTTTCAACCACCCATACAAGCCGAGTCCAGATCATTATTCTCCAGTAAAGAAAGCTTTTCCTCACATCCTTTGCCCAAAATGTTAAATATTTCCACTGTTCCTTAAACTATTTGCTAGTAGGAATAGATTTCCTCTATTTAGTCCAACTAAACCAGTCATGATCTTGTGAAATATGCTTTCACTCTTCCTAGATAAGCAGTGCATTATTTAAATGGTCTTAAATTGGGAAAGTGTTGATGTACAAAGATGCTTGGATTTCCTAGTGCAGCAGTCAAGAAAAGCAAACATGTAGGTGAGAAAATGAGTTAAGAAACAAAGGGTATGTTGACCATCATAGCAGGTGATAAGTACAGGAGCAAGAATGTTTAAAAAATATTACAAAAGGCAATTACAAAAGATGACAATTGGAGTACAAGTGATACCCCTGTTGCAACTGTTCATGTAATCCCTCATGGGATTTACAAATCACTACTGAAAACTGTGTTATGGGAGAACGGGGGGGGGGGGGGGGGGGGAGCAAACCGCTATCTGGATGGCTCACAAGAAATGCAGCCTTCAGTTTATTAAACTTAGAATTTACCTTGGCACATTTACCTTTGTGCTTTAGCTAATCAAGGTTCACAAATTATTTCCAATGTCCCTTTGCAAGGTATGATGGCTGCCATTAATAAGACAGTGGAAACAATTTTTAGGACATTTATCATATTGGCAGCATATAAATTCCATGGATTTGATCGATAAACAACATAGAAAGGCAGGGAACCGCAGTTTTCTAGTAGTGTGTCATTTGTCTGGTTCAACTACATGAAAATTAAATCAAAGGTACGGTCAGAGAGAGCAGGTTATGAGATATCTTGGAGGATGGTTGATGCATCACTTCCGGAGTAGCGCTTTTGTGGCGTATCTAAGAGTGCTTCATTCAGTTCACTTGCAGCCATATTTTTTCTTCTTCTACTGCGTAAAGCTATGGTGGAGATGGTGTAAATTACAGCAACCAGCACCAAGGCAGCAATAATCCCCACCGCTACCCATTCCAACACTGAGAGAGGTTTGCCTGCAGAAGATATTTCAAAGACAAAGATATATTTTTTAAAGTTCAAATTAAACACATTCTGCTTTGAATCTACAGTTATTATTCAATCATTCAACTGGACATAAATGAGATAATAGTAATAATAATAACTAAAATATTTATACATAATGTAGTTTCATGTCTCCCATCTATATCCTTCCTCTGGCTTTACATTTCTCTCCTTATCTTTTTGCCTCCTTGTCTGCTGTTAGTTTCTTTTTTCCACTTCCATCAATATCCCTTCCTCGGGCTGGCTTTACAAATTCCCCCTCACAAATCCCCCCTCACAAATCCCCCCTCTATGTTTCTATGTTTCTATTAACACCTATTATCTTCTTCTCTTTTGTCTCCTTTTCATCTCTAGCTTTCGTCCACCCATCTGCCAACCCCCCCCCCCCCCCCCCTTCACCTGTATCCACCTATCACTTGTCAGGCTTTGTCCTGGCCCCACATGTTTTCCAGCTTTTTCTCTCTCACTAACAAAAACGTCACTGAGAGTGATCAGCCATGATCGCATTGAATGGCGGTGCTGGCTCGAAGGGCTGAATGGCCTACTCCTGCACCTATTGTCTATTGTCTATTGTCTATTGTCACAGATCCATGTCATCCAGAGGCTGTCTGACCTGCCGAGTTACTCCAGACCTTTATGTTCTGTTATAAATAATGAACTTCATGCTGGAATTGATTTAGTACATACATTGGCAGTTCAGGAAGAAATTGAACTGATAAGGCAAAGTTCACTGACAGTATAAACCTTATAATCACAACTTGTTGTTCGGAAATACCGAGGTTTTGGTTTCTGGCTCACCATGTGATGTTTTCCACATTCCCTGGTTCCCATAATCTCAACCCAGTGGGGCTCAGTTGCCATTCCACTGACAGGGTCCCTGGTTCCTCTACTCTATTGCAAAGCACTGGGCACTTATCCTAGGTACTCTTTCAACTCATTGGGAACCTGGATCGTGCTCTCTCTTTCCACTTAACTGTTCACTATAAATTATAATATTGTGTATCACCTAAAACGTGTGCTGGGGTATTAACGGGAATAACGGCCAAAAGTCTGGGAGATCTGACAGCCCAGAAACACACAAGTCCTGAGCATGCTGGATTATCAAAGCTTTATTATTGATGGTAAAGTCACATTGTTTAATCACCAGCACTCATTAGCCTGAGAGCATTTAACCCATTCTAAACCTTCCTATAACCATGTCTCTATAAGTTACCAGGCATTAAAATATATCATAAATATGTGCGTAACATTTCATAAATAAGAATTTAACTTCAACAGTCTACTGCCAGCACCTACTTCAGGGAAATCTCCATGATTCTGGTTCCCTAGAAATATAGTGACCTGTCTCTAATGACTACTGCACAGTCACTCCAAGTTTGACCGTAATGAAGTGCTTTGAAAAATGTTAATGGAGCACATCTGTTCCAGTCTTCCAGACAATGTAAACCCCTTGCAACCTATGTACAGGAAAAGTAGGTCCACAGATGACTCTCTTGCATTGTATTCAGTTCTGGATCACCTTGACAATAAGAACACCAATGTCAAGATGCTATTGGTAGACTAGTTTTCAACTCGCTCAGTCTTCCACACCATAATACCAAATAAGCTCATCCCCAAACGTCTGGATCTTGGCTTTGGGGCCTTCATCTGTAACAGGCTTTTGGATTTTCTGACTAATGGACTTCAGTCAGTTTGAATTGGTCATATCATTTCCGCTACCTTGATTCTCAACACTGGTTGCCCTCAGAGTTGCTTGCTCAGTCCCTTGTTCTATCCCCTGTACACGCATGATTATGGCCAAGTACAACACCAACTTGATCTTCAAGTTCATCGATTATACTATAATATTATACTATAATCAGTTGGATCACAGCAATGATGAAACAAAGTACAGGAAAGCAATCGAGAACCTCGTGTCAATGGTTCTATTAGATTTAGCTCAATGTGATGTAGGTCTGCAAGATTTAGCCACATTTGACCACATTTGGAGTATTGCATTCAATCTGGTCGCTCCATTACAGGAAAGATGTGGAGTCTTTGGAGAGGGTGCAGAAGAGGTTTGCCAGAAAGCTGTCTTGGTCAGGGGATATTAGCTTCAAGGAGAGGCTGGACAAACTTGGATTGTTTTCTCTAGAATACCAGATGTTGAGGGATGACCAGATGGAAGTATATAAAATTATGAGAGGCATAGATTGGGTAGTCAGTCAAACCTTTTCTCCCAGGGTACAAATATTAAAGACTAAAGTGCATTGCTTTATGATAAGAGGGGAAACATTTAAAGGAGATAGGCAAGGCAAGCTTTTAAAACAAAAAACAGAGGGTTGTGGGTGCCTACAACAGGCTGCCATAGATATGATTGTGCGTTTAAGAAGCATTTAGATAGGCACATGGATATGCAGGGAATGGAAGGATATTGGTTATTAATGTAATCTTGGCATCATGTTCAGCACAGATATTGCAGCAGTGGGCTGAATGGCCTGTTCCTGTGCTGTACTTTTCTATGTATTGTGGTTTTGGTACAACAGCCTAGGTCTGAACGTCAGCAAGATGAAAGAGTTGCCTGTTGACCTAAGGTACTGATGGGGCAAATGTAATCCTGTTCTCAGCAACAGAGCTGTTGTAGAGATGGTCAACAGCATCAAATTCCTAGGCATCCATATCACCACCAACTTAATCTGGTTCCTTCACACTGATGCAGTGATCAAGAAGGCGCATCAGTGCATTTATTTTTAGGCAAATGAGAAGATTCAACTTGTCCACATGTATTCTCTTGAACCTCTATAAATATAGTGTTGAAATGGATGCATCTCAACTGCTTTAGCACCTGCCCTACTCTTAACCACTTGAACCTACAGCGAGTGGCGAGCACTTAATTACTGCACACTTATATACTTAAGCATGCTCTGTATCACTAGTTGAGGAGTGTGGGCATGTTGCTTGGTCACTTCATTGCTGAATGAATAATGCTTAATCTAAATCTCAGATACATTATTTATGCAAAGGAAAATAATATTCTAATGAAAGGCAAATACAAATCAACTAGCAGTGGAAAACAATTTGAATAAGCATCTTCCTTATCATCCTCATTCTTTAGAGAACATGCAGAAGTCAGACTGTCATTAAAAGTCATAAACAAAGCAAATAATGTTTTCTTTAAAATAAAGAGTACTTTCAAGTAAACCAATCTAGGCATAGGCACTGATCTTCAGTCATTTAACGATTAAGCTTCATTGAAAACTGAACAAATTACTGGGATTTTTATGAACTATATGCCTCAAGCTTTTACCACTACCCCACAACAGGAAGCAAGTAGATTAGTTGATAATTTCATAATCATCTCACTTGGCCATTCAACTTCATAGCTGTAGCCAAGGTTTTCAGCTGCTGTCAAAAACATTTCCACGTTAGTGACTGGAGGCCAGAAGGGAACCATATTGTATGCTCTGTTATGTCCGATGGGTGCATTTGCAACTGGAAAGACGGTTAAATCTGCAAAAAAAGAACATGAATTTACCAACACAAAGGCACAAGTAACGAACACCAATTTATTGTTCTGATGCAAAAAATTAAATGAAAATGTTAGAAATGCCCAAAGAATAAGGACTTAAAGCTCAAGGGCCTAAAACTTTTCTTGTGTGTATGGAAACCTGCACTATGATGGCACTGCATTGAAGAAGGTGGTTTGGAGGCAGGATCTGCCTCAGGCTATTTCTCCGTCTGGTGCTGTGAGGATTTGGAAATTATTCATTTAATCCATAGCAAAACAGAGGTCTAAAGGAACGAACAACTGAAATTAATGAGAAATAGTATCTAATGGCAGCGAGTGGACTTCAGTTTGGACAAGTTGTGGCGAGGGGACAGGGGGTTGTGGGTGGTACAGAATAGCTGGTATACCAAAAACATACAAGATATGGAAGAACTCAGCCAATCAACAAGTATCTGTGGAAAGGGAAACCATGTTTCTGGTCAGCGACCCTTCAGAATTGTGAGTAAACACATTAGTTCTGGTGCACCAGGTCCATGCTGACCATCGACCACCCTTTTATAGCAATCCTACACCAATCCTATTTTTATTCTCCCCATATTCTCATCAAGGTCCCCATGCCCCAACACATAGGGGCCAATTTACAGCAGCCAATTAAACTACGAGCCATACGGCTTGAAGACATGGAGGAAACTGGAGCACACAGAAGGAACCTACACAGTCACTGCTGGAATGTGGAAGCTCCACATAGACAATATCGGAGGTCAGGATGACAGCCAAACTCAGCTTGCCAGCATGGAAGCAATAGCATACACCATCAAACTGACCTGTGCACTGCACATAGAGGGAGAAATCTTACAATGGTAATACAACGGCAGCTTCCACATTGCGAGTGAGTGTTTAGCAAAGGGATAGTGGTCTTTCATGTTCTGAATGTTGTACACTGTATTTTCTTCCCATGATAGGGAGAAACCTTTCATGAGCTGATCCTATCCTACTCAGAAGTTGTATACGCTCAGGTTTGGATTTATGTGAAATTATAGGGTGATTAACATGAGTGGCAATCAAGTATGATCTGCTGGATTGGGTATAGGATTCTTGATTAGTGACAGCAGAACATAACAGACGTGGAGGGCATTATCTATTATCTTTGAATTGTAGTGAACTTCTCTTGTAATCTTGACATACTTTGTACAAGGTGGAACAGATTTGTAAGTAAGAAAGCGAGTCTCCCAGTGTGCCAAGCATGGCCTCTGAATTGTTCTAATAGTCATGTTAATTAAATGCCTGGTCTTGGTAATCCTCTGCACCATGAGCAAAGCAGCATTTCTTAAGTTAAAAGCACAAGGCTTCATATCTGCAATCAGAAATCTTCAAACACCCTGGTCCAAAGTCATATGTACCATACTTCAATGGACACAGTGCCAAATGTCTCCATTCTAAATCTTCAGGTATATGATCCGACAAGTACAGGGCTTATGCGCATATCTACCTTCCTAAACATAGGCCAGAGGCACTAATTTCAAGGTGCGTAATGGTTAACATCACCAGTATGTTCTCTACCAGACCAAGTGGACCCGTTGGGCCCAAACCTCTCCTGCATTGGTGCAGCACCCCCTCCTCCCCCACAGGGTTGCCTCTCTTGCATTGGTGCAGCACACTCCCCTCCCCCACTCCCCTTCCTCTCCTCCCCCACTCCCCTTCCTCTCCTCCCCATCTCCCCCGCTCCCCCCCGCCTCCCCCTCCTCCCTCCCCATCTCCACCCCCTCAATCCCCTCGAGCAACCCGCGGTTGCTGTAGCAACCCACCTCCTGGCCCGGGCGGCCATCATTGGTGGAGTGGGGGTGGGGAAGAGTCCTGTCCCATCCCGGTGTGGGGATGTTCAGTGTTGACGGCAGCGGCTCTCCCACTGTTGCTGAGCCGCTGGACTCTCGGCAGCGTGGGGAAGGCACTAAACTGGCCGGGGAGAGGATGGGGGACGGGGGAGCAGTGGGCAGGCACAGCGCCAGGCCCAGGCCTCAGCCTCCACCAATGCCCGGCCTCACCGCTGCTGCTGCTGCTGCCTTTCCCCTTGTCCCACCTCAGGCTCACAGTTACCCCGTCACATCCGGGCCCAGGCTCCGGCTGCTTCCCCCGGCCCCAAGAGACAGGCGGCAGCGCCCTGCTCAACGGGCCCCAACTACGCAGGCACGGGCAGATGTGGCGGCCATCTTACACAAGCACTAGATCAACAGAGCCCCAACTGTGCATGCACGTTTTTAAAAACTTTAAAACGTGAATAACTTTAACAATATAACACCGATTTCAATAAAACTTGTTCCATAGGACCAAGGGTCGACGATGAGTAAGGTGGGCCTAAAATTGACACGCTATCGTGTACCGTTTTGGCTGTAGTTCAGGAACAAGAAAACATGTTTTAGTATATAGATAGATGCGTAACATGTTATTTTATGGGAATGGAAATGCAAAATTAAAGATTGCTTTCTGTGCTATATATGAACTCTAAAGGCCAAGGACATGTTTAGCAAGATTTCACTCTATAATTAATTCTGTCAAGTGTGATACAAAACATACACAATACAATTCCAATTTCTAATCCCTAAATTTCTAATCCACAGCACAGACTGAGATGCTTTGCTCAGAAGAATGTGTGAATGATGACTAAACAGCCACAGGTAATAAATAAAATCAATTAGATGCTTGAGTGTAGAAAATGACTACGAGTTTAGAATTAGTCAACCCACGCCTACCATCGGTCATCTGCCCACTTTGGCATCCTACACACTAGGGGCAATTTACAGAAGCCAATGAACCTACCAACCTGCAAGTCTTTGGAATGTGGATGGAAATGGAAGTACCCAGATGAAACATACATGGTCACAGGGAGAATGTACAAACTCAGCACAGACAGCACACATAGTTGGGATAAAAACTGGGTGTCTGGCGCTGTGAGGCAGCAACTCTACCGCTGCGCAACTGTGCCGCAGAGGCAATATGGTGAAATACCAAATGAAGAGGAATAGTGTGCTGTTAAGGATGCACAATACAATACCCACAACCATGTAGATCATTAGATTTGAGATTAAAATGTCCTTATGAGATGGTCAAGATCTATCGAAGGTATAAACAAATAAATGCAAAAAATGCCAGGTGAACAACAATTAAAATCAATTATATTTACCTGCTTTACTTCTCCTCAACCATTCATCAAATATTGCATCAGTATATGTATGCAACAACACAAAGATTGGGTCATTTGGGGACAAATGGGTTTGCCCACCAGTTCCATTAAGAAACAAATGTGCCAGATTATGCAAACTGCGAACTGCTGGACTATACGTTCCTGAAGGATCACTATAACCTAGAAGACAGAAGACAGCCACTTCAAAGTACAAAGATCAATGAAGAATGTACATTCCAGTTCATACCATATTAAATGTTGCACTTTATTATGTCTTGCTGTGCAACCACCACTAGCCCACCATTCAGTGATCTCGTAATCTTCCTCACTCAAAACTAGTTAGACAGCATCACATGCCTGACTGTTCTTGCTCTACCTGCCACTTTTATTTCTGCAAATCCCTTACCATTCCTGAACTGACTATGGCTTTGCATTACCATGTCCCAGACCACACAGCCAATTAATCTTTCAACCTCACCCATGACCTGCACTGTCACCAAGTCTGGAGAATGATGGTCCTTGTCATGCTCATCCCAAACAGCTCCATAACACAGGACTCTCTGATGTGCAGACTGTGCCCAGGGACTCATTTGGTGATAGACATCAAGTGCTGCAGGAAGACTATCAACTCAGTGAAAACCAAGTGCTGCCAGATGACCACCAACTCTGGTCTGTCCAAAACACATTGGTCTCCCAGCACAGTGTAATGTCCGTCTGGAAGCATTGCCAACTGGCCCATTCCAGACTAGAGGAGTACAATGCTGAGTGACTCACTGAAAATTGGTGCAGATAATGCTAAGGTTCTGTGTGGGAGTATCACAGTCCAAGGGCCTTCTGCCGCTGGACATTAAGGGGCAGAGTCCAGTGGGGACACTCAAATAAGGAAAGGGGTAACACGCCATGGGACCACGTGGGTGGCAAGGGTGTTTCGTTTAAAACTAGGTGCAAAGAGGAAAGACTACAGAGTATGACACTAATTAAAATATAGATGCTGAGAATGTCTGAAAAGTTTTTGCAGTGAATATTATTTTTATTCTGAATAAAGTTGATTTTTGGAAACAAAAAAATTGCTGAAGTTCAGAACCCCGGTGGTCAACCTCAGCCTGTCTGTAGTTGTCCAGGATATAAAGTAGGACGTTTGCAAAACTGGCTTGAGCAATCTTGGTTTTTAACATAAAAGGAGACTTTACTGGTAAAAACTGCAAATTATTATTTGGATACATTTATCCCATATTTAAAAAAATCACCACCCAAACATTCCTTAAATAAACTGACCTTCCACCGAGTTTCGGAAGCTATCTGTTGAATTGGAGTAGAAAGGCGATGTGTCATAAGATGATATGTCTAAACATTTGGCTACATCCTGGGAGTCAGGAAGACGTTGCACCATTGGTCTGTCAACATTCCCACCTGGATTCCGTCGAATTGGGCCACCTTCAGTGCCTGGATGAACCAAGAACATGGAGGCATTAGGACCAATCTCTATTTCCCTGTAGCAGTGGTATAATTTCCACTCGGCAAAGGGTTAAGATAGAGGATGGCAGCTGGTCACCATCATCAACAATTTATTTTCCCATCCATGTTGAAAAATACAAAATATCAGGATGGGAACCAAAAATTTTTTACTAAAATATGTGCAATAGATATTTGTTATATATTCTTTGATTTAACAGTTTTATGTTTCATACATAAATTTCAGGTGTGCCACATTTATGTATATATACTACAATGGAACAGTAGAAATAAAGAACTGCAGATGCTGGTTAATACACAAAGGAACACAAAGTGCTGGAGTAACACAGCGGGTCAGGCAGCAGCCCTGGAGAACATGGATAGGTGATGTTTTGAGTCGAGTCTGAAGAAGGGTCTTGGCCCAAAACCAATCACAGTGGCTGCAATATTTCTGGTGGGCAGTATGGAATATCCAATTCACCCCAAAATACGGCAAACACAACACATCCAACTGTCAAATGCAAAACCAGCATCCAGCTACAGTAACATATTTAACCGCAGCAAAAACTGCTGGAGAAACGCAGCGGGTCAGCCTGCATCTGCTGGAGGAGATGGACAGATGATGTTTTGTGTCAGGACCATTCTAATTTCTCTAAGAGGACAGATTATTTGGCAGATCATCCTCGCCAGAGACGAATCAGAGTTCAAGGCTGGTTGGGATCAGGTTTACAAAGCTTCAAATCTTCAAATACCAAGACTCTGGTTCATAATTTATGTCTTGCAATTGTTATGAAAAAAAAATTCAGAGTGGTTCTCCAGTATCCAAAATCCCAAAGGGTGCTTTTATTAGTTGGGGAGAAAAAGTTATGCTACAGATGATCTTGGAGTATTTGAGAGTTTCTCTTTAGTGACAAATTTTAGTTTCTAATCCAGACACGTTTTATTTTATTCAATTTTCCTTTCACTATATTACTAAAGTAGTTACCATTGCAAATAGTTCCCAGAGTATCATAGTCTTCCACACTTTCACACAGATTGCCCCACTGTGCGAAGATAGAGTTTGAACTTAGGAGAGTAGGGTCAAAGTTGCTTCTGGCTCCCATTAGCTCATCTGAGCAGATGTCACAAGTATTTCTTCCTGTAGCAAAATTCCAGTATGGAAGAGCAAATGTGGGGTCATCCAACATCACCTGCGAGAGAAAAATAAAGAGTAAAATCAGTTGGATGCATTAGAAAAGCAAACCTGAATACACAATGCACAATTCAATTAGAAGTGCCAATTGCTAGCATGCTGTTTCGGCACTGATTTTACAACAAGCATATTTTTTGGTGCAAATAAGATCAACATCTATCAGATGAATATCCATATTTACATTGGATAATTGAACAGGTTATGCTAAAACAGCATATTTTAATCCACTCTATTTATGTTTCCAAGCCAGTTGTACCCACACACAAATTTTTCAAATTCAGCCGCAATGTTAGCTACATTTAATGTGTACAGCTGTTCCATAGACCACAACCAAAATCATGCATCTAGAGTATTTGCATAATATATTAAATTATTATATGATGGTCACAGAGGAGAATGAATGAAAAGTGGAGGTTTTCTTCTATTGTAGATTCTGGATTATAATAAAATAGGCACTGGAGAAGGCCACTTGGCCCCTCAAGCCTGCCACAACATTCAATTCTGGGGAATCTGCTCCAGCTCTCAACTTATCGTGCCGATACTTGTGCATGTGTATCTTATGCCCATGGGTAATAAAGTTGCGAAGTGCTTATATTTCTGGGTCTTCTGCAACCATTTTACCCAAGTTAATTCAACTATTGTATCTTGGATTATCCTTACGAACATTATAGTTCAAACTCTCGCGCAAAACACAGTGCTTGAGAACTCAATGGGTCAGACAGCTTCGGTGGAAGGAATGGATAGGCAACATTCTGGGTGAGGACCCTTCTTCAGATTCCTCTTGATTGTCTATCCGTTGTGGAATACAATGCATAGTCTTCCAAACCTGGAAATCTCATAATGCTTTGTATTAAATCAAATCAAAACAGATATTATAGTCTTTGATATTCGCTTGGTTTTGGGTGTATTTACCACCAAATTTTACCAGACTCCATATTCTTCACTTTTAAATATTACCAATACTAATCTAGGTGCAGATTTACAATACAGAAATGTTTCTTACAACACACCTCTTGTCATGTCCATAATATTTTCCAAACATTCATTCCTCCAGTTGGTACATTTAATTTTTCCATCTTAAATCGAGACTGAATGTAATGTCATTAATTAAATTATGAACATGCTCAATGTGAACATAAAGCCTTTGATCAAGCCTGCATTCTCTAGTATATCACAATATATGCTGTTTTCTGCTGACCCAGATGCACAATCCGTTGGGAGGTCAATGCAATTAAAGAAAGGTTCTCCAAAGACCTTTTTGTTAAAATTAAATAGGCAGATTAGGAAATGGGTTAGGTGTGGAGAAAAGGGTGCCAAGAGGTGTCAGGACGTTTCCGGAGCTGATCTTCAGTTTGCCATTGGGGCTCTGCACCAACTCAGACCAAATTCGGGACGAGCACATCAAGACCTGGAGAACACAGGTACTGAAATCCACAACTGTAGACTCCCAGGAAACAAGAGTCAGCACAATAGCAAAATGAAATATAGAGATTAGCAGAAGCCATAAATATTCTGAATATTTATTTCCTGATTTAAAGATATGGGTTTCTACTGTATCATCCAACTTTGCCAATTCTGAAAAGTCAAGCTCAGCAGGGAAGATGCAAACTAAATTTCAGAGCCATTGATAAATTAAATAGTCAAAAAAAGCAGATGGACTTCACCAAAGCATGAGTTTATCTTGTTTGGACTACGAAGCTACAAATCTATCATTTTCAATTGGGGAAATGCTAGAAATTGCGTCCATTGATAAAGATTTAGGAGCTCATTACAAGACCATTAGAATCGGTGGCCAGGTATCAAGAACAAAAGGCTAATTGGAATGCTAGCCTCTATATCCAGAGGATGAGATAATAAAGGACGAGTAACTGTAACTTAACCATAAAACATAACATGTTCTTGGTTGGACCACATCTGGAATATTGCACCAAGCTCTGGGAACAGTGGCCTTGGATGAAGCGAATTGCCAGCTCGCAAGGATATTAATGGGACTCCAACAGTTAAATTATGAGAACACTGATCTTGTGGAATTGTGCCAATTATAGGAATTATGTGAATTCTTTCAAAATTAGTGTTGGCATGAGTCTGGCTGTGATGATAAGATTCTCATGCATGTTTAATACCTTTAAATAAAATTCCTGGAATAATCTTGATCACCCAGGCAAAGTGGCAGGAGGTTTTCTCAGGGTTCATTCTCCCCAGCTACTACCACCACAAAGGTCCTGGTTTTATGTAGAAAAAAAAAAGCATGGCGCTCAGATCCTCAAATTAATTATGCCCTTAACCACAATCTTAACTAATCTGTAGCCTCACCCCATCAAACTGCTTTGGCTCCATTTGTCTTAATATCAAAAGGCAAAATTAATCCAATTTGCATTATTACACCTACTGCTTTACATGCTAGCATTCTACAGTTCTACGTCATTCTTTGGGAATAACAGTTTCCTAATTTTGGTCACAATAATGGATAACTGTTTGGTTTGGTTTATTATTATTGTCACACATACTGAGATTCAGTGAAAAAAATGTGCACCAAATATCCACATTATAGGTGTACACCATGTAGTGTATGGCAGCATGGTGGCGCGGTGGTAAAGTTGCAGCCTTACAGCGCTTGCAGTGCCGGAGACTGGGTTCGATCCCGACTATTGGTGCTGTCTATGGAATTTGTTCGTTCTCTGCGTGACCTGCGTGGGTTTTCTCGGAGCTCTTCGGTTTCCTCCCACACTCCAAAGGCATACAGGTTTGTAGGTTAATTGGCTTGGTACAAGTGTAAATTGTCCTTAGTGTGTGTAGGATAGTGTTAATGTGTGGGGATCGCTGGTCGGTGTGGACTCGGTGGGTCGAAGGGCCCGTTTCCACGCTGTATCTCTAAACTAAAAATAAACTAGTGCAAAGAAAATAAATCAGTGTAAAATATACTGTCACACTATTATACTGATAGTTAGAGAAAGTCCCAATTAAGAAAAATTGCAAGACTGCAATTAAGTAGGTTGGGAGATTGGGACTACACTCTTAGCATATGCAAGGGCCATTCAGTAGTCTGATAATACCAGGGTAGAACCTGTTCCTGTAATTGGGGTATGTACTTTCAAGCTTTGTATCTTTTGCCTGGTTCTGGTTTATTTGAGAATCTCCCAGGTTTGGATTTCCCCATCAGTTAAAATACATGCATCAATTCCTTTCACAATCCGTAGATCAGAATTGCTGAGGGGGAAAAAAATAAAAACACCCTGCTAACACCCAACCTAGTTTTGTCCTTGCATAATAGTTTATCGAAACAGTCAAGTTCCTTCGCTACGTTACAAAATCTGAACAGCTCACATCCTTGTCTACGTTTCTCAAAAGTTAAGGCACCCACTTCTGCACTGATGTGTACACTCAGGTTGCACTAAACTGATAATTAGTACCATGGTCCTCTTCCCCATCCAATTGTGCTGTGTGAACGCAAAACAAACCTGCACAGCATCCTAGCAAATAAGTCTGCTTTCTGCCATGCTGAATGGCCTTGTTATTACATATCAGGACTCTGTAGGTTATTTTCCCACCACTCAATTAACAGCAATAATAAACACAAATATCAATCTCGATCTGACAAGGTACCTCTCTTCAGATTCAAACCCATCCATAATTATTTTATTGCCTTTATGCTTTCAGACTACCTTTTCTCTACAGATTACTAGTAACCCATAACATTCTTAGCTTTCAGAGAAGCCACTAATTGAGCATCTCACCTTTGCTGCAGAGAGTGTTTCCCTCGTACCTCATCTATTCTCAAAGAGAAATCTACAAGTTATGAGGCACAATTTGGGCCATAGTAGATGAGGAAACTAAATAAAAAAGGCATGGCAAACAAGCAATGGGTGATATTTAAATAGTTAAGACATTTAGACAGGTACATGGATCAGAATGGTTAAGAGGGGTTTAAGTCTAACATAAGCAAATGAGACCAGCTCAGGTGGGCAACTTGGTCGTCGCGGACAACTTAGACTAAAAGCCCCGTTTCTGCACGGTATAACCATTAATATAGTTTACAATAAACTTGTATCCTAGTAAAGAGCAGAATAGGGAAGAGAAATCAAGCTATAACCAACAAGATAAACATAGCATGAAATCAGCATGAAGGCTCATAATGTGACCACAAAGAGCAGCAAGTATGGGCACTGGAACAGTTTTCGAAATTGGCAACCACCAAGAAATTATCTTTTGGTGTGGTTAGGAGTGTCAAAGGCACAGTTAATGGACCTTGAAGAGAGATAATGTGCCTGTAAAATTACAGCAAATAGGAATTTCATTGTTTCAGTCCCAGTACAGTACTTAGGAAAGTCAAACACTCTGGAAGGGAGAGATGCACTGTGTACATTGGAGAAAAGGCACAAGAAATGGCAGATGCTGGAATTTTAAGTAAACAATAAAGTGGGGCAGCTGGTAGACTGCTGCCTCAGGGTGGCAGGGACCCAGATTTGATCCTGACCTCGGGTGCTGTCAGTGTGGAGTTTGCATGTTTAGTTTAGAGACACAGCACGGAAACAGGCCCTTCGTGTCCACGCCGACCAGCGATCCCCGCACATTAACACCATCCTACAAACACTAGGGACAACTTTTACATTTACCAAGCCAATTAACCTACAAACCTGTACGTCTTTGGTGCGTGGGAGGAAACCGAAGATCACGCAGGTCACGGGGAGAATGTACAAACTCTGTACATACAGCACCCATAGTCGGGATCGAACCTGGGTCTCTGGCGCTGCATTCGCTGTAAGGCAGCAACTCTACCGCTGCGCCACCGTGACCGCTGCTCTCTCTGACCCGCAAGTTTTTTCTAGATGCTCTGGTTTCCTCCCATATCCCAAGGACAAGTGGATTGGTAGGTTAAGGGGTTTGTAAATTGCTCCTTGTGTGTAGTGTGTAGAAAATACATAGAACAAATGAATAGCACCTTCTGCACAACCAACAATGGACCATTGTGGTCTCCACCTGTCATATCATATCATATCATATATATATACAGCCGGAAACAGGCCTTTTCGGCCCTCCAAGTCCGTGCCGCCCAGCGATCCCTGTACATTAACACTATCCTACACCCACTAGGGACAATTTTTACATTTACCCAGCCAATTAACCTACATACCCGTACGTGTGGGAGGAAACTGAAGATCTCGGAGAAAACCCACGCAGGTCACGGGGAGAATGTACAAACTCCTTACAGTGCAGCACCCGTAGTCAGGATCGAACCTGAGTCTCCGGCGCTGCATTCGCTGTAAAGCAGCAACTCTACTGCAACTCCGCTGCTCTACTGTGCCGTGCTGTCCTTTGATATTTTTCATTCATTTGTTCTATGTACATTTTACACCTCTCGTTTCCATCTCCCCTCTCAGTCTGAAGAAGGGTCTCAACCCGAAAAGTTCCCTCTTCCTTTTCTCCAGAGATGCTGCCTGACCCGCTGAGTTACTCCAGCATTTTGAGTCTATCCTGCGGCATTTTGTTTGGCTTCTTGCAATCATCATAGCGAGGGGATTTGAGTACAGGAGCAGGGAGGTTCAGACATTCTTGCCATCGAGGGAGTACAGAGAAGGTTCATCAGATTGATTCCTAGGATGGCAGGACTTTCATATGAAGAAAGACTGGATAGACTCGGCTTGTACTCGCTGGAATTTAGAAGATTGAGGGGGGATCTTATAGAAACGTACAAAATTCTTAAGGGGTTGGACAGACTAGGTGCAGGAAGATTGTTCCCGATGTTGGGGGAAGTCCAGAACAAGAGGTCACAGTTTAAGGATAAGGGGGAAGTCTTTTAGGACCGAGATGAGAAAGTTTTTTTTCACACAGAGTGGTGAATCTGTGGAATTCTCTGCCACAGAAGGTAGTTGAGGCCAGTTCATTGGCTATATTTAAGAGGGAGTTAGATGTGGCCCTTGTGGCTAAAGGGATCAGGGGGTATGGAGAGAAGGCAGGTACAGGATACTGAGCTGGATGATCAGCCATGATCATATTGAATGGCGGTGCAGGCTCGAAGGGCCGAATGGCCTACTCCTGCACCTATTTTCTATGTTTCTATGCATCTTGTTCATGAAAAGCGGGCCTGCCAATTTATATCTCGTGTTAATCATCAGGAGGTCGTCAAAGAAACGAGCCAGGAATCAACAATCTACTCAATCTATGTTTCTATGTTACCTGCATGTCCCGCTCCAGCTGCAACAGGTGGTAGCGGTGCCAGGTGAGGAAGGCGGGCCCTTCGTGGGAGAAGTCGACGCCTCCGAAGGTGCGGCCGCCCCCCAGGTAGGTCTTGCTCACGGAGTAGTAGTGAGTCCAGACGAAGAGGTTGTAGATGGAGACGTTGTCGAACTGCGGGCTGAGGCCGTCGGCGCCCAGGACGTCTGGCCGGCGGCGGGTTGCAACCACCAGGTCGGGGTGAGGGGTGGTCTTGGCCCGGTGCAGGGCGGACACCAGCCTCGCCCTCTCCCCGGGGCTCAGGCTCAGCACGTCCCGGCGGAGCAGCTGCTGCAGCGGGCGGAGGCTGCAGTCCGCACCGCTCCAGCCGTAGCGGCAGCCGCCGCAGTTGTAGCCGTGGAAGTTGGCGTTGCAGCGGCAGCTGCGGTTGAAGTAGCGGAGGGGCCAGCGTTCGCGCTCGTCGGCGCCGTCGTGCGGGTACTGGCCGCCGTGAGGGGCAGGGTCCGCCCGCACCTCGGTGCACACCCCCCTCCCCAGGCTGGAGCCGCAGCGGTCACCCGGGCTGGAGCCCAGAGGCGGGCAGCACTCCCCACTCTGCAACACCTCCGGCCGCACACAATCCCTGGGGAACTGGGCACGGGTGGTCACTGTGCACACAGCGGCCACAAGGCTCGCCACCAGTCGCCACTCACCCATGCTGCCACACCAACACACTGGCAGCAGCTGATACTTGCCCACCACCTCGAGGATCCTCTTAAATACCTAATCATCCCATGTCAGGGAACCAGCTGGTGCTCTCCTCGTGACTTGTTTTGTCAGGCGGAAAATTGTTAACATTTTTTTCATGTAAAAGATGCTTTCATAAAAGATTTCGTGCCTTGCCCTTCAAGCATAGATAGGGTAGGCAATGGCATGGATAATCAGAACCTTTTTCTTCTCAGGGTGGCAATGTCAAGGACTAAAGACCGTAGCTTGAAGATGAGAGGGGCAAAGTTTAAAGGAGATGCGGGGCTAGTTTAGTGGTGGGTGCTTGGAACATGCTGCCAGAGTTGGTGGTGGAGCTGGTGGACACAATGACATTTATAGACAATAGACAATAGGTGCAGGAGGAGGCCATTCGGCCCTTCGATCCAGCACCGCCATTCAATGTGATCATGGCTGATCATTCTCAATCAGTACCCCGTTCCTGCTTTCTCCCCATACCCCCTGACTCCACTATCCTTAAGAGCTCTATCCAGCTCTCTCTTGAATGTATTCAGAGAATTGGCCTCCACTGCCCTCTGAGGCAGAGAATTCCACAGATTCACAACTCTCTGACTGAAAAAGTTTTTCCTCATCTCTGTTCTAAATGGCCTACCCCTTATTCTTAAACTGTGGCCCCTGGTTCTGGACTCCCCCAACATTGGGAACATGTTTCCTGCCTCTAAAGTGTCCAACCCCTTAATAATCTTATACGTTTCGATAAGGCTTTTAGACTGGAACATGGGTATGCACGGAATGGAGGGATATGGATCACATGCAGGTTGAGGAGATTGGTTTAACTTGGCATCATGCTTGCAACGAACATTGTGGGCTGAAGAGCCTGTTCCTGTGGTGCAGATGCTCTTAAGGCATGCATTTTACATACGGTAATAAGGTTAATCAACACAAGAGACTATGTCATCGTAAAAACAAGCAAGTGAGTCTGAAAAGGGTTGCTGCCCTAAACATCACTTATCCATGTCCACCAGAGATGCTGCCTGACTCCACATGTTATTGCAGCACTTTGTGGTCCACATAAGATTCTAGCAAATGCAGTCCCTTTTGTCACCCTCTCTACTTCGCTGATACCTCATTTGCAACCTCCACCTTCAGTGCACTGTGGCGGTAGCGTGCATTACCTGAAGAATGCATTGCAACAAGTTTCAAATACTTTTTGAGCAGTGTATTCGACATACAGGACCTCCAGCATCTGGATGGACTGATAGAGCAGGAGTATGAGACCAATCACCCCCATGTTCCATTGTGGTTAATTTCCTTCTGACAATCCGAATAAATTACACATGAACTGATTTTGATGTTCCAAAAATGAAACTTTATTGAATCAGTAAAACACCCGTGTTCAGCAACAAACAAGTACAAGAGTGTGAATTATATGACTTTATGATTTGAAGTGATTCACAATTGTTCTGACAGAAATTGCATGTCAGAAAGTAAAATGCTCTTCTAAAATGCTGACGTCTTGGCAATTATGTTTTCCCTTTGCAGTTTGTGACTATAGCAGATGGGTTTATGGATTAGTCATCCATTGTTTTCTTTTTCACTTCCGAAAAGTTATGAGTCTCAGAAATTTCCAGAGGATTATTTATTCTAAAATTAAAATAATATATAGTTTGGATTAGATGAAATGCATCTGTCAACTGTTTATTACACCAAGCACATATGTTTAAAATCTGAATTTATTCTTACAAAGCAAGAAATATCTCTGTGTCAGAATGTTGAAATATTACTTCATAGTTTGTTGGCTTGCATTTCTTCCTAAATAAATTACAACATGGTTGTTATAATGGAATAAAACTTGTATTTCCAATTCGTTGCGTCAGCTGAATACTGAAAACAATCCCATATTTTCATCAACATAAGGAATTTAGTAGTAACCTAGTCATTTTTCTTACACAGAGCACCACAGACAAAGGCACAGCTTTTGTGAGTTTCCCTTCCTCAAGTAATAGTTGAGGTGCCCAAATTTCAACCCGTTCTCTTCTTTAAGTGTGATATGCAGAATCAGATCCCCGTCCACTCAACTAAACTTCTTGACTTTGACAACCACCCAGAAACCTAATGTCCATAAGCCACCATGCCCTGCACAAAGCATCCAACTTATTATCAAACCATAAACATCAAGACCATATAGCTCAATTTCTGCAACTGAGGACCACTACATACAGTAGTCATTCCCCATACACTGAAATGTTGACCACATCCCTAATGAAGCTGCATTCCTAACTTTGAACCATCTCTTCCTATGTAAAGCAACAAACAATCTGCTGGAAGAGCTCAGCAAGTCAAGCAGCATCTGTGGGAGGTGGAAGGGACTGTCAAAATTTTGGGTCAGAAGCCTGTATCAGAACTGAGAATGGGAAGGAGACATAGTCGCATAAAGTAGAGGAGAGCGGTGAGATTTTCAATCCTCTTTATATTGCCTATCATCCCTCTCCCAATCCTGATGCAGGTTTCACACCAAAATGTTGACAATTCCATTAGCCCTTCCAGATGCTGCTCAACTGCTAAATTCCTTTGGCAGATTGTTCGTTGGTAAAGATTCCGGCATCGTCAATCCTTTATGTCTCTGTCTTGTTCCATCCCCACTCACCCTTCACATCTTTACTGCCATTAATAGGAATTTAATTTGGTGCTGTGTAATGGTCTTGCTGCATTCAATAAAAGGTGGCTGTGGTCATAATGGATGCAAGATTATCATCTTCTGGAATTCCATTGATTTTAGAACAGTTCCCATCGACTGGAAAGTTGCTAATATAACTTCACTATTGAAGAAAGTAGGGATTAAGGAATCACACAACAATAGATCTTAGCCTAGCATCAGTTCTTTGTCCTGGGGCCTCAGGCGTTCATAATCTATGTCAGCGATTTGGATAAGGGACGAAGTATAATATAGTCAACCTTGCTCTTGATACAAAACTAGGAAACAGTCTGGGCTGAGAGGAAGAGCACTGAGGGACTGTGGTTGATATAGACAGACTAAATGGAAGGACAAAGGTATTGCAAATGAAATGCAATATGGAAAATTTAGGTCATCTACTTTCAGGAACATAGAAAAGAGATGTATTGAAAAGTTGATTTAAAAGTGTTGGTGATCCATGGCTCTTATGTGTGCTTATCTGCAAATCAATGTTGGCCTTTATTATAACAAGATTTGAGTACTAAAGTAGATATATTTTGCCCAATGCATAAGACTTCCCATGAGACCATATGTGGAATATCCTGGTGTTCCCGTTGAAGGAAGGATATATTTTTGATAGAGCAGGTGTAGTGAACATTCGCCAGATTGATTCCTACACTTCTATTATGGTGAGAGATTAAACGGACTGGGACAGTACTTGTTGAAGCTTTGAGAAAAAAGGCGATGTAATTGAAACATTCGGAATTTGTAAGAGGCTTGAGAGGGTAGTTTGTGAGTTGATGTTTCCGCTGACTCAGATGGCTAGAACCAGAATTCAGAATCTCAAACGAAGTTGGCAACTCAGGAAAGAGTTGAAAATGAATCTCTTCGGCATGATGGTAGCAACGTTTGGGGATTCTATACCGATGGAGCCCATGAAAGCTTGGTTGATATTGTTTGGACATGGAGATATGGGGTTAGTGCAAAAAAGTAAAGAAGGGGTGAAATATCAGCCATAATCTTAGTGAATGGCAGAGCAGGAAGTAAAGGCAAACATCAATCTCCTGCTTCTAATACTTATGGTTCTTTATTCTTACTATACTCAAAAGCATATATATAACTGTGAAGTAAAATATAAATCAGTTTGTAATAAGTCCTAATGATTATTCTCCATGCAAAACAGCCAGTACAACTTTGCGGTTGCAAATGGCAAGTTCTCTAAAGAATAGTATTCTATATTATTCCATAAATAATGGCATTGGAAAATGATCAGGGTAACATTATGATTAAAAACACAGAAGTTGTTGTTATCGGAATAATGAAATGCATAGTTTCTACAAGTTTAAATAATTCATATTATTCTTGTTCACTATGTTCTCAACTAGTCATGCTGAAAATAGAGCTGGTGTACTCACTGTATGAGTGCCATGTTGTTCATTGTTAGTGTATTCTCCTTGGATTCAGCATTAATTGTTTCAGCAGCCTCACTATCCTCACAGGTTTTGGCTGATGTTACATTCCTGTTGAGAAAAGGAACCAAATATAACACTTAGTTGTCATTTCTATTCAATATTAAATCACCATTCGACAATGTGCAGTTAATTGTGTTATTTGTGTTTTCATTTATTTCTTTGCAAAAGACGGTCAAATTGTCAGTAATGAGTTATCCTTTTCAAGATAATCACAATCCCAATTTATATGCCTCATTAAAAATATAAATTAAAAAAAGGATACATAAGAAGTTCCAATGTTTTCAGTCCCTGCTTTGTTCAGTCTCCAAGTTACTTGATCTCAGTTGATGTAGGAAGGGGGCACTACATTTACTATTAACATGCTTGTACCTACACTGAAGAAGAAACAATGGCCTTCGTTCTGAGACATAAGAGGAAAGAGATCAAGCTTGGCTGTAACATTACCTTTCTCATACATTTGAAAGTTAAGTAGCCTCTCAGAACTCATTAGCTAGGTATACACACACACACACACACACACACACACACACACACACACACACACACACACACACACACACACACACACACACACAGGTGACAAGTTGAACAAAGTACTGGAGCATAAGGAGCACCTTTGAAATTTAACCAGACTCGAGTTCAGATCTTACACAAAAGAAGAAAAGAAATGGGAGAAGTAACATTCCAGTATTTTGTGTCTACCTTTATAAAATATACGTTTCCCATTAAAATTATAATGATGTAGTAGAATAATATATTATTTCCTATACTTTAATCATTTGAAATGATTAGTAACAAAGGTGTTAAATTATGATTCAATATTAAATAGTATTTGTTGTTTATTTATCTATCTACTATCTGAAGGTATTTATTCACAAAATGCTGGAGTAACTCAGCAGGTCAGGCAGCATCTCAGGAGAGAAGGAATGGGTGACGTTTCGGGTCGAGACCCTTCTTCAGACTGATGTCAGGGGGGCGGGACAAAGGAAGGATATAGGTGGAGACAGGAAGATAGAGGGAGATCTGGGAAGGAGGAGGGGAAGAGAGGGACAGAGGAACTATCTAAAAGAATCGAAGAACTATCTATCGAAGAAGGGTCTCGACCAGAAACGTCACCCATTCCTTCTTTCCTGAGATGCTGCCTGACCTGCTGAGTTACTCCAGCATTTTGTGAATAAATACCTTCGATTTGTACCAGCATCTGCAGTTATTTTCTTATCTACTCTCTGAAGATCATTTCATATGAAATGATTTTTCAAATGATTTTAACTACTAAAATGCATGAATATTTTTTCTCACATTGTGCCTGGAAATGGGAAAGCTGTGAAAAATATCTTAATTAATAACACTGGATTCACACTTTTGTTTACAATTCAAATTATCTCCCATGCCTCCAACCATGTGCTATATTAACATCATTGGGTCAAAAAAATGGAATATTGCTCAAGCTGCATGCTTCTTACATTTTAAAAATAAAACACAGCAATCTAGTTTTAGGAAAAACTCTATATGGTTCATTAAGCAGGAAGGGCTACAGAAAACAGTCATCATAAAATCTGACACCCAAATGTTTGTTTAGTCTTTCTAGTGGCTAATTTATTTTCTATTTGTAGCTCACATTTTTTAGTACAATGTAGCATCTGCCATATTCCAAAGGGTGATAGCACATGCAATATTCGTGCATGCTGAATTGCACACAGTAGGCACTGTTGACTAGATATCAGTGCTGACACTTGGACATCAACAATAAAGCTAACTCACTCAGTGAAACCTCCATGTGTACTGTTTACAAATATCATCAATTACTATCAGAGGTATCACAAAATGCTGAAGTAACTCAGCGGGTCAGGCAGCATCTCAGGAGAGAAGGAATGGGTGACGTTTCGGGTCCAGACCCTTCTTCAGACTGATGTCAGGGGAGGGAGCGGGACAAAGAAAGGATGTAGTTGGAGACAGGAAGACTGGGAGAACTGGGAAGGGGGAGGGGAAAGAGATGGACAGAGGAGCTATCTAAAGTTAGAGAAATCAATGTTCATACCGCTGAGGTGTAAGCTGCCCAAGCAAAATATGAGGTGCTGTTCCTCCAATTTGCAGTGGGCCTCACTATGACAATGGAGGAGGCCCATGACAGAAAGGTCAGACTGGGAGGGGGAGTTGAAGTGCTGAGCCACTGGGAGATCAGGTTGGTTAAGGCGGACTGAATGAAGGTGTTGAGCGAAACGATCGCCAAGCCTGCGTTTGTTCTGCTAGATGGAGGAGAGTGTTAGTAGATGGAGATTGGCTGGTTCTACGGTCGAGGAAGAAACGGAGGGCTTTAAGACCATCCTTGTGGGGGATGGAGGTGTGGAGTGACTGGATATCGATGATGAAGATGAGGGAGTGGGGGCCTGGAAACCGGAAATTATTGAGGAGACGGAGAGCATGTGAGGTGTCTTGGACATAGGTGGGGAGGGATTTGACCAGGGGGGATAGGATGGAGTCGAGGTTGGTGGAAATTAATTCCGTGCGACATGAATAGGCAGAAACAATGGGTCTGCCAGGACAGTTCTGTTTGTGGATTTTAGGTAGAAGGTAAAATCGGACCGTGCGGGGCTGGGAAACGATAAGGTTGGAGGCATTAGAGGGCAGAGCGCCGGAATTGGTGAGATCAGTGATAGGGTTAGTGATTAAGGTCTGGTGCTCATCGGTGGGGTCATGGTCCAAGGATAAGTAGGAGGAGGTGTCTGACAGTTGTCGTCTGGCCTCGGTCCGGTAGAGGTCACTGCGCCAGACTACCACGGCACCTCCCTTGTTAGCGGGTTTGATGACTAAGTCGGGGTTGTTGCAAAGTGAGTAGAGGGCTGTACGTTCAGGAGGGGAGAGGTTAGAGTGAGTCAGAGGAGTGGAAATTTTGAGGCGGTTAATGTCAGCTACTATCAGGTGTGACTGTGTTTGATTTACATAATATTGGTTATGGGTTATCTTTTTTCCTCATCTACTCATAGATTTGAATATCTTCTTGAAAGGTAGAGCAGGCTGGAGGATTGTGATTGGCCTATTTCTATTGTTGGTGGATTTTATTTGCCTAAACAATTGGCATCCAATGGCAAAATGACTGTCACATATTATAATCCTGTTATGTTTTAAGATGTTATATGTACTTCTCAAGAAGCCCTTTGCTTTCCTTCATACAAATCATGTTGAATTCACATGTCAAACTAAATTTCAGCTGTGGTAAAATAGCCCGAATTGAATATTCTGTATAGCTACTTACAATTAACAAACGAAGATTAACTGAGGAATTTATCTTGAGAAACAATGAACTCTTTAAGCTATTCTGGATGTTTCTATGCTAAACAATTCCTGTGTTGTACTGCATATCTTTGGCCTTCTGAAGCACTGTATTTCAAGTGAGAGTGATCTGATTTTAATTTTCAAACTGAGAGCATGGAATTGGTCATTAACTCAAGAGCATGCATCTCCGAGCTTTATTTTAGAAAGAATGTAATTTTACTTTTGCCTGCCTTTTGCTTTACTTCCAAGTCCCATGATTAAACAAAAAGCTTATCACTGGGGACATTGAAAACCTGAAATGAAAACAGAAAATGCTGGAAATACTCATCAGGTCAGGCAGCATCTGTGAAAGAGAGAAACATTATATTTCAGGTATCAATAATCAAATGTTCTGGGTTGATAGAAAAGATGGGGTGAATCATAAACACAGTGAAAGCCTTACTGTGAAATAAAATAGATTGGATGATTCAAAGATTGAAAGGATAAACTTTGCATATTAGACTTTCGCAAAGAAATATGTAGGAAAAAGCATGAAGAACAAAGGAATTTGAGCCTTTTAGGGTTCGAGGCACATTTTGATCAAATATACTCGAGGTTTGTTCTCACCTCTTCTTTTGCGAACTACATCGGCTTGGATTTAATGCTTTTATTCACTGGATTGGCATTCTACGGTAGTCCCAAAGGGATACCTTTGATCAATTCAACATAACCTGGTGAATGCTGAAGAGCTTAAAGTTGCTTATTTATTGACACTGTTGCCACCCGTCATTGTTCCAGACCTAAAATTACCATTGATAATAGTGTCTTGCCCAGGCAAGTGATGTCTCAAATGAAAGGTTATGCCAGTCCTTCAAAGTTTTGCATTTTGCATTGGCAGTGGAGGCTAATTTTCTGAATGCATTCAAGAGAGAGCTAGATAGAGCTCTTAAGGATAGCGGAGTCAGGGGGTATGGGGAGAAGGCAGGAACGGGGTACTGATTGAGAATGATCAGCCATGATCACATTGAATGGCGGTGCTGGCTCGAAGGGCCGAATGGCCTCCTCTTGCACCTATTGTCTAATGTCTATTGTCTATCTGAATTAATGGGGCATTTATTTATTTATAATCTCCCAGAGGATCCTCGTTGGATTTGTGCATTGAAGCTCGTATAGACAGCTGTTGCAGCTGCAACACACTTAATCATGTGATTGTTTATTATCCTAATTGTCAGGTGTGTTTTAAGTATCCAGCTTACCAATTAATTGTAGTTTTTAGTTTTATTTTTAGAGATACAGCGCGGAAACAGGCCCTTCGGCCCCCCGAGTCCACACTGACCAGCGATCCCTGCATATTAACACTGTCCTACATGCACTATGGATAATTTTACATTTATACCAAGCCAATTAACCTACAAACCTATATGTCTTTGGAGTGTGGGAGGAAACTGAATATCTTGGAGAAAACATCCGAGATCACGGGGAAAACGTACAAACTCCGTGCAGACAGCATCCTTGGTCGTGATCGAACCAGGGTCTCCGGTGCTGCAAGTGCTGTAAAGCAGCAACTCTACTGCTGCGCCACCGTGCCTACAGTCTTTGGGAGTTCTTCCTACTTTTTGCTTCTGCATGGTACAAGATTTGGAAGAAGAGGAGAATCATAACCTCCACAAGAACCTGCATTGTCTTCAAGGTGGGCGGATGCTGATGGGAATTGTACGGAGAAGACCACATCCAATTTCCAGTGTCCACAGGTTTAGTTCATTGTGGTCTGAGTAAGGAGAAGTGCAAGAGATGGAAACATCTTTTTCCAGACAGGTTGTTACCACCCTCTTGTTATGTGGATTGATAGTTACTAGACCAGGAGTCATATGTTTTACGAGCTAAAGAGTCCACAGTTATGAATGTTTATCAGTGTCTCCTTTCAGCTTATAGTAATTGCTGGTCCTCATCTGATACTGCAGTTTGAAACATCATGAGGCAAATGACTAATATACTATTGTCGGTGGAACGGTAGCAGACCTGCTACCTCAGCAGAGACCAGTGTTCGATCCAGACTTTGGGTGCTGTCTGTGTGGAATTTGCACATTCTCCCTGTGACCGCATGGGTTTCCTTTGGGTGAGTTGCTTTTCTTCCACATCTCAAAAACATACAGGTTTGAGGTTAATTGGCCTTCATAAATTGCCCTCAGTATCTAGGGAATGAATGTGAAAGTGGGATAACATAGCACTCGTGTGAATGGTTGATCAATGGTCAGCATAGAAACGGTGGGCCAAAGGGTCTGTTTCCATGCTATGAAACTAAAAAGGACACTCCTCCTTTGTGCTTGACAGTCAACAGGAGAGTCTACTTGCAGTTTTGTAGCAATGTTTGGTTTCACTTTCATACAACAATATTTACTGTATATAATATAATTGGGGTATTCAAAATTTTATCCAACAACATAGTCAACAGAAATATTTGCATTGTATCTATCAACAACTGGTGATTAGAATTCCACAACTCTATGCAAAGTACTTGATAAAATGCCAAGGTGCTTTATTCAAAGGCTTATCATTATATAGTGTTGAAGCAGGCTCTTTGGCACAGCTAGTTCATATTGACTCTCAACCACCTATTTGCACTAGAAACATAGAAACATAGAAAATAGGTGCAGGAGGAGGCCTTTTGGCCCTTCGAGCCAGCACCGCCGTTCATTGCGATCATGGCTGATCATCTACAATCAGTAATCTGTGCCTGCCTTCTCCCCATATCCCTTGATTCCACTAGCCCCTGGAGCTCTAACTAACTCTTTTTTAAATTCATCCAGTGAATTGGCCTCCACTGCCTTCTGTGGCAGAGAATTCCACAAATTCACAACTCTCTGGGAGAAAAAGTTTCTTCTCACCTCAGTTTTAAATGGCCTCCTCTTTATTCTCAGACTGTGTCCCCTGGTTCTGGACTCCCCCAAAATTGGTAATATTTTTCCTGCATCTAGCTTGTCTAGCTAGTCCTTCTATAATTGTATATGTCTCTGTAAGTTCCCCTCTCATCCTTCTAAACTCCAGTGAATACAAGCCTAATCTTCCCAATCTTTCCTCATATGTCAGTCCCTCCATTCCAGGGATTAACCTCGTGAACCTACGCTGCACTGCCTCAATAGCAAGGACATCCTTGCTATTGATCTGCCATGCATCTGCCCACTCACTCAACCTGTCCAAGTCACCCTGCAACCTCCTAACATCTCTTCGCAGTTCACACTGCCACCCAGCTTTGTGTCATCCACAAACTTGCTAGTGTTACTTCTAATTCCATCATCCAAATCATTAATATATATTGTAAATAGTTGTGGCCCCAGCACCGAGCCTTGCGGCACTCCACTCTCCACTGCCTGCCATTCTGAAAAGGACCCATTTATTCCTACTCTTTGCTTCCTGTCTGCCAACCAATTCTCTATCCATGTCAATACCCTACTAATCTATTGATGCCCACTAATACTCGTCCATTTGATCCCAGAAACTTTGCCGGATAGTGGCTTTTGTAGGCGATGGCCCCCTACATGGCCGATGAAATCCTCAGACATTTTCAGCAATGACAATAATTAAGAGTCAATAGAGTTTAATTGTCAATATATCAGGACCGGAACAATGAAATTCCTTCTTGCTGCAGATTATGACCATTGTTCTTTTATTCAATACCAAGAGAATTGGGATGTGTAAGGAAAAAGCAAAATAGAAAAAACAAAACAAAACAATTTTTTCTTTGTGTTGTAAAAAGTATTTCTGTTCAATAACCTTTGTATAAATAGCAGAATATAGTCATGATAGACCTGACATTGAACATGTAATCCAAGAACACAAACTGTTGGAAATAATAGTCATTTTTCACACATGAATGTAGCGCAACGCATTTGTGCTTTTGGCGTGCATACTTTTTTTTGCTGAAAAGGTGCATTAAGCGCCAAATTATGAATTTTGATGTAACATTCTGAATTTTGGACATAAAAATCATGAATTTGTAAAATTAAATGTTGGGAGGTCTGCTTGTTAGTAGGTTCTATAGCTGATTCACATCAGCTACTTCTTTAGGCTGAACTTCTATGAGCTGTTTCTTGGCTTGAACTGCCAACCAACGTCGAAGCTGGAGGCTCTCTGGCTCCGTCCAGCCCATACGTAAGCATAGCATTAACCTCAGTGTCCAAAAATACAGCAGGGTACAAAGTAATATGCAAAAATAACTAATAAACGCAAAATGGCTCCTACACACCGGCCCCTAATTGTTATGTGTATTACGTAACAATTATTAATAATAAAAGGAGTCATAAAAACTTCTTATATAATCAAAAAAGCATGCATCTACTATAGTGATTCTTCAATCTTCAAGATCACCAGTCCTTGCTGTACTCAGGTATCAGCTTCCAGGAGCAGACACATCTTCGTTATCAGTCTTCCCAAGATGTTGCTCTGGTCTGAAGTCGAACAGAATGCACAAAACCTTGTGCTTCTGGTACAGTCTCCAATATTCTGCCCATTAGACAGAATCCTCTTCAGTCTTCGCTTCCAGCTTAAGAAGTGGTCAGCTGTCAGTCCACTTGATGCTTCATCTGCAGCATTTTCATTTGTGCTAACATATCTCCATTGTGATACCTTACAAAAGAGATTCTGTTTACCACAAATGCTTGAAAGTGTTTGGTTTCGTTGTTGATGTACTTAAGCACCGTTGTGCTTTCGAAGATGGATTTATCCAGTTGAAGCTGTAATTCTTTTTGCAGCATTGTGCCAATTCTAGATTTTCCCATTATGAAGTCGTGATTGTATTGCTTGACCAGAAGCTCCTCGTGGCTTGCAATAGATATTCGATTGACAGCAGCTGCAGGGCAGCCATTTCCATCCCTGCTGTCGTGGTCTTTTCTCAGTTCACCTTGCAGGGTAGTTCTATTTGTAACAAATATTTCTGGATAGTCATCTTCAGTTTCGCTAGTGATGGATTCATTTAGTTTTCCACTATCAACAAAAACTGTAGAGTTCTCTGCGGAACTAGTGTTTTCAGCAATTACTTTGGTTGAAACGTCTTCAAGGTGTGCTGGGTTTTCCGATCAGGATACCCTGAAGTTTCCAGTTCTATAATTTCTTGTTCCGAAGATTCATAATTTTCTGGTGGTACTTCAACTGCTTCATCATACACAGTCAGTTTAATATCTGGTATTAGTTCTGAGTTGGTCTCAGTCATCTCTGTGCTCAGACAAGTATTTTCAGGACCAGATTCTCCAGCCAATGGATCAGCTTGGACTGCTTTCGATGAGATGCAAGTTTCGATATGGTCACACGTCTGAGAAGGAAGAGCACCACTCGCACTTGGCTTTTCATTCTGTTCTGGTTTATTTTCCTTGTCCTTCTGTTCAATATGAAGTATCTCAGGATGCTCTCCTTTGCATACAACACAAGTCAAACGATTCTTGTAGTTTCTGCTCATGTGACCTACTTTCAAACATCTAAAACAGATTCTCTTCTTTATAAATTCTATCCTCTCGTTTATTTTCTTCTTTTTGATCTGCCGACACTTCTCCAGTGTATGACCCTTTATGTTGGAGAACAGAAAAGGATCCTGCTGCTTAACGCTAGGTGTGTCAGCTTTCTTTCCTTTGGTCGTCAGGTTCCCTTGAGCCTTTTCTTCCATAGGTTCGGCAGCCATAGCAAAACTGCTTCTGGCCATTTTCGGCCTTTCTCTTGTCTTACTGAAGGTAGGGCCTTTAGCAGTTGCTGGTGTTTTAGCCTCCTCAATATTCCTATAAAGTGGATCTGACAGTATCCTCACTTGTACCACTATGAAGTTTACCTGGTCGGGAAACCCAGATGGACTTCACTCTTGTCAGTAGGTCAGACGATTTCTTGGTTAGTAAGAAATCTGAGCTGGAGATAAGATCTAGCAGTTTGTATAAGGCACGTAGGGTACGGTAGGACATTAGATTTTTAAGATATTACGGCCAGCTTCTCGTCTATCCTATCTAGCTCCAAGCTGCCGTTTTGACGTTGGTTAGTTGGAACGATATTTTCTTGACACAAGCAACACAACAACAGAGATCTCCACGACGTTTAAATCAGTTAGTCGTTTATTTGGAGTTGCAATATAACATATTGGCATATCTCTTGTCATTGACGTTATTGATTAGCTTGGTAAAAATCTATTATCCTACTATAATCTACGTAACTTATATAAACTGCCAGATCATATCTCCAGCTCAGGTTTCTTACTGATTTCTTGTCAGTAGGTTCTATAGCCGATTCCCACCAGTTACTTCTTTAGGCTGAGCTTTTATCAGCCACTTCTTGGCTTGAACTACCGACCAACGTCGAAGCTGGAGGCTCTCTGGCTCTGCCCAGCCCATGCGTAAGCATAGCATTAACCTCTTAGTATCCAAATATACAGCAGGATACAAAGTAATAAAATAATATGCAAAATAACTAATAAATGCAAAATGACTCCTACAATCAGTGATGAAAAACCTCAAGGCCTTACCTGCCTCTCTTTTTGCATTTGGTGCAGTAAATGGCAAGTGCAAGGGCCTCTACAATGAGAAATATAGGCAATGCAGCTGAAATCAATCCAAATTTCCATGTCTTAATACCAAAAATAGAGACATCCGATTGGTTTATACCTGTGTAGACAACATAACACGTGCAAAAGTTAGAGTTGATTTGCGCATCTTTTGTGGTGATGCTGATTAATTAATCCACATTTTCATCACATTTTTACATATCTTCACACCATCTTTGGCCCGTCCTAGGTTTTCAAGCAAGCTTTTAACCAGGGCTATTATCTTGAAATCAGTGGTCCCAGGCATGTGCTGCCTTAACCATTATTGTTAGTTGATTAGAATAGTGTGTAAGTTTAGTTTAGTTTAGAGATACAGCGGTTTAAACAGGCCCTTCGGCCCACTGAGTCCGCACCGACCATTAATCATCCGTACACTAGTTCTATGTTATTCGCATCCTACACACTAGGGGCAATTTATAGAAGCCAAGTAACCTACAAACCAGCACATCTTTGTGGCGTGGGAGGAAACTGGTGTATCTGGAGAAAACCAAGTGGTCACGGAGAACGTACAAACTCTGCACAAGCAGCACCCTTAGTCAGGATTGAACCGGGGTCTCTTGCGCTGTGAGGCAGCTGCTCTGCTGCTGTGCCACTTTGCCACCCATAGGCTGTATTGTCTTGTAAAGACTTAAATGTTTATTCCTCAAGTCTGATGTCTGATCTGTGAACTCTGTTAATATCTTCATCAGCAATAAAACTAATATCATATTTTTAACAGTAAACATTTACTGCATGTGTGAGGTGATGCACCGTGGGAGGTTTAATCTAAGGGGAAAGTATACAGTTAATGTCAAGATCCTTAACAGCAGGGATCTTGGGGTCCAAATCCATAGCTCCTTAAAGGTGGTGACATAAGTAGATAGAGTAATAAAGAAGGTGCATGGTATGCTTGCCTTCATTTTAACTTGGCTTCAGATGACAGCTGGGTTTTGATTTATAACGCTGTGATAATCAAATCACTTATTGGATTTTATGCCACGAAGGAAAAGTTTTCATAACTAATATAAATTAGACATAGTCAAATGATATGATGCATTAACTAAACAAGCCAATGCTTGTTAAGCTAAACAAGTCAGCTTAAATGGAAAATTTCACATTTACTTACGTCATAATAGTTCAACACAAATACATTCACTGAAGCTGGACATCTGACTTGATCACATTGCAATCTTTGTGATGCATGGATGATACATTCTCAAAGCTCAGTTAAAGAGAACCTTGTACTTTCACAGCAAGGTTGATCTTTGTTCAATGCAGTTTGCTGAACTTCAACTGAAGACTGAGAGACTTCTCAAATTTAGAAGTTAACTTTAAGATGTAAAGATTTAGAAATATACTTTCATTCAGTATTAGATTTCTTTCAGGATTTTATTTAAACATAATTGAAACTATGCCTGGAAACGCTTAAGTATGGAGTGTCCCTCATTTTCAATAGTAAAATAGTACACCTCCAAAATGAACAGCTCGGCTAAATGTAAGTACTGATGTTAAGTTGAGAGGAATATAGAATGGGAAAGGCTTGAACCTACCAGCCTGACCTCAAAATTATGCAACTTTAACTGTTGTGTCTCATCTGTATGTCTCTGGTTAGTGGTCAGTGGTCTCCCGCCGAGTGAGGTGGGAACAGTATGCAAGGCTGGCTGCTCTTACTGGGAATTAAAGGCATTCAGCCAAATTGATGGAAATGGGTTTTGGGGGTTTAGCCACTGGGAAGGTATAGCTCAGACTTTTACTGTGGGGCCTGGACTGTCAGAATAACTTGTGTTTCATTTCTCTTCTTTTTCCCTTGCAATTCTTTTCAAATTAGACCTCACTGGTCAACAGCAACTTAAACCTGATAATTAGATACTCTTGTGACCCTGGTGAGTCAAGGGGCACAAGATGACTTCATACTTCACGTAACTCTCCTCTTGGAGCATTGCGTGGAAAGTTAGATTAGGCTGCACTGGAGACACCAATTGTTGAGTTCCCCCCAGGACAACATAGTCCTATTTGCACACTGATGCCAAACCATCTATCTAACAAGAAGTCATGACAGACAACAAGTGCGAGTTCTTTCCTACGCTGAAAGTGGCAACAAAGTAGATAGAGTGGTAAAGAAGGTTAATGGTTTGCTTGCCTTCACCAGTCTGGGTATTGACAAGAAAAGCCAGGAAATCATGTTGCAAATTGATAAAACTTTGTTGTGGCTGCATTTGGAGTATTGTGTGGAGTTCTGGTCACCACATAACAGGAAGAATGTGAAGGCTTTGGTGAAATGTACCAGGATACTGGACTTCTTTTTTCTCTCGTTTACTATATTGTTTACAGTGTACTATGTTTACATATTTTTGTTGTGCTGCAGCAAGTAAGAATTTAATTGTTTTATCTGGGACATATGACAATAAAACACTCTTGACTCTTGACCTGTAACGCATAAGAAAGAACATGTCTTATTTACATACATGTATTACCGGTACTGGTAATATAGGTACGAGGAGGCATCAGTGTTGGCATTGTTTTGTTTCGATATTCCAAAGAATTCACAACAGATCGATCACCAGTCACAAGTTGGGAATCAAAGGCTTCATCTTTGGATGCAGAATTTTCTTTTGGCTTGCTAGATTCCTTGTTGACCTCACCAGTTACTGTTTTTGATTTCTCGGAGGGCCTCAGAGTCTCAGGAACACTTGACTGCGATGGCAAGTAGGTGTGAAGAGGGTTCTTGGTGATTGCTGAGAAAAGAGAGGGAAGTTCAGCAAATGGATGAGAATTAACGTTACTTCTCAAAAGCACTTGAAGATTTTAGCATGCTCTCAATGACGACCACAATCTCTTACTATATATAAAATGCAAGGAATAAGAGCAAATGAAAATAGGAAGATTTAATTCTTTTTCATTCAGAGCACAGCAGAAATGTGAAGCAAATTTTTGAGCGAAGTTGCAGAACTGTTTAAGTTGGCATTTGAAAATCAGAGCACAGGGATGAGTTTCAGTGCATTGTTGTTTACTCATTGACAAACACAAATGGAATAATAGTTGGCATTTCTTGTCTCCCATGGTGTGCCCACAATACTTCCGAGGCACTCTGGGGTTGTGATTGAAATAAAGGCTCCAGATATGATGTCTGAATATTAATGCTTAATGATGGCAGTGGTAGCGGGGTGGGAAGGAGGGAGATTGGTTGTTGGTCTTGGTGCAGCAGAGAGCCATGATTTCAAACTTATACAGTTATTGATCAACATAAACCTAATAATCAAGCCTTATTTTCTCCATTCTCTGCCAGTACATTAATCATATCCATTTCATGATGAGCTGGCAATACTGTAGAACTGATGTATCAGTGGGCACACCCATGATCATAGGGAATCAAGCTGCAGCTTTCAAATATGTGGTATCCAGTTCTGGGTAAATTGGACAGGCACTTAGTAGATGGTGTACTTATGGGGAGGTGCAAATGTGGAACAGAGCAGAAATGGAATAGAGGGAGCCTACAAATTTCCAAAATAGGATATTTAGCTCATAAAGAAGATGGCAAACATCTATCGCCATATTAAGAAACTTATGAAGATCTTAAGGTAAAGCTTGGTACTGCCAGCATAGATTGGGAATGTGGTACTGCTCTTCCAAATGAAGTTCCCAAGATTGCTTGGAGAAAATTGGTCAAATGGTAGTAGTGTTTGGGTGTGAAGAGAGACCAATTCAGGTGATTGCCTGGCCAAAACTAGATTTATTAGTGTGCAGCAAGCCAAGAATATGTTATCTAGCTGGAAGATCGAGGTTGTTAATGTGATTACTGATGCCCATATCTATAGCCAGGTAAAGGGTGAGTTGGAATAATGTATTACGTTCAATAGCAAATTGGACTTCATTTTCATTTTGATTGTGGTCATTTTTAACATTGTGATAGGATGGAGAATCCTAACTCGAGTGATTCATAGATCCATAGATTTATAGAAACATAGTCACATAGGTGGGAAGTAACAAAATGTTTAAGGGATTTGGTAAGAGTGGTTAGAGGCAAGGTAATAGTTTGCAATGACTGTACACTATTTGTAGCTGGAGGCAAATTTGGCTTGGGAAGAACAGTTTCCAAAGATAGGCCAATTACAATATGGAGAGTCGAGTGGTTTGCAATTTGGCGAAAATGGATTTGCAAAGGTATAAGTTGCTTTCATTTCGAGATATAGTAAGGGAGACCATAAAGGTAGATAGAAAAGAAGCTAGAATGAAATGCAATTTTCAAGAACACATCTTGTTTTTAGTTTTCATTTCAATGAAAAAAGTACCTTTTGTTTTGTTGAAAAATGTTATTATTCTTTCTGTATGGCTTAAGCTGGCATTTGCAGAAGAATATTCAGAATTGTTTTGATCCAAGGCAGAGTGCGCTGTTGAGATAATGTTGTTTTCTTCAAACTTCTCTGTTTGAAATGTTGTGTTATCTATGAAAAAAATAATTAACGGCACTCTTCAGCAGACAAATGAATTTCATCATCCATCATTTAAAGAAAATGTCAGCAGAAACATCAGATGATTGGAAATTTATTCCAACTGAGTATTTTTGAGGCACAGTCATACGTCAGAAACAGGCCCTTCAGCCCACTGAGTCTGTGCTGACCATCAAGAATACATATTCACTCATCGCATTTTATTTTCCCATATTTACATAAACTCCCTCCAGGTTTTATCACTCACCTACACACCTCAGGCAATTACAGTGACCTATTAATTAACCAACCCTGTGTTTCATGTCTTGGGGATGTGTGAGGAAACCAGAATGCCTGGAGGAAGCCCTCCTGGTACCAGGGAGTAGATGCAAATTGCACAGACAGCGCCAGAGGTCAGGATGAAACCGGGTGGCTGGTCCTGTGAAGAAGTGATTCTGCTGGCTGTGCCACAGTGCTGCCTGGAGCTGTTAGGATGATTGAATTCATTGCAGGAAACCAGGGAATGTTTCAGGTTGACAACCTTCTATTAAAACATTGACCTGCAGACACTGACCTGAAACAATAATACTTGTTTCTCATTCCACCGGTGCTGTTAACTATTTCTAGCATTTCTAGCATTTTTATTTTTAGATTTCCAGCATCAATAGCATTTATAGTTTAGAGTTTAGAGATACAGCATGGTAACAAGTCCTTTGGCCCATTGAGTCCACGCCAACCATTTATTACCTCTCCACACTATTTCTATGTTATCCCATTTTTTCATCCATTCAATGGTAACTCGGGGCAATTACAGAGGCTAATTAACCTGCCAACCAGCAAGTTTGGGGGTGTGGGAGGAAACTGGAGCACCCTGAGGAAAGCCACATGGTCAGAGAGAATGTGCAAACTCCACATAGACAGCACCTGAGGTGAGGATTGAACTCGGGTCCCTGGTGCTGTGAGGCAGAAGCTCACCACTATTCAGCTTATAAATAATTTTGTAAATGAGATTTAAAAAACAAGTCTTACAAGTAAAACACTTAGTGCTGAAGGAACTCAGCGGGTCTGACAGCATGTTTGGAGGAAATGTACAAGTGCTGTTTCAGGTCAGGATCTAGGCCTGACCAAAACATCACCTGTTCTTAAGAAGGGTGGACTTTTTGGGCAGCATTGGGGTGTAGCGGTAGAGCTGCTGCCTTACAGCGCCAGAGACCTGGAGGTTCGATCCTGTGCTGTCTGTATGGAGTTTGTACCTTCTCCCCGTGACCTGCATGTTTTTTCTGTGAGATCTCGAGTTTTCTCCAACACTCCAAAGACATACAGGTTTGTTGGTTAATTGGCTTTGGTAAAATTGTTAATTGTCCCTAGTGTGTGTAGGTTAGTGTTAGTTTGAGGGGATTGCAGGACGGCGTGAACTTGGAGGGCCGAAGGGCCTGTTTCCGCTCTGTATCTCTAAACTAATTAAAAAAGGTCATGACCCAAAACATTGCCTACCCATTCCCTCCAAATATGTGGAAGAAAGAATTGCAGATGCTGGTTTAAACTGAAGATAGACACAAAAATCTGGAGTAACTCAGCGGGACAGGCAGCATCTCTGGAGAGAAGGAATGGGTGATGTTTTGTGGCAAGACCCTTCTTCAGACTGGTTAGGGATAAGGGAAATGAGATTTATATAGACGGTGATGATACAGAACAATAATTGAAAGATATGCAAAAAAGTAACGATGATAAAGGAAACAGGCCATTGGAAGCTGTTTGCCTTCCAAATATGTTGCCTAACCCATTGAGTTTCTTCAGCACTTTGTGTAGTGCTCAAGATTTCAGCCTCTACAGTTTCTTGTGCTCCAAAGTCTTACCAGTGTAGGCTGAGCAAAGCAGAGAAAGTTCTCAGATTAACGAAGATATATTGAACCACATTCGGGAGTGATCACACAATCATGTCCTCTCATCTGCAGATTTAGTCAGTAGGGTAATTGTAGCTAAACAATGTGGCACTATCTCCAGTCAATGGGAGTGCCTTGTCTACATTGTTCAGGACATCATCTTGGGATTTGTCATTGGACTTCATTTATAAATTCTCCTTTGTAGGCAGTCTCTCAGAATTGAGCCTGAATCACTTCTGTTCTATTTTCTGAGGTGCCAAATGAGGACAATGTGGGAAGAGCAGACTCTGCCACAGTTGGGGTCTGATGGAATGGGGAGGTGAGTAGATTGTGAGGTGGCAAAACCCACCTACTGCTTACACTGACCTTCAGTCTGTCCTGAAGCATTGCTTTGAGATTCTCAATACCATTCCATATATTCCTCCTCCACTTTGAGCAATGATGGGCCGGAGATTACCAGGAGTCAGTGATGATGTTGCCTTTCTTCTAGGAACCTTTGAGCTATGAGTGTAAGGTTGCACTTTCACTTCCTCACCTCATTTTCACCTCACTTTTCTCTCTGGCCCCTTTTGGCTTTCTAAATTCTATCTTTGAGTCTTCACATTCCTTCTTCACTTCTCCATGTTCAGTTCTTGGATTTGATTGTCAACCAATGTCCATCATAAGCCCATGCACTCAATTCTCAGCTACCTTCACCTTGTTCTGGATAAAAAAGGTAAGGTAAGGGAGGGGGGGGGGGGGGGGGGGGTGGAGATCTGAGATCCTGGACAAAGAAAGCCACAAAAGGACATGAATGGTCACCCATGCAGTTCTCCTTCAGGGTATATTTTGTTCAGCGGAAATTACAGCTGGTAATTGTTCAACATAAAAACAGGTTTAGAGTGCCTGAGCATGGGGACTGGCTGGAACGTTGTTTACGAAGGAAGTGAAGGGGCTTCAAGTCATCTTGGTGGGTGAAGGAAGTGCAGAGCATTGAACCTTCAATGTTAAAAGCAGATGGTTTGGGGCACAAACTGTCAAAGTGGTGGAAAATGTCGGAAGATTCAAAGACATGAATCAGAAGCAGAAAGAATATGTTTCATGCTGGAGGATTAAACGGATAAGCAGCTCACTATGTTGGAGCACAAGCCAACCTCTGACCCAAAGGCTAGGCGCAAAGCTGACACTTTTAGTAGTAGTAAATCAATCAATTGTCCATGAAAATTAACAGTAATGTAATTCCTGCCAGGTTAAGTACACAAACCTTTTTAAAATATTTTAGAATAATGACTATGGGTGCTGTCATTGCTACAAGTGCTGTCTGTACAGCGTTTTTATGTTCTCCCCATGACCTGCATGCGTTTTTTCTGAGATCTTTGATTTCCTCCCACACTCCAAAGACCTACAGGTTTGTAGATTAATTGGCTTGGTATAAATGTAAAAGTTGTCCCTAGTGTCTAATGTGTGAGGATCGCTGGTCGGTGCGGACTTAGTGGGCCGAAGGCCCTGTTTCCACTCTGGATCTCTAAGACTAAAACTAAAACTGAATGTTAATTCCATATTAGGCAAGCGCAATTATACCTTCTCATTTTATCTCTCTTGGTTCCAGTATCTCTGCATCTGCTTGTTTCTGCACTCGACTCGTTGGCTGTTGTCAGGTAATCAGAAAAAGGTTGAACATCAGTTGAGACTGTTTCTGTCTTGTATAGAGTTCAATGCACAATGCACACTTGGTCACGTTGATTAAAATGCCTCCAAAATAAATTACACTAGTATGAAACTGTATATTCTATTCAGTATTCAGCAATATATTTTTCACAAAAGAAATTCACAGCTGATGTAATGCTCCATGATTTGCTCTTAATCATCTTCAATCACACTGCTTGTTCTGTTTTCATTCCAATTTTCTTGCAGAATTGTTACAATTTTATGGCAAACATATTGCAGTTACAAATTACATAGAATCTATTGATTCATGAAAATAACTTCAAGTAGCTGAGGCTTCTAAATTCCTAATCTAAAATTCCGAATCCCTGATCAATGTGAAGCATAGTAACTTGCAATAGGTGAGAACTGTGCAATTATAGAGCAGAAATCGAACAAGTCATTAAATTAAACCAATATGTTTAGATGTTTTACATGTACCCCAGCTAATATTGACATTTGCTACTAGACTTTCTATTCTCTACTCATGCTTCAAAACTAGCTCCCATAAAACAGCAACTCGTAACATAAAAATACACAAAGGTTCACAACGCTGAGAAATCATAACCATAGGCCTTTCGGTCCACCGAACCCACGCCGACCAGCGATCCCCATACAGTAGGTTCTATCCTACCGACTAGGGACAATTTAGAAAAGCCAATTGAACTATAAACCTGCACCTCCTTGGAATGTGGGAGGAAACTGGAGCACCCAGAGAACACCCATGCGGTCACAGTGAAAACATGCAAACTTCGTACAGACAAGCACCCGTAGCGAGGATCGAACCCAGGTCTCAGATGCTGTAACACAGCAACTCTACTGGTGCGCCACTGCTCTGCCCATGTACTCTCTTTGATTCCAACACCATTGTTCTCAGGCATTAAATTGTTCTACCCGAGGATAAAATGAATAAAGGAAACTCACCTTGTGATCTGCCGAAGGCTATTACAAAAGTCACGAGCAATCCTATTGGCAAAGTGGAATCTGTCATGTTGGTTGAAATTGTTTTAATGAAAACAAAGTTATTCTGAGGCCTGTTTAGAAGTGACCTCTGATGCTGTCAGTTGTTAAATGCCCAGGAATATGGACTTACAGAAACTTCTGCAAGAACTTCTACACGTTTTGGTAACTTCACATCAATGCCTTCTGACTTCCCTCCAGTTACTAGCTTTAGTTTTACAATGGGGATGTCACATATTGCTTCAAAATAGCTGATCACTTTATCATTCTGCAGTTGGGCAGATTGCAGCCTACTGTGAGGTGGTTGGCATGTAACACAGCCACTCAAAACCTTTACATGGTTCCATCAAATTTCAGAGGGCTTAATTAATTGGAAATTTAATTTTCAAATACTTCTAATAATTTAGCACCTTATAGATTGAAGCACTAACTACTCTTCGTGAAATACTCCTTCATTGGAGAATATAGGAAAATAAATCTTTTCCACTTGAAGAGTATGTTTGATTGAAAAATCACAGAGTAATCCTAGTAATTTAATATATTGTAAGCCATACTGGATACCACAGAAGAGCAGTTCAGTAATGATATGGTAGAGTTGCTGCCTTAAAAGGTTCAATCCCAACTACGAGTGCTGTCTGTACGGAGTTTGTACATTCTCGCTGTGACCGCGTGGGTTTTCTCGTTCTCCAGTTTCCTCCCACACTCCAAAGACGTACAGGTTTGTAGGATAATTAGTTTAGGTAAATAGCTTAGATAATTGTAAAATTGTCCCTAGTGTAGGATGGTTGATCTCTGGTTGAGGCGGACTCGGTGGGTCAAAGGGCCTGTTTCCGCACTGCATCTCTAAAGTCTAAAGTAAAGTAAAGACTCTCGGCTGTTTAGTCCCAATGCCTAACATACATGAACATTTTTGGAAACCCAAAGATGTTTATGAATTTGATGCTTATCCAATGGGAAATCTCATTAGCAGAACTTCTTGGAATTGCTAATGAGGGCGTACAGCGTAGGTTCACTAGGTTAATTCCTGGAATGGCGGGACTGTCGTATGTTGAAAGGCTGGAGCAATTAGGCTTGTATACACTGGAATTTAGAAGGATGAGGGGGAATCTTATTGAAACATATAAGATAATTAGGTGATTGGACACATTAGAGGCAGGAAACATGTTCCCAATGTTGGGGGAGTCCAGAACAAGGGGCCACAGTTTAAGAATAAGGGGTAGGCCATTTAGAACGGAGATGAGGAAGAACTTTTTCAGTCAGAGAGTGGTGAAGGTGTGGAATTCTCTGCCCTCAGAAGGCAGTGGAGGCCAGTTCGTTGGATGCTTTCAAGAGAGAGCTGGATAGAGCTCAAGGATGGCGGAGTGAGGGGGTATGGGGAGAAGGCAGGAACGGGGTACTGATTGAGAGTGATCAGCCATGATCGCATTGAATGGCGGTGCTGGCTCGAAGGGCTGAATGGCCTACTCCTGCACCTATTGTCTATTGTCTATTGTCTATTGACAAGTAGCATCTCTGGAGAGAAGGAATGGGTTACATTTCAGGTCGAGACTCTTCTTCAATATAATCATTGGCTGGTGAGTGCACTTTCACTCGCCTGAAGGCAGGAGGGTGGACAGCCACAATGATTAAGGAGGCGCACAGGATATCTGTCTTTAAGAGCAAGATGACTACAGCAGAGGTCTTCATACTTTAGAACTACAGCGTGGAAATAGGCCCTTCGGCCCACCTTGTTCGTGCTGACCAGCGATCATTCCGTATACCAGCAGTATCCTACACGCTAAGGACAATTTACAATTTTACCGAAGCCAATTAACCTACAACCCCATACGCCTTTGGAGTGTGGGAGAAAACCAGATCACCCAGAGAAAACCCACGTGGTCATCGGGAGAACGGACAAAATCCTGTAAGGACAGCCCCCATATTAAGGATCTAACCCTGATCTCAGACGCTGTAATGCAGCAACTCTACTGCTGTGCCACCATACCACCCCAACAGTCGTACTGAATGTATAAAACAGCTGTAGCTGGAATTCTATGCACATTTCTGGTCAACATACTGCAAGAAAGATGCAAAAGAAGGAGAGAGCATACAGAAGCGAAAATGTTACCAGATTGGAGAATTAATTTTGGCTGGAGAAATTTTACAGGCTGGGGTTTACCTTGGCTTTAAAACACCGACAAGTTATCGAGAGTTAGATAGAGCTCTTGGGGCTAGTGGAATTGAGGGATATGGGGAGAAGGCAGGCACGGGTTATTGATTGGGGACGATCAGCCATGATCACAATGAATGGCGGTGCTGGCTTGAAGGGCCAAATGGCCTCCTCCTGCACCTATTTTCTATGTTTCTATGAATATAGGGAAAAGTCAGCATTACCATCTTAAACCTCTGTAAAAGAGACAATGGTTTTTGTGGCTTCCAAAGGACTCTATCAGCGTGCCTTTATGTCATTTAGATTACAGAGACTCAGCTACATTTTAAAGTCTTGTGGACGGAAGCCTTTATCCCAAGTGCAATTTGGATTAGAGATACAACGTGGTAACACTCTCTCAGTCCTCAAGTTCACCCCGCTCATTGATCACCCTTTCACACTAGTTCTATGTCATCCCACTTTCTCGTCCATTCCAAACAAACGAGGGGCAATTTTATAGAGGCCAATTAACCGACAACCCTGCATGTCTTTGGGATGTGGGCAGAAACTGGAGAACCAAAGGTTAAAAATGTCAGCATGGAATTATCATGAATTGGAACGGAAAATTCACCGAGCACGTTGGAATAATGTTCAGTGCATGCAGCAATGAACCTAACTCTGTGGTGTATGTGATGGCAGACTTCATCACCAATGTATGTGAAGTTCTTTTGAATGAAACTGGTGACAGACACATGGCCACTTTAATAATCTCTGCAGAAATCAATAACATCAATAAAATTGTCCCTCGTGGACACGTTGGAAACACGCAGGTACTAATTTCAACCATTTGCTCAACAGCCTTGAAAACAAACTGATAGTTCACTCAAATTAATGATCTCCCAAAGTCCACTCTCCTTTCAGGAAAGTTTGCAGCATCCTTTTGCACAGCCACACCATCAATTCATTTCTGGTGGAGATGATGCGCCGGTGGTACTGGTTGACACATTAACCCGTGTTTGCAACATTAGTTGGGAATGAGCTGCAGGCAAAACAGCTGAGAGCAGCATTGACAATGCCGCTCTTTCCTTGAAGGTTCATTGCTGCTCGCCTCACTGCAGTTAAGAATGTTGCTTCCTGCTGGCCCAAAGTGAGCTGAGGTTATTTTTCAATGCTAAGTGATCAAGATTTCTTTTGGGATATAAATTCAGTCTGCTGGTTAGATCATTTATGCAGTGAGCCTAAAGCAGCTGGATATTCCCAGCCAGGTCCAAACCTGTTTCATGAGCACACACAGGAAATCTAATGCAATTGCTCTCCATTGAAACAATTATCCTCTGCCATTGAGAGGATAGGAGACAGGGCCTCTGTTGCAACCTGGTTTGCACTGATCTACCTGTGTGTTTCTTTTATATATGTGTGTCTCCTCTATCATGAAATCTTAAATGTGAAGCACTCTCTTTTTCCCCGAAACAAAGTAATTTGCAAAATGTGTAGGAAGGAACTGCAGATGCTGGTTTAAATCAAAGATAGACACAAAACGCTGGAGTAACTCAGCAGGTCAGGCAACATCTCTGGAGAAAACTTTTTGGGTCGAGATCCTTCTTCAAACTGAAATGCTGCCCACTTACAATGACTGTATTTAAAATATAATATTCAAAAAGCTTCCATTTTATGTACGTGGGCCTCCACACAGGCGTGGAAACCTAATACAATTTCAGTGGATGCCTTACCTTCATCTCATTGGGGTTTGAAATATGGGAGCACCCATCTGTCAAGGGTGTTTAATTGTCATGTGTACCTGCAATGGGACAATGACATTCTTGCTGCAGCTTTGCAGGCCCATCAACAAAATTACACACAGATAAATATATAATAATCATAACACAATAAACTAATAAACATAATACTAGATAATGATACTAGTGCAAAGCCAAAGTCTGTTGTGCAATCAAAGACATGGTCCATAGGAGATCATAGTTAATGTTTGTGTAATGTTCAAGAGCCTAATAATAGCTGGGAATAAAGCTGTTCTTGAACCTGGTAGCCACAGTTTCTAACCCCTGTACCATCTTACTGATGGTTGGTGTGAAATCATGGCCAGATCAATATCAATCAATATTAGCTGTCTTATAGAGACAGTGCCTCCCATAGATCCTTCTGATGGTGAGGAAATCATTATCTCTGATGGACTGGATAACGTCTTTCAATTTCTGTTCCCAGGGATTTGGGTTGCCGAACCAAGCCATGATGCAACTGGTCAGTATGCTGTCTACCATACACCTGTAGAAGTTCAATAGACTATTCACCGACATACCGAATCTCCCCAATCTTTTAAGGAAGAAGTGTTGGTGAGCTTTCTTTGTGATTGCCTTGACATGCTGGACATATCTTCAGATATGCATGTTCATGAAGCTGAAGCAGTTTACTCTTCCCACCAACGTCCCGCCGATGGAGACAGCTTCATCAATCACAGGCTTTCATTGGCCTTATTGAGGTCGTACTTGGATGGCGTATGTGAACCTCTATGGCCAGAATTCAATGCCTGATTAGATCTCAGGATTGTCCCAAGCAGGAGGGTGAAGTACCATCAGTAATATGGCATCAGGTCTTATTACGATAAAGGGTCACTAGGCCAACTTACTTGTACTGCCAGAATCCAACATGGAAAAAGAACATGAGAGGGTGGATTAAGCGATGAAGGTTTCCTGCAACACACAGTGAAGCTAATGATATCATTCCTGCTGCTCTTGTTTTCCTCGTAAATTAAATTGGTATGAAATATTCTTGTAGGCTCTATGGCCTCCTTCTGATGATGAGGCATTGGGTTAGGTCACTGGAGAACTGTGGAAACTAGTTGGAGCTTTTGCAGTGCATTTGTTTTATTTATTTGCCCATGCAGTGTGGGTGTCCTTGATAAACACAAACCTTTCTTTTCCTTGAAAGACTCAAAAAGCTGGAGTAACTCAGCGGGACAGGCAGCATCTCTGGAGAGAAGGACTGGGTGACCCTTCTAAGGGTCTCGACCCGAAACGTCCCCCATTCCTTCTCTCCAGAGATGCAGCCTATCCTGCTGAGTTACTCCAGCTTTTTGTGTATATCTTCGATTTAAACCAGCATCTGCAGTTCCTTCCTACACCTATTTTTCCCTTTCCTTGTTGCTCATGAACTGAGTTATATAACGATCAACTGCATTGGTGAAACTTGTCTCATTCATAAGCCAGACCCATAAGCATGACCGATTTCCTTCCCTGAAGGAAATTAGTAAATCAGAAGCATTTTCCTCACAAAAATGGTAGTTTCATGGTTTTATTCCAGATTTATTTAATTATTCGGTTATATTCCTCAATTACCATGGTATGGATTGAACTCGTGTCTCCTGTTCAAGCTGCAGCAAGTGGTGCTACTATCTCACTGCTCCAGGGACCCAGGTTCGATCCTGAACTCAGAGAGCATTTGTATGGAGTTTTCATTTCTCCTTGGGACTGTGTGAGATTTACCCAGTTGTTCCAGTGTCCTTCCAAAGAGGTGCTGGGAGGTTAATTGTCAACTTTAAATTGCCCCTTAGTGTGGGTCGGGTGGCAAAGAAGTAAAAATAAGAAGTCTTTAGGTATGTGTGTGAGAATGAATTACAGGACAATGGAGGAGTAAATTGAAGGGGAATGGGACTAAAGGGATTCCTAAGCTGGGAGTCAGCACAGGTCAGATGGACCACATGGCCTCCTTCTCTTGTCAAAATCAAACCCGCTGGAGGAACTGAGTGGGTCAGGCAGCATGTGTGGAGGCAGAGGGACAGTCAAATTTTGGGTTGAGACTTTGCATCAGAACACATGCACTGACTCGGTCCGCATGCAAGCTCCCAACTTGAAATGTCGACCATCGTTCTGCTTCTACTGATGCTGCCTTATCTGTTGAGATCCTCCAGCATTTTGTTACCATCATCTGCTAAATTTAACAATGCTTTTTAATGGCTGTGAAATTATTGTTGAATCTGTCTTTTTATTATGGCTGACTACTTAAATGGGAACACACTAGAAAAAGAGCATGGATTTAAGAGGTTGATTACTTAAAAATGCAGAACTTTCCACTAAATTATTGAGATTACTATTATTGAAATGATCAACTAAGTTCCTAAGCTTCCACCACACTAGTTTGGATAAACGTCTAAATGGATGTTAACAAGAGCCAAGTAAATATTGGATGTTATAATCTAAGGTGGAGTAACATAACCAGTGCAAAGCATGTGTAGATGCCTTGAGCACAATCACATCAGAAAATAGAGCAGGAGATGGCCACTCGGACCCGAGTGATCCAGCCTCCACTGTGCTGTTAGGTAGAGAATTGCAGAAATTCACCACCTACGGTGGTGAGAATAAGTTCCTTCACACCTCAGTTTTAAATAAACACCTCTTAAACTTGAACTAAGATCACCGTGGTTCATGAATCTCCTACCAGTGGATGCACCTTGACATCTCCCTTTTCATATTGCACAGCATCAAATAGCATCATATTGCACAGCTGCGCTACCATGCCGCCCATGATATGATATGATATTTCAATTTAGTTTAGTTTAGAGATACAGCGTGGAAACAGGCCTTTCAGCCCACCAAGTCCACATGGGCCAACGATCACCCGTACACTAGATCTATCCCACTCACTAGGGACAATTTACAGAAGCCAATTAGCCTACCTATCCTGCACGTCTGTGGAATGGGGGGAAGAAATGAGAGCATTCAAAGAAAACCCAAGCAATCACTGGGAGTACATGTAAACTCCATAAAACAGCACCCATAGTCAGGATAATCGGGTCTCTTGCACTGTAAGCCAGCAACTCTACTGCTGCATCTCCGTGCCACCCACTTAGGTCTCCATTCTTTTAATCCCATTAACCACCTTCCCTTTTTGTCAAAATTCTGATGAAGGCCAGATGCTCCCTGACCTGCGAGTGTTTTCAGCTTTTTCTGATTTCATTTCAACTTTCTTCCAATTGCAGTTTTGTTCTGATTTGCACCCAAATGTCCCCCCCCCCCCACCTTGATACAATAAAGCAGAATTACACTAGTAGCTAGAGATTTGTAAATTGTTCATCTGATAAGGACAAAATGTCTCAAATTTAAATTAGATATCATCATGGAGTTATGCTAATCATCATGTAACCATCTACATTAATCCCATTTACCAGCACTTGCTCCATATCCTTTTATATCTGAGTGATTCAAATGCGATTAATCACAATAAAATTGATTGCAGCAGTGGAATTTAGGACATACTGTAATCCTGTAATCATCTTATTTAATCTCCCACAGACACGAGTGGAATAGAATGATTTATGTTTCAAGATGGAGCACAAAGAAATATGTAGGAAGGATCTGCAGATCTGAACCGATTGGGTTCTGATCCAATATATCATCTATCCATGTTCTCCAGCTGCCTGACCCGCTGAGTTACTCCAGGAGGAACGTTGGTTCTCGGGACCTACTCTAGTACATTGAGCATGTGGGCCGACCGGATTTTGGACTTTGAATAACTGTGCCAAAAATGGTGGTGCCCACATGTATAATATGTGCAAAAAATATTTCACTGTGCAGTTGCATATGTGACAAATAAAGCACCATAGAGCCAGATGCTGGTTTAAACCAAAGATAGACACAAAAGCTGGACTAACTATCTGACCTGCTGAGTTAGTCCAGCTTTTTGTGTCTATGGAGGACAAAGAAAACTGTTAAAACATAAACTTACTTCTAAAAGAGATTATGTTTTATGGAATTATCCCAGTAGGCTTAGTGGAATGAATGCAGTGTGATCCATATGGCAATTTATTATTTATTGGCCTTGGACACCATCGCATGATGTTGGGAAATATAAAAGCAGAGACTGATCCTGAATGAACGTGGTTGGTGGTCAGTAAAATGTAAATTAATAAAACAGGAGTGTTTAGAGACTGTTTAGACAGGTTGCTCTGTGCTCAGATTGGTGCTACACCTTCCACTTTACTACCATGGGTGACTCTGCCAAGAGTACTACTCAATGGCGATGCTCTAATAATCATTGGTATACATAGGCCAACCCACCATGTTGAAGTGCTTGTCCACAGTGCCAGCAATTAATATAACAGAAATAACTAAACCACGTGAAAAATTCTTAAAGGATACAGGCTAGATGCAGGAAAAGTGTTCCCCGTGTTGGGGCAGTCCAGAACCAGGGGTCACAGTTTAAGAATAAGAGGTAGTCCATTTAGGACTGAGATGAGCACATTTTTTTGCACCCAGAGAGTTGTGAATCTGTGGAATTCTCTGCCTCAGAAGGCAGTGGAGGCCAATTCACTGGATGTTTTCAAGAGGGAGTTACATTTAGCTCTTTGGGCTAAAGGAATCAATGGATATTGGGAAAAAGCAGGAATGGGGTGCTGATTTTAGATGATCAGCCATGATCATATTGAATGGCGGTGCTGGCTCAAAGGGCTGAATGGACTACTCCTGCAACTATTTTGCTATGTTTCACATGACTTTGATTTTTATCTCAATACTGCCACGATCATCCCTAACTACCAAAAAGGTGTCCTGTTAAGGCATAAAATGTATTTTACAGTTCCTTGTGGACCAGCACCAATGTCTTGCTCCAGATAGTTGCCCAGATTGGACTTGCTCCAGATTACACTACCCCAGGTACACAATCTGACCAGTGCAGAATTATTCAATTGCAGTGCCACCATTAACATGATCTGGGATGCTATCTTCCTCTTCTTGTCGGGTTCATCTCCCACACAACCCCACTTCCTCTATAACATTGAAGTATCAAGTCTTATCAGTTCACATAAAAGCTGATGTTGCCAAAATGGCTGTCAGTGGAACTCTATACAGATGTTTTGCAGAGAAAATCAAGTTGTAAGCTGTCATTTTTCTGCCTTGATTTTAATCTCGTTAATAAATGAAACATTACTATGTCTAATTTGTTAACAAGCTCAAGGTTGCCTGATATACTATAAAATGTGTTTTACCATAAAACATTCTCTTTTCGCTTGATTCTATCCCATTAAAAAAAGGGAAATTAGTTTGTGAATAATATACAGTTAGTATTTGTTTGAATAATTTTGAGGAATTCCTTTGCAGGGTTGCATGCAATGGGCTAGTCAGAGTTTTCATGTGACTTACTGCTGTAGGCTGCTTTCAACTTACTTTCACATTCTAATCCCATGATAACTGTAATCATTCCAAAACATGTGATCCATTTTTGGGCCTGTTCAACCCAAGGGCTGTAAAAGAGAAGCACAGTTAGAGAAAAGTTCACATGGGCAATTATGCAGAATGTGTTAACCTACGAGCAGTCCGCCGCACTTCAACTAGTTTTCCATGCCAGGGAATTGTATTCAGACAACACAGTCCTTCTGGAAACATAATCCATGTGGCATGGACCCCTGGCCACAACAGAACTTGAACTTTGGTCTTCAGCAGCTAGTCGTGCGATGCCAATTTTATTTATGGTTCCCTCTGTACTTTTCAATTCACTATTTACTAGTTGTGCTGATGCTTGAAAAGGGAAAAGATAGCAAAGCAGGGTTTTGCAAATTGCTGGCTTACCATGTGATTTAATTATTCAACTATCATGGTGTGAAGTTTCCATCAGTGACAGAGAATCTGTTCTTGCTGTGGATTCAAGGAAATCTGCCCACCATGATGAAGCATGAATGATATGATGAATTTTCAGCTTTCTGGTGTGTTATATTTGGCCTTCTGAAGAATATCTGTGGCATCAAGCGACTTTCATATAATTTAACTTGTTTACCACCATTCAGATTGAAGAACTCTCACAGATAACAAAATAGGAAGAAAATAGTGTTCATTATTAGGATTTTTTAATCATACACAAAGGGAATGAAGTCAAAACTAACTACTCAAAAGAAAACATTTTTAAACAAGTACATTAAAAAAATGCTGTTATTCTGAACACATATAAAATTAGATTAGAGACATGAAAGACTGTAGATGGTGGAATCTGGAGCGAAAAACAAGTGCTGGAAAACTCAGCGGGTTAGGCAAGGTCTGTGGAGGTAAAGGGATAATTAACCTTCACAGGTTAATTTAGGTGAATCAGAGTCTCCACCCAAAATTATGATTATCCCTCTGCCTCTCTTGATGCTGCCTGACCTGCTGAGTTCCTCCAGCGGTTTGATTTCGGCTCCAGATTGCAGCGTCTGCAGTTTCTTGTGTGGCCTCCTTTTGTGTCATCATAAATGGCAGGTTCTGCATGCCTGTGCAATTAACAATCTTAAGAGAAGTATAGGTTCCCTTATTCAATATTAAAATAATATTAATGCTTTGTTCTGCCTGCAGAAAACACGTTGAAGAATGTTTTCTAGATCATGAATGGGTCATCTCAATGCTAAATTCAACATAGCTGTGCCTATTGAATGACTGTAAAATTGCTAACAATGCTGAATAAAATTAGATTTTCTGGGCAGGGAAAGTCGTTTGGTGTGAATTTTGTTACAGCACACCACTATTTTGTCAGATACATCTCATTTAACAAAGCTGACGTTTACAAACTTTCTTTATAGCCAGTATAGTCAATAGAATGCAGGACTGATGAGGGGTGATCTTTCGAGGTGTATAAAATCATGAGAGGAATAGATCGGGTAGATGCACTGAGTCCCTTGTCCAGAGTAGGAGAACCGAGAACCAGAGGATCCAGGTTTAAGGTGAAGGGGGAAACATTTAATAGGAATTTGAGGGGTAACTTGTTCACACAAAAGATGGTGGGTGTATGGCACGAGATGTCAGAGTAGTTGAGGCAAGGACTGTTGCAACATTTAAGAATCAATTGGACAGGGATACGGTTAGTGTGTAAGAAGGTTGCTGGTTTAAACCGAAGATAGAATTAAAAAACTGGAGTAACTCAGCGGGACAGGCAGCATCCTGTCGAGACCCGAAACGTCACCCATTCCTTCTCTCCAGAGATGCCGGTCCCGCTGAGTTGCTCCAGCTTTTTGTGTCTATCTAGGGACATAGTTAGGTCAGGTTTAGAAGGATATGGCCCAAGACAGGCAGGTAGGACTAATGTGGATGGGATATGTTGGTCGGTGTGGGAAAGTTGGGCTGAGGGGCTTGTTTCCACGCTGTTTGACTCTACTCTATGACTGCACTTGAAATGTTTTGTTTCATTCTCATTACATTTGTGAATATTCAAGCAGGTAAGCCTTTGAAGGAGCAAAGTATTAGAGACAACTACTTCTGGATGTTCATTTTTAACCACACAGTTGCAGATGCTAAAAGCTGTTCTCAGTTTTACAGTGTTATATTGATGTTTGGTGAAATTTAGTTTAAAGATACAGTGTGGAAAGAGGTCCTTCGGCCCATCGAGTCCGCGCCGACCGTTGATCACCCGTACGCTAGTTCTATCCTCCACACTAGGGACAATTTACAGAAGCAAATTAACCAACAAACCTGGAAGTCTTTGGAATTTGGGAGGAAACTGGAGCACCTGGAGGAAACTCATGTGGTCACAGGGAGGGCGTACAAACTCTGTAAAGACCGCACTTGTAGTCAGCATCGAACATGGGTCTTTGGCACTATGAGGTAGCAACTCTACCGCTGTGCTACTGTGCCATGATGTGGGCAGTTCGTTTCATCCTCACAGCATCTTCAAATTCCAGGCTTTTTTTTTTTCAGAGTTCAGAAATAAGTTGTCAAGCATGAAAATGTTTCAAACAAACATTTGCACTTTTCAAACCAATTCTTGAAATTGACTTAACTGTCATCCAGAATATAATCTGCACTAATCCATTGCCACAATTAATCAGTGAAACAATGTGCATCATATGAACAGAAATCAGAATAAGACAAATATACAAAAATATACCAAGTATCGTATTCAATGAAAGACACAAAGCGATGGAATAACTCAGCAGGTCATTATCTTTGGAGAACATGGATTGATGAATTTTTGGGTTGGGTCCCTTCTTCAGACTGATTCTGGTGGGGGTGGGGGTGTGGATAAAGCTGGGAGGAGCAGGATAAAGCCAGGCAACTTGTAGATGGACACAGGTGAGGGGAGGGAGGGGGTTAGAGAGCCAAATGATAATATAAATATCAGGGATGAAAAGACTAAAGGTGTGACTTAAGGAGTGAAAGGTGTGAATTGTGAAGCAGAGGAATATACTGTAGGTGGGAGGGGAGGGGGAGGGAATAAATGGGTGCAGGTCCAAGTGGGGTACAGGGAAGAGAGGGGGAAGGGGGGGGGGGGGGGAGAAGAATAGGTGGAGGTTTGGTAAGTTACCTCATACCATCATAGTGTTGGGTTTTAAGCTACCCAAGCGGAATAACAGGTGCTGTTCCACCAGTTTATATGTGACTCCACTCTCAATGGAGGAGGCTCAGGATCGGAAGGTCAGTGTGGGAATGGGAAGAGGAGTTATAAATGGTGAGCAGTTGAAAGATCCAGTAGGCCTTGATGGACCAAGCACAAGTGTTCGGCAAAACGCTTGCCATGTCTACGCTTGGTCTCTCTAATGTAAAGTAATCCACATTGGGATCACTGGATGCAGTGGATGAGGTTAGAGGAGGTGCATGTGAACCTCTGTCTCACCTGAAATGACTGCTGGATTGACATGAGGGGTTGGTTTGGGTGGGAAGAGATGAATGAACCAAGGAGTTGTGGAGGGAGTGATCTCTGCAGAAGGTGGAAAGGAGTGGGGATGTGAAGACTTGACTGGTGGGGGGATCATGTTAGAGACGGCAGAAATGTCATAGAATGATGTGTTGGAGCAAAGGCTGGTGGGGTGAAAGGTGAGGTGAAGACCAGGGGAAATCTATCTTGAGAGCGAAGTGATTTATAAATTCCTTAAGGGTGAATTTTCGTTACTGAAAGGCTGGAGTTCGGATATGCACCTGTGCTCTCTCAAAGTTGCAGAGATAATTGCTGAACATCTGAAGTGATAACTTCATCCTCAGAAAACACTGTTTTTCCAAAGGATCAAGAAAACATCCTTTGCATGTATACCTATGTTGTTGCTCTCCTGCCAGCTGTTTGCATCTCTGGTGGTCTCTTTCAATATTCTCCACAACAGATGTTACATGCAGCTGGTTGTCATCTTGCTGCATGTCCAATGTCATACCATGATGTCTCCCATTCCCAATATCTCCAAAGTCCGCCAAATAGTCTCTCAGCACATCACGCTCAACAGCTCCTTCTCTGTAGGAAATCAGAATGCAGCTGCCAGCATTTTATCTTTAATTGGTTCTGCAAGCCTGCGTTTCCATGAACTCCTTGAACTAATGTATTTTTTTCGAGGTGATTTGATTAACCTTTGGTAAAGCCTTTTATTACTTTTACTGTAGTTCAGAGTCAGAATGCATGAAAATGCTCTTACAAAGTACTTGCCTCAATGAAATAGCTTTATAGTTCTGCATAAAATGAAAATATATTGGCTCAGGTTTTCCAAATGCATAACATTTGGATTGAGGAGTAAAAGAACAGAAGTTTTTAAAAAAGTATAAAAACCTTACATTTATCACATTTCTACAGACCTTTCACTCCAGAAGAGTTGAGACTTGATAATTGTTTATTTTCAAGTTGATTAGCTGTCAATAACGATCATCACTAAAAGGATACTTATCCAGTTAATTGCCGTAATTAGACTTCTGAGGTTAATTTGACGAGTAACCTCATGAACCATGATCAAAGTACTAAGCACAATATGCATTTTCACGGAGTTGATCTCAATTCACAACTATTTTTTCATGCCATAAGCCTTTGATGGATTTGTGCATCAACAACTGTCTGCGTCATCAAAACATTATTTTTTTCTGTAGGTTCAGACCAGTTGTGTTCTGTTTATCCATGTCTTTGGTGAATATTACACACCAGCTTAATAGTTGTCTGGAGTCATAATATTTTGTGCACCATTTGATGTCATTTGCAGTCAGATCTTATGTGCAAATGCTACTTACTTCTATGCATTAGATTCAAATCATGGACCGGAGAAGATACTCCACACATATGCTGCTAAGTTAAATGGCATGTAATATATATTTTAACCATATATGAAATACATATATGAAATACAAAGTCCCATTGAAATGCATTCCACCAGGCTGTTGAAGTCCATCTGAAGTCTATTTGTATCTTCAACACTATTTATTGGTTTCAAGGTTTAGTGACATCTGCAAATATAGCAGTTGCGCCTTGGATGTAGAAGAACAAGCCTTTGGTATAAATCAAATCCTGGTCTTGTATGAACTTTGGTGAACTCCACTGTATTAATCCCTCCAGTCTGAAAAGCAGTCATTTATCACAAATCTTTTTCACTGACTCTTAGCCAAGTTTGTTTTCATACAGCTACTGCTCCTTCAACTCATGGACTTCAGTTTAGCTAACAAGCCTAATATATGGTACTTTGTCAAAAGCCTGCTAAAAATCCAATATACACTGCATCAATTGCACTGCTCTCATCCATCCTCTCTGTCATTTCATCAAAACACTCAATCAAGTTAGTTAAGCACACTTGTCCATATAAAATTTACAGGACTGCCTTGCCTCAAGGTTGACCGAATAGGTGATAATTTTATCTGGATTATTGTTAATTAAATCTTTATTGATATTTAACTAAACGGATTAAAACAGTCAGTATTATCGATTGCCTCATGTCTGATCAATAGACAATAGACAATAGACAATAGGTGCAGGAGTAGGCCATTCAGCCCTTCGAGCCAGCACCGCCATTCAATGCGATCATGGCTGATCACTCTCAATCAGTACCCCGTTCCTGCCTTCTCCTCATACCCCCTCACTCCGCTATCCTGAAGAGCTCTATCCAGCTCTCTCTTGAAAGCATCCAACGAACTGGCCTCCACTGCCTTCTGAGGCAGAGAATTCCACACCTTCACCACTCTCTGACTGAAAAGGTTCTTCCTCATTTCCGTTCTAAATGGCCTACCCCTTATTCTTAAACTGTGGCCCCTTGTTCTGGACTCCCCCAACATTGGGAACATGTTTCCTGCCTCTAATGTGTCCAATCCCCTAATTATCTTATATGTTTCAATAAGATCCCCCCTCATCCTTCTAAATTCCAGTGTATACAAGCCCAATCGCTCCAGCCTTTCAACATACGACAGTCCCGCCATTCCGGGAATTAACCTAGTGAACCTACGCTGCACGCCCTCCATAGCAAGAATATCCTTCCTCATATTTGGAGACCAAAACTGCATACAGTACTCCAGGTGCGGTCTCATCAGGGCCCGGTACAACTGTAGAAGGACCTCTTTGCCATCGGAGAATCCACCGGTTCTTTAGCATTACCTGTGCGTTTAAGCAAAATTGACGTTTTTGATCAGATCTCACTTCTTATTTCAACTCCAATATCCACTCAGGTAACTCGGATACTCTTCACTTTTTTGATCATTGTCAGCTATTCTAATTTCTATGACCTTATCCAAGGTGAGGAGAGCCATCGGAGAATGAGGAAGGCTGTCGGAGCCAGGCCTTTCCAACCTTTCCCTTTATTTCAGGTACTCAAGTTCTGTCAACATCCTCGTAAATGTTCTCTGCACTCTCTCCAGTTTAACGACAATGATATGCAAGGCCTTTCAGCACATAGTGCCTATGTTGGCCCTCAAGGCCTTCATCCAGCTCCAATTCAGAACTTTAACTTGTGAGACCACCCTGTCTTTACCCATAACTATTTTAAAGCTAATAGAACAGTGGTCGCTGGTTACAAAAGGCTCACCCATGGACACCTCAGTCGCTTGTCCTTCCCAATTGTCCAAAGGTCAATCAAGCTTTGATCTCTCCCATGCACGGCCCTCTACATATTGATTGTAAACTTTGATGAACACATTGAAAGTAATCACTCCCCTGATATCAGTCTGAAGAAGGGTCTCGACCCGAAACGCCACCCATTCCTTCTCTCCAGAGATGCTGCCTGTCCCCCTGAGTTGCTCCAGCATTTTGTATCTATCTGCGGAAGTAAAATGTTAATGGCTTAAATAAAAAAACATTCATCAGAAATTTCCACAGGTGCTACCGTACCATTTTTTCCTTGATAGATGGAAAGAGGATAGCTGGAATCTGTTGCAATGTGTATTAGAGAAGGAAAATTGTAAACTTGGAAAACACAGCCTACCTGGAGGGGATGGTACATCAGAGGTCCTGACTTTAGTTAAGTTTAGAGATACAGTGCGGAAACAGGCCTTTCGGCCCACTGAGTCCGCGCTGATCAGCGATCCCCTGATAATAACACTATCCAACACATGCTAGGGACGATTTATATTTATGCAATTATACCAAGCAAATTACCCAACAAAACTGTACGTCTTTGGAGTGTGGGAGGAAACCGAAGATCTCGAGGAAAAGTCACGCGGTCAGGGAAAAAAGTACAACCTCAGTACAGACAGCAACCGTAGTCTGGATCGAAACTGGGTCTCTAGCGTTGAAAGTGCTGTTTGGCAGCAACTCTACTGCTGCGCCACCGTGCCGAATTACATAATTATATCTCAGAAACTTCAGAGATGTGAGGTTCCGAAAAGTTCTGACTGTTGGAGAGCATTCTATCAAACGGAATGAAACTATTTGCAAGGGAGCATTACTTAATGATGATGCAGAAAAGAAATTGACAAATAGAGATCTGGTTATTTCTGAATATGTTTGTTTGTGAATGGATAGGAAGTGAAGAAGGAAGTGTGAAAGTTTTAAGGAACTTTTGCAACTAAGGTGCAGGTATGTCCATGGTAATGAAGGCATTGCAGTTGACAGTAGGATGTCAGCTTGTGTCCTTTAATTGTCACGGTATAATTACTTCCTGTTCCCTTGGGGATCTTGGTGAGAACAGCAACATTTGTCTTGTGCGGAGTAATGATGGGGATGCTGCGAATTGCAGACAGTCTCTTAAACTCTTCCTCTCTCGATCTGGATCATACTCTTCATGGACCTCCTTCAACGACAGTGAGATGCTATAATTTTACCAATAATAATTGGCATGGTCATTGTAATAATCTGACTTTTGTTAGTTATAAATTGAACGACAAAACACTTCAAACTGCCATGGTTGTTCCTTGCAGTAGCAAACATCAGATTCTCCTCAATTTACACACCCTCAAAAGTGGCTACCAATAAATAACTTTGGGAGCCTGTTTACGAAATTAAAATGACAATGACTGAGAATAATAAGATGGGTGAAACTGACTGTTGAAACATTCAAGTTCAAGTTTCAAGTTCAAGTTTCAAGTTTAGTTTATTTGTCACATGCACATACACGATGTGCAGTGAAAACTGCGGATTGTGCACAAAAAAGAATTACAGTTACAGCATATAAATAAAGTTAATAAAGTTAATACAGAGAAGACAAAATTTAGTCCCTGGAGTTATAAAAGTTAACAGTCCTGATGGCCTGTGGGAAGAAACTCCGTCTCATCCTTTCCGTTTTCACAGCGTGACAGCGGAGGCGTTTGCCTGACCGTAGCATCTGGAACAGTCCGTTGCTGGGGTGACATTCTAATGTAAAACTGTATACAATTATGTATAATAATGGGAACATTTTATAGTCTAGGTCAATGGTGGTGATGGTAACAGATCTTTGCTGGTATTTGCTGTGATTTATATTGCTGAGATTTAAATACAGTTATCATAATGACATAACTGCTTGCAGTAAAGAAGATATACTACCACTGCATACTTGAATGCCTTGTTAGCTTTATTGGATTCCTGGATGTTATGGGTTATGGCTACTTACCAGTGGGAATCATTTGTCTTGAAAGGTGCCCAATGTATCCATACATTAGCAACTGCATAAATAGTAGTGTGGAGTGGTTAGTATAAGAAATGTAAATCCAATGTGTAAAACCCAATTGTACTGATGAAACAGCAGCTAAAGTTATGGCATTGCAGCCGCAGCAGTCGGAACATAAATTTACTATCTCTAATTTATTTCAATGATAATGTTTCAATCAATTACAAAATGCAAAGCAGATATAACACAGAACCATGCTGTTGGAACCAGCAGGTCCCAAAAAGCATTTATGATCACATGAACTATTTCCAGCATCATATTTTCCATTCACATTGCTGTGAGACCACACCAATTGAATACCAAAATGTTCCAAAGGTCACTCCAAAATCTGTAGATCTTCCTCAATCAGAGCCAAAAGATCACGATGAACAGTGCCCCATATTAATGGACAATAGACAATAGACAATAGGTGCAGGAGTAGGCCATTCGGCCCTTCGAGCCAGCACCGCCATTCAATGTGATCATGGCTGATCATTCTCAATCAGTACCACGTTCCTGCCTTATCCCCATACACCCTGACTCCGCTATTCTTAAGAGCTCTATCTAGCTATCTCTTGAATGCATTCAGAGAATTGGCCTCCACTGCCTTCTGAGGCAGAGAATTCCAGATTCACAACTCTCTGACTGAAAAAGGTTTTCCTCATCTCCGTTCTAAATGGCCTACCCCTTATTCTTAAACTGTGGCCCCTCGTTCTGGACTCCCCCAACATTGGGAACATGTTTCCTGCCTCTAACGTGTCCAACCCCTTAATAATCTTATACGTTTCGATAAGGTCCCCTCTCATCCTTCTAAATTCCAGTGTATTCAAGCCTCATCACTCCAGTCTTTCAACATATGACAGTCCGGCCATTCCGGGAATTAACCTAGTAAACCTACGCTGCATGCCCTCAATAGCAAAAATATCCTTCCTCAAATTTGGAGACCAAAACTGCACACAGTACTCCAGGTGTGGTCTCACTAGGGCCCTGTACATCTGCAGAAGGACCTCTTTGCTCCTATACTCAATTCCTCTTGTTATGAAGGCCAACATTCCATTGGCTTTCTTCACTGTCTGCTGTACCTGCATGCTTCCTTTCAGTGACTGATGCACTAGGACACCCAGATCTCGTTGTACGTTCCCTTTTCCTAACTTGACACCATTCAGATAATAATCTGCCTTCCAATTCTTACCACCAAAGTGGATAACCTCACACTTATCCACATTAAACTGCATCTGCCATGCATCCACTCACTCACACAACCTGTCCAAGTCACCCTGCAACCTCATAGCATCTGCCTCACAGTTCACACTGCCACCCAGCTTTGTATCATCTGCAAATTTGCTAATGGTACTTTTAATCCCTTCATCCAAGTCATTGATGTATATTGTAAATAGCTGCGGTCCCAGCACTGAGCCTTGCGGTACCCCACTAGTCACTGCCTGCCATTCTGAAAGGGACCCATTTATCCCCACTCTTTGCTTTCTGTCTGTCAACCAATTTTCTATCCATGTCAGTACCCTATCTCCAATACCATGTGCTCTAATTTTGCCCACCAATCTCCTATGTGAGACCTTGTCGGAGGCTTTCTGAAAGTTGAGGAACACCACATCCACCGGCTCTCCCCTGTCAATTTTCCTAGTCACATCCTCAAAAAATTCCAGTAAATAAGTCAAGCATGATTTCCCCTTCGTAAATCCATGCTGACTTGGAACGATCCTGTTAGTGCTATCCAAATGCTCCGCAATTTCATATTTTATAATTGACTCCAGCATCTTCCCCACCACTGATGTCAGACTAACTGGTCTATAATTTCCCGTTTTCTCTCTCCCTCCTTTCTGAAAAAGTGGGATAACATTAGCTACCCTCCAATCCACAGGAACTGATCCTGAATCTATAGAACATTGGGAAATGATCACCAATGCGTCCACAATTTCTAGAGCCACCTCCTTAAGTACCCTGGGATGCAGACCATCAGGCCCTGGGAATTTATCAGCCTTCAGTCCCATCAGTCTACCCAAAACTTTTTCCTTGACTAATGTGGATTTCCTCCAGTTCCTCCACCACTCTAGGATCTTTGGCCACTAGAACATCTGGGAGATTGTTTGTATTCTCCTTAGTGAAGACAGATCCAAAGTATCAGTTCAACTCATCTGCCATTTCCTTGTTCCCCATAATAGATTCCCCTGCTTCTGTCTTCAAGGGACCCACATTTGCCTTGACTATTTTTTTCCTCTTCACATACCTAAAAAAGCTTTTACTATCCTCCTTTATATTATTGGCTGGTTTACCCTCGTACCTCATATTTTCTCCCCGTATTGCCTTTTTAGTTATCTTCTGTTGCTCTTTAAAAGAGTCCCAGTCCTCTGGCTTCCCACTCTTCTTTGCTATGTTATACTTCTTCTCTTTTATTTTTATGCTGTCCTTGACTTCCCTTGTCAGCCACGGGTGCCTCTTATTTCCCTTAGAATCTTTCCTCCTCTTTGGGATAAATTGATCCTGCAACTTCTGCATTATTCACAGGAATACCTGCCATTGCTGTTCCTCAGTCTTCCCTGCTAGGGCCTCTTTCCAGTCAATTTTGGCCAGCTTCTGCCTCATGCCTCTGTAATCCCCTTTGCTATACTGTAATACTGACACTTCCGATTTTCCCTTCTCTCTCTCAATTTGTAGAGTAAAATTTATCATAATGTGGTCACTGCCTCCTAATGGCTCTTTTACCTTGAGTTCCCTTATCAGATCAGGTTCATTACACAACACTAAATCCAGAATTGCCTTCTCCCTGGTAGGCTCCAGTACAAGCTGTTCTAAGAATCCATCTCGGAGGCACTCCACAAACTCTCTTTCCTGGGGTCCATTACCAACCTGATTTTCCCAGTCTACCTGCATGTTGAAATCTCCCATAACCACCGTAGCATTACATTTGCGACATGCCAATTTTAGCTCCTGATTCAACTTGCACCCTATGTCGAGGCTACTGTTTGGGGGCCTGTAGATGACTCCCATTAGGGTCTTTTTTCCCTTACAATTCCTCATTTCTATCCATACTGATTCTACATCTCCTGATTCTATGTCACCCCTTGCAAGGGAGAGAATATCATTCCTCACCAACAGAGCGACCCCACCCCCTCTGCCCAGCTGTCTGTCTTTTCTATACGTTGTGTACCCCTGAATATTCAGTTCCCAGCCCTGGTCCGCTTGTATCCATGTCTCAGTGATTCCCACAACATCATACTTGCCAATGTCTAACTGAGCCTCAAGCTTATCCACTTTATTTTTTATACTTCGCGCATCAATTGCAACGCTTCTATTATGTGCCATTTTGCGATGCCCTGCAAGTTTAAGCCATGGTGCCAGAATGGCTTGAGTGACCGATTTGACTGAGACACACAACCAAGTGCATAATATTCCCATAATGAAAGCCATGCTGTATCTGCAATCTAGTTGATCTGACCATCAGTGCACAGAGGCAACCCTTTCATTGCCTGGACTATGCTGTACGATGCTGAATGTGGCACCTGTCATTCATGATCGGGTACAACATGTTGCACAACTTGATAATTACACAGGCTCAATCCTTGCAGGCAGTGGAGGGGGTGAGGAGGTGATGCTAGGAGCCCCTACTATTCATGTATCACAACATCGAATGATGCAACAGCAATGTCCATCGACACATCCTAATCTCTGTATTTCAATACAGTCCACAACCTACCATTCCCCCTTTAGTAGACTCCCCAATGCCTACTTCACCACAAAAACAAAATAACTAGAAGTAACACATTGCTTTGACAAACCAAGACACAAAGTGATGGCACAAAATAGAAGTGTTGTAATTGGTATGGGGCACTGCTCATCATGATATTTTAGCTCTGATCGAGGACTATCTGCAGATTTTGGAGTGACATTTCGAGCTTTTTGCTGTTCAATTGCTGGAGTAACTCAACAGGTCAGGCAGCATCTCTGGAGAACATGGCGAGGTGACATCTGACTGAAGAAGGATCCTGACATGAAACACCACTATCCATGTTCTCCGGAGATGCTTTGATGTGCGGGGATCACTGGGCGGTGCGGACTTGGTGGGCCGAAAAGGCCTGTTTCCGCACTGTATCTGAAATATGAAAATAATATGAAAAATATGCTGCCCAGCCCACTGAGTTACTCCATCAATTTGGGTATTTTTCTGAAAACCAGCACTTGCAGCTCTCTGTATCTCGATATTACAACTTTCTGTCCTAGGTCTCCACCACTGTCTGATGCCAGACAATACCCAATCTAAATCACTGAGTGCAGCTCCAGTGCTTGAACATAGCTTAACGGTGATTTAGATACAGGTGGCAGTTTTTAGATAAACTCAAATTATAATTTGTCTAAGATGGGTGGCCATGAAGAGGATCTCTGGAATAATCATGTCTTGAGTTAAAAAATGTGTTCAGAAGCAGTGAGCCGCAGCAGCGGCAAAATGATCTGATATTATGTTCCAATTAAGAGTGACTTGTTTGATCTCTTGTTGTGACCTTGCCAGCAGTTGGACATGACATAAATATGCTAATCGCAGGCATTTATTGCTTTGCTGCTAGTCCTATACCACCTGGCGATTGCAACAGAGCAGTCTGATTTTAATAACAAACATGTTAATATAATTGCATGACACTTCTCTGTCAGCTAAGGGCATCAACCTGTTTATATTTAGCCGGTTAATACTTGATTTACCATTAACATGTTATTCCTCAATATTTATGTCATGGCTGGTTTGAGCTATGCAGAGGTTTTCATCTTGCAACCTTTCCCCCCCAGCTATGAGATGTTGCACTTTGGGAGGTTGAATGTAAGGGGAGAGTATACAGTTAATGGTAAGACCCTTAACAGCATTAATGTGTAGAGGGATCTTGGAGAGCAAGTTTGTAACTCAATGAAGGTTTCAGCACAGGTAGACAGGGCGGTAAAGAAGGCATATGGTATGCTTACCTTCTTTACGAGGGGCATTGAGTATAAGAGTCAGAAAGTCATGGTGCAGCTCTACAAGCCTTTGTTTCGACCACACTTGGACTATTGTGTGTAGTTCAGGTCGCTCTCTTACAGGATGGATGCCTAGACTTTGAGGAGGGTGCAGAGGACGTTTACCAGAATGCTGTCTGGATTAGATGGTTTCAGCTACAAGGAGAGTTTGGATGAACATGATTGTTTCCTCTGTAACGTCAGAGGTTGACGGGAATCATGATAGATATAAAGTTATTAGAGGCATAGATAGGGTAGATGGTCAGAACCTTTTTTCCAAGGATGGAAATATCCAACACGAGGGGGCAAAGCCACAAGGTGAGAGGGGGAAGGTTTAATGAAGACGTGCAGGACAAACTTTTAACATAGAGAGTGGTGGGGCCTGAACGCATTGCCAGGGATGGTGGTGGAGGCAGGTACGATAGTGCCGTTTAAGAGACTTTTAGATAGCCACATGGAAGTGCAAGGAATAGTGTGATATTGATCACGGACAGGCAGATGAGATCAATTTAACTTGACATCATGTTTGGTACAAGCATTGTGGGCCGATGGGCCCATATATACTATCCTATGTTCTATGTTCTAATCAATTTCACACAGAGGATGGACATATTTCACGCAGAGTGGTACGTATATGGAATGAGCTGCCAGAAGAAATGGTTGAGGTCTGTACAGTGTATACCAGTCCAAAATAAAATAGTCATTCATCACACTTTGTCATTTAAACAAGTTTTGTACTCATGTTACTCCTCCTCACTTTAATCCAGTTTTGCTGCAAAGCCAATTGTTTGATACTTTATTACTTGGTCTTTGCAGTTTTGGTAGACAATATCTGCTGCGCTGCTCACATACACTCTGTCACCACATCAAAGAAACTTAATCAGGTTAACCAAACATGAGTCGCCTTCAACAAATCTGTGATGACCTTTCATAGATCATTGTCGTACAATTGGTTGTTAATTCTTTTCTGGGGTGATGTTTTTAAACCACTTGCTCATCACTGACTGGGAGCTGGTCTATAATTGGCAGATTTATCCTTCTTCCCTCTTTTTGATCTGTATTATTCACTTAGATCATCCTCTTCCTTACATAAGTTTGTTTTGGGTTTTCCTGCTAATCCTGTTCTGCAATGCTGATTATTGTTTCAGTTAGCTGGTTTTATTTTGCCCGCAGTGCACATGGCTCAAAAGACCCTTTCATTTGATTATTCTCATTGCATCATGTTTAACGATTCTTTTACTCTACTGATTTATAATCAACATATACTGGAATAAAGTCCTTTGAGAACGGTATTTATTTGTTATGCTGGTGCACTGGACAAACCTGAACTCAAGTGTGACCTATTCTGCCCTCTGTTCGTCCCAGTGCCGATGACAGAATTCTATGACTTGAGTCTGCCTGAAGCTATGGCATTTAATATATGGCACTGATTGTAAACATGAGAGAGCTTGTGATTTAAGAGTCAAGAGTGTTTTATTATCATATGTCCGAAAATGGAACAATGAAATTCTTACTTGCACTACAGATCTGCGAACATAGTTCAAGATTCAAGATTCAAGATATCTTTATTTGTCATCCAAAAAATAAGTTTTTTGGACAAAATTTAGTCACCCACAGTCCAACAATAAAAGCAATAAAACAAGCAAATTACACAACCCCAACCAACACACAAAAAAGAAACATCCATCACAGTGAATCTCCTCCAGTCCCCTCCTCACTGTGATGGAAGGCCAGAATGTCTTTTCCCTTCCCTGCCGTCTTCTCCCGCGGTCAGGCTGGTGTCGTTGCCACGTTCCAGGCCGCGCCGGACGGTGAAATGTTTGCGGCGGGCCGACCCAAGCCCCGCGATCCGGGGCAGGCGAACACACTTCTCAGCAGACACCATAATAAACAACATGACCTCCTCTCCCCACCACCACTGGTCTCAATACATATTCCCCATTGATAACTATAGTTTCTCTCCACTTTCTGTCCTCTTGTATCTAGCAGTTAGTGCACACTTCTAACGTCTTCATTGCGGCTGCAAGAATTCAGAAAATAATTACATTGGAGCTATTTGCATTAGAAGTCTTGCCTTTTAGATTAAGAGATGCATCAACAGTGGTCAGAGAACAGAAAACAGGAAAACATCCACTTTAATGTCAGAAAGATTCAGGGATTAAACATGTGTGTCTGGCACAGAAACATTCCATCTTAATGATTAGATAGATTTTTCCAACATTCCAGTTTTGGCCACATATTCTAAGTTGTTTGGAGTTCGCAGTGGAGCATAATGGAAGACATCAAAGAGGTAAGCCAATGTGTGTGTGAAGATAAACAAAGAATTATTCATACCATCTCATATAGGTCAACATCAGATAATATAATTTTCAATTGTATGATAAATGGAGTATTTATTAACTCATTCTTATGCTGATTAAACCAATATGACATTAGTTAATATGATGCCACTGCAGGACAATTAATCTGACAGTTTCAGAGGATTGTTAAATGGCAGCACGCTTCTTGAATTTCTGTGTTTTAAAAAAAAAATTGTTTTAGACATACAGCGTGGAAACAGGCCCTTCGGCCCACCGAGTCCACACTGACCAGCGATCCCCGCACACCAACACAAGTCTACACACACTGGGGACAACTTACACTTACACCAAGTACACAAACCTAAGCCAATTAACCTAAAAACCTGTATGTCTTTGGAGTGTTGGAGGAAACAGAAGATCTCGGAGAAAACCCATGAGGTCACAGGGAGAACGTGCAATCTCCGTACAGACAGCATCTGTAGTTGGGATCGAACCCGGGTCTCTGGCGCTGCAAGCGCTGTGAGGCAGCAACTCTAATGCTGTGCCGCCTGTATTGTGTTGTGTTGTATTGTATTGTATTGTATTGAGGGGCGACAATGCAATGGAGGATACTCAGAAAAAAACCTCTTCCCTCTCCCTTAGGTGTCAGAGTGCCTCTGACTCACACTCCAGATAAAGGTCTCTGAGCCAGGGTGTATCAAGCAAGAAGGATTTACTGTATATGTGACAATCCAGGTCCACCTTACTGTCTACACTAACTCACACGTTACATACTTTACAAACAGCCAGCATTAACATTTCAAATTTGTATTTATTTTGATTACAGTAATTCATCAATAGTATTCCAGTTCTAGTTATAACTTCAGATGATAGAAGTTTATAAAATTATGAGAAGTATAGATAGGGTAGACAGCCAGAGCCGTTTTACTAGGGTGGAAGTGTAAAATAGTAGAGGGCATAACTATAAGATCAGAGCGAGAAAGTTTAAAGATGTGCTGTGTAATTTTTCTGGACAGTGTTGTTGGTGCCCAGAACACACTGTCAGGGGTGGTGGTAGAAGCAGATGCAATAGTGGTGTTTAAGAGGCTGTTAGATGGGGATAAGGGGGATAAGGAGCACGTACAGACAGAAGGGTTTAGTTTTAAGTAGGCATCATGTTCAGCACAGACATCATGGGCCAAAAGGCCTGTTCTTGCGATATGCTTTTCTATGTTATATGTAATAAAAGTACATTTGTAATTTTGGATAAAATTTGATTATTGCCATTTATTAATTTTATTTTCTAATTTCCTTTTTAGATTTACACATGTCAAATTTATATTTAACAAGTTTGAAAATGGTTTTTTCCCCCAGTTTTTTTGGTTGTTATTAATTTTATCTACATAAATCTGATTAATAATTCATTAAAGCTAAATGTAATTATATAATAAATTAAACATTTCATTTAATGGCATAATTAAACATTTTGGTTTGAAATAAAATAAATTAGGCATCAGTTAATTACATAATAGATTAAGTACTTAGCTGTAAATCCATAGCTAAGTGAAATTGTGGAGTCAGTCTACCCCACGACAGAAGGGGGAGGAGTTGTATAGTTTGATAGCCACAGGGAAGAAGGATCTCCTGTGACGTTCTGTACTGCATCTTGGTGGAACCAGTCTGTTGCTGAAGGTATTCCTCGAGTTGAACCATGTGTGATGTATTGTCCAAGATGCTCTGCAGTTTGAGGAGCATCCTCTCCTCCAAGACAACCTGCCATGAATCCAACTCCGCCCCCAGGATGGAGCCAGCCTTCCTGATGAGTTTGTTGATCCTATTGGTGTCCGTGACCTTCGCCCTGCTGCCCCAGCACACGACAGCGAAGAAGGTGGCACTGGCTACCACCAATTGGTAGAACATCTGCAGCATCTTACTGCAGACGTTGAAGGAGTGGAGCCTTTGCAAAAGGTACAGCCGGCTCTGCCCCTTCTTGTGCAGGGCCTCAGCATTCCTGGACCAGTCAATATATCAGCAAATTTGTAATGAACGCAAGAAATTAAAAATATTATAGTGCAACTCGGCAAATATTATAAGTATGTGTTTGGTGGCATGCTAAACCATAATAGTCCTCAATGATATTTCCAGCCTAAAATACTCATTTTATGTAGCTAATATTTCAAAATATTATTTGCCCAGAACTTGGATTGGATCCATGCAGTTTAGTTTAGTTTAGTTTAGTCTAGTTTATTGATACAGTGCGGAAACAGGCCCTTCGGCTCACCGAGTTTGCACCGAACAGCGAACGCTGCACATTAACACTATTCTACATACATGACAGACAATTTTACATTTATACCAAGCCAATTGACGTACAAACCTGTATGTCTTTCGAGTGTGGGAGGAAACCAAAGATCTTGGAGGAAACCCACACAGGTCACAGGGAGAATGTACAAACTCCATACAGTCAGCACCCGTAGTCAGGATCGAACCCGGGTCTTTGGCGCTGTAAGGCAGAAGCTCTACTGCTGTACCATCGTGCAGCCTTTTTAACTGATACAATCTCATTCTGTGCAATACTGGTGCTGGATAGATACCCGATAAACAAATCACTAAATTGGATGAAAATGCTGTCACATTTCCTGCCTTGAAAGATGTGCAAAATATTGAGCTGCCCATTATCCTAAGAGAGCTAAAGATAAAATTCATACCTGCAAGGGTGTTACCACGCTAATCACTGGGAAGGCTTAAGAAACTAATCACTGATTAAATTTATTTTAAAATTATTGTTTTTAAAATGCATGTACCTGGAAATTTGGAGAGGAGAGGTTGAGGGGACAGAGCGGATGAAGGAGAGGGAGAGGGAGAGGGAGAGGGAGAGGGAGAGGGAGAGGGAGAGGGAGAGGAGAGGAGAGGAGAGGAGAGGAGAGGAGAGGAGAGGAGAGGAGAGGAGAGGAGAGGAGAGGAGAGGAGAGGAGAGGAGAGGAGAGGAGAGGAGAGGAGAGGAGAGGAGAGGAGAGGAGAGGAGAGTGGAGGATAAAAGGGAGGATAAAGTGGAGGATAAAATTTGTGGAGGGAAAAGAGGAAGGGGTTGAAAAGAGGAAGGGAAGATGCAGCAGAAAGTGTCAACAATGTATCGGCAAATCTTTGTGAACATCAATCTTTCATCACCTATCTACAGGAACAGAGTAAATTTGGTTGGGAATTTCAATACTTACAATCACCATTTCAGTACAGAGAATTCACATTATGTTCTTGAAATAAAGATTGGTGGCTGGAATTCTGGGCACCCAATTACTGGCTAGTCTAAATGTTCGAATGGCAACACAGTGCCCAAGCTCCAAACTAGATATAAAAGTGTTTTTGTTTCAACTAGATAATGGGTAGTAAAGGTTTATAAAATTCTTAAGGGGTTGGAGAGGCTAGATGCGGAAAGATTGTTCCCGATGTTGGGGAAGTCCAGAACCAGGGGTCACAGCTTAAGGATAAGGGGGAAGTCTTTTAGGACTGAGATGAGAAAACATTTCTTCACACAGAGAGTGGTGAGTCTGTGGAATTCTCTGCCGCAGAAGGTAGTTGAGGCCAGTTCATTGGCTATATTTAAGAGGGAGTTAGATGTGGCCCTTATGGCTAAAGGGATCAGGGGGTATGGAGAGAAGGCAGGTACAGGTTACTGAGCTGGATGATCAGCCATGATCATATTGAATGGCGGTGCAGGCTCGAAGGGCCGAATGGCCTACTTCTGCACCTATTTTCTATGTTTCTATGTTTCTATGTTTAGAAAGATAAGGATCAAACACAAGCAAATGGGACTAGCTTAAGTGGGCATTTTATGTGACATGGATGGATTGGGCTGAAAGGCCTGGTTCAATGCTGGATGCTGTGACTCTATAATGACTACGAGCAATTGAAGATGTCTCCTTGCATCAACTATAGAGCACAACAAAAAGAGCGTGGACCACTTCCCCATGCCTCAATGGCCACTATTAACTTATTTTTAATGCTCATAGTACAAACCATCACACGAATAGTTCACACATGTAAAAATAGGTTTTGATTTAGTGTGTGAAATATCTTTTGATACTGTGAATAAACAAGAGTGTCACATGAGTCAGTTTAGTCCACTTGGTTAATCTGTTTGAATAACAAGGTCCTTGCACGATTTCCAGGATATTTGGGAATGCATCCTTCATTCTTTCTGATGATCCCCCTGTCTCTGACCCACATTCACCAGGTTCAATGTGAGAGCTGCTCTCCCCATCAATGCTATTGTTTCTTAAATTAAAAAACACTTTTTATTGCATTTTCTTTCCGAAAACAAGCTTAATCAGAAACATTTTTCAGTTCACTTAGTCTGTATTTCTGCTGGTAAAACGTTTGACTGGTAATCTGGTCCATTCTAATCTACTTTGGTCGACTTCCAGGAGCTGTGAGTTACTGTTGTGGCTGGACTACACAGTTTATTGACATTTCTCAACATATCCCGGCTGTATGGGACTGAAAAGAATGGGGTCTAAATCATTTTCTAGGGCATTGAATGGTAAAACTCTTATGAGTTCTAAGGTCTTAATCTTCAGTACGTCGAAGGTAGAGTGGGGGGAAAATGAAAAGACAGAAAGTACAACACAGGAACAAGACTTTCGGCCCATAATGCATATCTCCTTTCCCTGCATATTCATGTATCTATCTAAAAGTCTCTCAAATGACAGTAACGTATCTGCCTCCAGCACCAACCCCCGAGGCACGTTCCAGGCACTTGCCACCCTCTGTGAAAAGATCTTGCGCCCCACATCTCCTTTAAACTTTGCCCCTCCTAACGTAAAGCTATTCCCTCCAGTATTTGATATTTCCAACCTGAAAAATGGCTATGACTGTCTACCCTATCTACGCCTCTCATTATTTAAAATATTTTAATCAGGTTTCTCCGCAACCTCCAGCATTTTCGAGAAAACAATCCAAATCTGTCCAACCTCAGCCTATGGCTAATACCCAACGTGGACTCTGTGGGCCGAAGGGTATGTGTCTCTAAACTTAACTAAAAATGACATTTAATTCAGACTAGTTTGTAATGATGGAATTTTAGAAGTTAAACCAGAGCAGGACATATACAGGGAAAGGAAAGGATCTGGGTGGTGTTGTTGAATGGAGAGAATTAGGGGTACAAATACACAGTTCCCTGAAAGTGACAGATAAGCAGGTGGTTAATAAGGCATATGAGAAGCATGCAGTCATTGACAGTGACATGAGTGCAACAGTTGGGACATCATGTTGCAGTTATAGAGTCATAGAGTCACACAGCGTGGAAACAGGCCTTTCGGCTGACCAACATACCCCACCTGCACTAGTCCCACCTGCCTGCGTTTGGTCCACATCCTTCTGAATCTATCCTCTCCACGTAACTGTCCAAATGTCTTATAAACGTTATGATTGTACCTGTCTCAACTACCTCCTCTGGGAGTTCATACCATAATACCCACCACCCTTTGTGTAAAACAGTTGCCCCTCAGGTTCCTATTAAATCTTTCCCCCTCACCTTAAACCTATGACTTCTGGTTCTGGATTCCCTTATTCTGGGTAAAAGACTCTGTGCATTTACCCTATCTCTTCTCCTCATTATCTTATACACCTCAATAGGATCACCCCTCAACCTCCTGTGCTCCAAGGAGTTGTACAAAAGTATGAATAGTTTGCACTTGGAATATTGGTTCAATTGTGATTGCTGTGCAAAAGGAAGGTTGTGATTAAACTAGATAAGATGCAAAAAAGATTCACGACGTTTATAAGGAAAGATCGGATTGACAATAGACAGTAGACAATAGGTGCAGGAGTAGGCCATTCGGCCCTTCGAGCCAGCATCGCCATTCAATGTGATCCTGGCTGATCATTCACAATCAGTACCCCGTTCCTGCCCTCTCCCCATACCCACTGACTCCGCTATCATTAAGAGCTCTATCTAACTCTCGCTTGAAAGCATCCAGAGAATCGGCCTCTACTGCCTTCTGAGGCAGAGAATTCCACAGATTTACAACTCTCTGAGTGATTTTTTTTTCCTTATCTCCGTTCTAAATGGTCTACCCCTTATTCTTAAACTGTGGCCCCTGGTTCCGAACTTGACCAACATTGGGAACCTGTTTCCTGCCTCTAGCGATTGGCTGGGATTATTTTTCCTGGAGTGAAGGAGGCTGAGGGATGCTTGACCTGATAGAGGTTTATAAAATCATTAGGGGCATGGATAGCGTAGATAGGGTAGGTTTTTCAGTGGGTAGGGGAGACAAAAACTAGAGGGTATAGGTTTAAGATGAATAGGGAAACATTTCAAGGGGATCTGAGGGACAAATATTTCCCACGGAGGGTGGTGGGTACATGCAACGAGCTGCCAGAGGAAGTGGCAGAGGCAGATATAATTACAATTTTAGTTTTAATTTAGTTTAGAGATACAGTGCGGGAACAGGTCCTTCGGCCCACTGAGTCCGCACCGCCCAGCAATCCCCACACATTAACACTATCTTACACACATACTAGGGACAATTTACACTTATACCGGCCAATTAACCTATAAACCTGTACGTCTTTGGAGTGTGGGAGGAAATCAAAGATCTTGGAGAAACCCATGCGGTCACGGGGAGAACGTACAAACTCCGTGCAGACAGCACCTGCAGTCGGAATCGAACCCGGGTCTCGGGCCCTGCAAGCCCTATCAGGCAACAACTCTACCCCTGAAAAGACATTTGGATAAGTACATGGATACGGGCCAAAATAAAATGGGAATAGTTTAGTTAAGCAGGTGGATGAGTTGGGTCTAAGGGCCTGTTACTGTGCTGTATAACTCTATGACTAATTTCCCTTGCAAATTACCAAGCAAAGTAATGTGAGTTGTCATGTGATCTGTGTGCTAACTTCATCATTGTGATATATGGGACTTGCTTTCTTTTTTCTAAATCTGTGGAAATCTATTTAAGTTCATGGTGATTTTGTTCTTTTTATGATGGACTTGTCAAAAGCTGTAATAGCTTGAAGTAGTGATTATATTTTTCTTATTTAAATCAATTGCCACCTTACATGGACGATCAGAAGCAATATAAGAAGGCAATCTTATTTACTGGAAGAAGAGTTGTCACGTTCTGGAACTGATTATGAGTGGATTTATTCTGATGAATGGACATTTCCCATGTACAAAAGCTGTTAACCTGTTTGATAGATTTGCATTTAATTGACTTTATTTGAAAATTTGATTTATTTCTGAAGATTAAAATTTTTCCAAGGGTTCGGAGATGATGGATAGATTTAACACATCAAGCAGATTGAATCGCATTCTTTGAGGATGAATCAACTGAAGTAGAAACGTGGGGGGTTGGGGTGGGGGGGGGGGGAGGGAAGCAGTAGATGAAATATATTTGTATTTTAAAAATGTGGTTGACAAGCCTTCACACAAAACATGGCTTGGAGGTGGTAGAGGAGTCAAAAGTCAGTGAAGATTAGTGTTTATAATTTCCAAATCAGATGCCTAGATGTTGGCTTAAGGGTGGGATTTGCATTTAGTTTGACAATAAGCTCCAACAGTCCATAAACAGGTGATTTGTGCAGGTACCGAACCTGGAAGGCCATGGGCTGATATGATTTCAGAAGATCCAGGCAAGAACATTGATGTGGCAGCCTGCAGGGGAATGTCATTGGGTAAGCACAATGTATTGCTCGGCCAGAAGGCAAATCTCCAAGTAGAGTAAAGGGGCATAGAGAGGTCCAAGATCAGTCTTACATATGGTCTACAAATAGGCAGTAAGGATCCTTTCTGGTTTTAGATGGCTCTTGCTATTAAATGACCAGATGGTAGCGCTGTTTCCTATTACCAGAGACCCGGCTTCGATCCTGACCTCGGATGCTGTCTGTACAGAGCTTGAATGTTTTCCATGTGAATGGTTTCCTCCCATATTACAAAGACATGTGGGTTTGTAGCTTAATTGGTCTCTGTAAAATCCACCTTAATATGTGTTGAATGGATGAGAAAGTGAGATAACATAGAATTATGTTATCAAGTGCCTGGATTGCCAGTGTGGACTCAGTGGTTGAAAAGTCCTGGTTCCATGCGGTATCTCTGAAACTAAAACTATTGTGAATGGAACCAATAGAGAAGCTCTTCAATGCTGCCTGGCAGTCCTACATGGGGGGAAATCAAATGCAGGTTGACTTTTGTCAGTGTATCAGCTCCAGGCCGAGCTTCCATTCACCTGTCACTTTAATTCTCTGTCCAACTCTTTTTCAGCCTTTGGCCTCCTGACCCATCCCAGGAAACTCAAGGGTCCCGATCTGAAATGTCACCTATCTATGTTCTGCAGAGAAGCTGTCTGACCCACTGGGTTACTCCAACACTTTGTGTTTTCCAACCCAAGTAATAGCTTTTGACTGGGATATTGAAAGCCACCCAGATCAACAGTTGAGTTCAACAATTGCATCTTGAGTCATAGAGTCATAGAGTGATACATTGTGGAAACAGGCCCTTCGGCCCAACTTGCCCACACCAGCAACATGTCCCAGCTACACTAGTCCCACCTGCCTGCGCTTGGTGACGTTTGGGGTTGAGATCTTTGTTCTTGAGTCTGAAGAAGGGTCTCAACCCAAAACGTTACCTACTCCTTTTTTCCATATGCTGCCTGATCCGCTGAGTTATTCCAACATTTTGTGTAACTGTTTGAAAAACAGCTGTTCTTTGTGACAATGAAAGAATGTTGAAATGTGCATGGCAGATGTGCAGAGAAATGTTAAATGATGAACTTCAGGTGGACTAATGTGAAAGATTGGTACACTATAAATGTTATAGTTTTGAAAAGGCATATGTGAGCAGAGATGCTGAGATACACATGTAGAACATGGAACATAGAACATTGAACAGTACAGCACAGGAACAGTCCCTTCAGTCCACAATGCCAGCATAATACCAAGTGAAACTAATCACTTCTGCCTGAACGTAATCCATATGCCTCCATAACCTTCTGCTTATCTAACAGCTTGTTAAATGTTACTTTTGTATGTAACCCCACCACCAATCCTGGCGGCATTTTCCAGGAACCCACCGTTTTCATACACAAGGAAATGGTGGCATTCAAATGATAAAGATAGCAAAAAAGCAAGTGAATTACTCGGTTTTATAAATGCAGCAAAGAGAAATTAAACCAAAGGGAACAATTTAGAATGCTATACTCCATTATGTAACTAGTTGGAGTGTTCAGTTTAGTTTCGGTTAGTTTAGAGATAGAGTGTGGGAAAAGGCCCTTCGGCCCACCATGTCCGTGCTGACCAGGGATCTCCATACACTAACACCATCCTACACACTAGGAACAATCTACAAATTTTACCAAAGCCAATTAACCTACAAACCTCTACGTCTTTGGAGTGTGTGAGGAAACCGAAGCACCCGGGAAAAACGTGGTCACTGGGAGAACGTACAAACTCCATACAGATAACATCTGTACTCAGGATCGAACTGGGGTCACTGGCACTATAAGGCCACAACTCTACTGCCGTGTCACATTTGTGAACCATTCACTGTTCACTGTTTTGAACCATTCAGGGCACCCTAATGCAGATAAAATGTAAAGGCTTTAGAGAGTGTTCACAACCATTCAACTCCAACAAAAAGTGAAAGCTTCTCTGGTGTTTGACAGACTATATTAAATCTGGTCAATGTGGAATACCCAGGTAGCTTAGGAAAAAGTAATCATATTTATCTCCTAGGAGTGAGCATCTTAACCAAAGCATAACTTATTTATTTTTCACATTTTTTGTGTTTTCTCACTTTATCACGATCCACTGAACATCCTTTTTTTTTCTATTTCAACCTTTTTACAAAAGGATCAGTGATATTTAAGGCATGTAATTAACTGAAATAGACCAACCACAAATTTCATTCCAGAATTATATCACTGCAAATTTCCTACTACCTAAGCATTCCTTCCCAGATCCATTCATGCATTTCAGATGCCGCAAACCCAGTATAAACAAGTACGTTGTTGGAGTTGTTTTCTGTTCTGCCACTGGCGAAAGGAACCATGCTTCCCCACCAAGGGTTTTGTATATTTTTAAGAAGTGATTGTTGTAGGAGAAGAAGTAGTGAGGGCTGATAGCTAGTAAATAGGGATGTGGATTGTGCTCATGTGGTGACAGAGAGCTCGAAGGGCCGAATGGTCTACTCCTGCACCTATTGTTTATTGACAGGGACCTGCAGACAAAGCCTAAAGTAGCGACATGGAATGCAGCAATAACAACACTCAAGTTTTAGGAACTAAATTGATGATGTTATAGCCCGCACCCATTGTTGTAACAGAAATTTGGATCTACTATCAATGAAATTAGAATTCTAGATAATCATTTTATTCTGTAGTCAAGACCTTGTTTTACTGTTATTCAAGTTTCTGTGTAATCTTGTCAACAGAGAATACAAAAGCAATACCAAATTCGCACTCGGGAGGTCAGCTTTGGCTTGGCTCCTGGTGCGCATTAATTTTAATAAATCATCTATTTCTTTGAACACCAACTCTGTGTGGCCTTTCCATTTGTGCCTACAGAGATACAGCATGGAAACAGATCCTCTTGCTCATCAACTACACACTGATCATCAATCACCCATTTACTCAAATCCAAATATTTTTTACTTTAGAGAGATTTAGATATATTCCACATAGTAACATATATTCCTCAGCTCATGCCGACCATTGATCACCCATTTACATTAGTTCTATGTTATCCCACTTTCGCATCCACTCCCTACACACTAGGAGCAATGTTTTGCTGAGGACAGTTAACATACAAACCCACAGTCCTTCGGGATGTGGGTGTAAACTGAAGCACCTAGAGAAAACCCACAGCGGTTGCAGGGAGAATGAGCAAACTCCACACAGACAACAACCGGATCTCTGGTGCTGTGAGGCAGCAACCATAATTGCTGCACCCTCCATATTGTCATCAACTCCCCCTCGATTCTACCACTCATCCATACACAAGGGACAATTTACAGCAGACAATTAACCCATCAACCTGCATGTCTCTGGGGATATGGGGGGCAAAGTAGCACCTAGAGAAACCCCAAGCAGTCACAGTAAGAAGATCCAAACTCCACACACGAGGTCATGAATGATCTCGGGCCTCTAAAGCTGTGAGACAGTGGCTCTACAAGTTGTACCACACGGAACTATAACAGTCTATAAACTAAACTAAACTAAACAAAACTATATTGGAATGGCAGCCATTTTAGAGGAAAGGAGAATAATTTTCACTCAGGATTTGTGGGAGCTCCCCCCTACAAAGGTGGTAAAAATTGATTCTAATAGATAAGTCAGCATTCTAACCAACACGAGTTGGATGTGGGACAGAAAATACACAAGCAGTGCAGCCTAATGTAAACTGACTCAGCTTAATCAGAAAAAAAGCCAACTTAAAGAGTTAAGGAACCAAAAACTACAGCAAGGGGACCCAAAGTGCTGGAGTAACCCAGCGGGTTAGGCAGCATCTCTGGTGAACATGTTTTGGTGATGTTTCGATTTGAGACCCTTCTTCAGACTAACACAATAGCCCAAGGCAGCTAGTTGTAACAATTTGACCTGCTGATTGTTAGTACTCTGGTACTTTGTGTCCCTTTGTGTAAACCAGCATCTTCAGTTCCTTGTTTCTACTGAAACTACAGCAATTTATTCTATTAAAAGCAGGGTTGCATCTCAGAGAAAGAAAAAAAAAGGTGCAGTGTGTGGATTGTAGTTACATTAGATTACGCATGTAAAATTGATCCCAGTTCTAGCAATGTTCATCTAAACTTTATTGACATGGTAATTATCCACTCCCCTCACTCAGTCTGGTAATAATTCTGCCACCATATGGAGCCATAGGAGTTGTTGAAGAGTGAAGGAAAGATATATTGGGGATGAACATATTTCACGATTATAAGGCAAGGATAATTTCTCTTTCAAACAACCAGCCGTAGTATGATTATCCAAATGTCCTTCCTCTGTTTGACAAGTATATAAATCATGAGGGGAATAGATACAGTGAATGCGCAGTCTTTTACCCAGAGTAGGACAATCAGAACCAGAGGACATAGGTTTAAGATTAGAGGAGAAAGATTTAATAGGAACCTGAGGGACAACCTTTTCACACAGAGTGATGGGTATATGGAACAAGCGGCCAAAAGAGGTAGGCAGGTACTGTGACAATATTTAAAAGACATTTGGACAGGCACATGAATAGGAAAGGTTTCGAGGGATACGGGCCAAACATAGACAGATGAGACCAGCGTAGTTGAGGCACCTTGCTCGGTATGGGCAAGTTATACCAAAGGGCCTGTTTCCATGCTGTATGAGTATGATTTTAAACTTTGCTGATTCTGTGGAAAATCTTCCACTGACACAATATGTTCTTTCTGTTTCCTAACGTATGCACCTCACCTCAATATCTTTCTGCAGTCTGGTGGGCAGACATTGTGTTGTGTAAAGCCTTCAGGGTGGTGTCTGAGAACTGCGAGCCCCTGGAGCTTCTACTCCAGTTGTTGTTATCCAAAATCCTTGGATGGTTTCTTGCATCCAGTGCAGTCTCCTTGCAGGGGCCTGGTTGCATTAAATTGGGCGCCCATTGTAAGAATTACTTATTTTCATTTGGTGATAAACCTTTCTTGTTAATTAATGTGCTGATAAATATTCTGAGTCATGCTGTGAGATATTTTATTCTAACTAATCCCGAGGATCAATGTGGGATTTAGTTGTGCCCTGTGCAGTGAACGTACATGTTTGTGAGACTCCCCATCCTACATCTGCAAACAAGCGGTGGTGTTGCTGCCTTACAGCACTTGCAGCGCCGGAGACCCGGGTTCGATCCTGACTACAGTGACTCCTGTCTATACGGAGTTTGTACATTCTCCCTGTGACCAAGTGGATTTTCTCTGAGATCTTTGGTTTCCTCCCACATTCCAAAGATGTACAGGTTTGTAGGTTAATTGGCTTGGTATAAATATAAATGGTCCCTTGTGTGTGTAGGATAGTGTTAATGTGCGGGGATCGCTGGTCGGTGCGGACCCGGTGGCCCGAAGTGCCCGTTTCTGTGCTGTATCTCTAAACTAAAACTAAAATGTACAGAAGCCAAATAACCTACAAACCTGCACATCTTTGAAATGTGGGAGGCAACTAGAGCACTCGGAGTAAACTCATGTGGTCAGAGGGAAAACGTACAAACTCCCCCCAGATCAGCCATGATCACATTGAATGGCAGTGCTGGCTCGAAAGGCCGAATGGCCTACTCCTGCACCTATTGTCTATTGTCTATTGTCAGATGGCACCCATAGACAGGATCAAACCTGGGACTCTGATGCTGTAAGACATCAACTCTACCGCTACTCTTCTACAAAATGGTATTCTTCAGTTCCTCAGAGATTATTTTAACATCAGTTATTTTTTATGTAAAGAGTTAATCAGTGAATCATATGGACCTCCATATAATTTTCTTGTTGTTTGTAGTGTATGATTGTGTTACATATTAAGGAGCCTATTACATTTGAATTCAGGCAATAAAGCGTTTTCAAAACACTAGAGTCCTAATGAACTAACAGCATCCACTGAGTTCTGGTGGAAACCCTGTCTGAATGCTCGAGAGGTTATGCAATGTTACATGTACAAACCAGTAATTAATTTGCTTACATTTCCTAATTGAACTTCCCATGTTGCTCTCTAATGTGTTGTGGTTAATGGAACTAAATCAAGTTGATTGCGTGGTTACTTGTGCTCGAGAAAATAATGGACATAGAAATACAAACATCTTTAGTTTCCATCTGAAGCAAAATAAACATCAGAAAATGGATAACACAAAGTGGAGTGATAGATTTATCATGGTACGGTGGTGCAGCGGTAGAGTTGCTGCCTAACAGCGCTGGAGACCCGGGTTCGATCCTGACTGGTACAGACTTTGTACGTTCTCTCAAAACCCACATTGGTTTTCTCTAGGTGCTCCACTTTTCTCCCACACTCCAAAGATGTACAGGTCAGTAGGTTATTTGGCTTTGGCAAGTTGTAACAATTGTCCCCAGTGTGTCTAGGTTAGTGTAGGGGGTGATCGCTGGTCGGGCGGACTCGGTGGGTGTCACCCTGTTTCTATGTTGTATCTCTAAACTCCAAATCTCTCAATTTAAACATGTGGGTTGTGCCTCGATTTACCTTTGTTTTTATATTGGAACTGTAATGGAGTATCAAAACACACTGCAATGTAGTATCAGTTATTTCCTATCCAGTGTAAGCAAGTGAATGATGATTTTGGTCTCAAAATCAGACATGTGGCAACACAAAGTATTCAACCAGATATTCAGAACCATTTAAATAAAATGGTCTCCCAGCGCATGTGTCTTGCACCCACTGTACAATACCACAGAATTGATGCAAATCAACCATACATACATTCTTGAGCAAAAAGCATGGTCATGGAGGAACTCAGTGTGTCAGGCAGAATCTGTAGAGGGTAATCGTGAGGCAACATTTTTGGTCAGGACTTTACTTCAGATTGCATTAGAATCATTAAAAACATTCTTATTCCTTTGGACCATCTGAGAATCTTTCAAGACTTAATTCGACAATGTTGTCGTCCATTTACTCTCATTAGTTTTTTATGAAATTGATGGTCATGTCTATAGTATTACGGCCATCACATCTCTTTAATGTATAAAACTTTCTATCTGTGGTAAAACCAATAAAAATTTGTGAATTTGCAAGGTATGTTGCTGTCGACCTCTTTGTTCGTTGTGTGTCCACTTTCTGCACTGGTGAAATGATGGCCTAGGCATCACTGTCCACATTGCTTGCACATGTAAACTGGTCTTATATCTCTTTCCGGAGAGCACCACTGAATATCTAACTTCAGTCTGAAAAACAACCATTCATCGAAACTGCTTTGTGTCTTGAACCATTGTTGGCAACGGCCCTACGATCTCTTGTGCTTCCATTTCACTGAAAAAATGTTAAAGTTGTTCTTTAATACATTCCTTTTTAAAGTCAAGATAGACGGCTACTAAGCTTCTTTCATCAACACTCTCATTCTTTGTCAAAGAATCCAATTAAAGTTTGCCAAACATAGTGTGTCCTTTGAAATACTGTGCTGGCTGCTGTTTACTAAAATGCTATTTTTTCCAGGAGATGGTTAATTTTGATCCAGATTAGTGTCTCCTGATGTCAGGGTGACTGTTTTGAAGGTGAACAGGTTATGACACACCATTTTTTTAAATCCCTTCACTTCTATGACACCTTTCTAATTGGGGTCATAGATCATGAAACAAAGAATCAGTTCCTTCATCCTATTGAATCCGTGCCAACCATCAACCACCATTTACATTAATCCTACACTAATCCCATTTTTGTCCCCAAGTTGACCCATATTCTACGATTCAATTAAATACAAGCAGAATTTTACATCGGTCAATTCAGTCACTAACTGCCTTGTCTTTGGGATGTGGGATGAAATAGATGTACCCAAGAAAATCCACATGGTCTCAGGGAGAACGTGCAAACTCCACAAGGACAGCTCCTGAGTTTAGGATTGAACCCGGATTGCTAGGGCTGTGAGAAGAGGCTCTACTAACACTTCTGTCCCCTTGTTATTTCTCGGAAGGTTGGGAATACTGTGTCTCAGCCATCTCCAAACTTTGCCCAGTGGCCTTTGCTCACAGTTAGGGCCACTTTTCTACTTCGAGTGATGACAAACTTTTAATGCACAGCTCTTTATTTTTATTCTTTTCATTTTTTTTTAATGTCTCCTCTTTTATATAAGCACCATTGATTTCTTCTGTGAAGAATTTGCAGTTCCTCTGTCATACTCTCTGCCTTTACAAGAACATCTTTTTGATCTCTAGTTATTCTGCATTTAATCAAGTTAAAGACTGACGGTCCAAAATGATACACCAGACTTCCTAATTCAGTTAGAGAATTCAAAACAGAATAAATCTTACCTGTCTAGTCTATTAAAATGGTTTAATAAATTACTTCAAAAAATCATCCTTTCCGGAATCATTTTTATTTCTATATTCAATGCAGTCCGGAAAATGAGACTACAAGCACAGATTTAATGAAAATTCATCCTTAAATTTGAGCTGAGTTGAGGAGATCCATTTGTATTTTGATTAGATGGACCCTGTTTATGTAAAGGCTTGCGTATGACCCCAGGAAATATTGAGAAATAGAATGACCTTGGTATATAAATCTAAAGATCCCTGAAGGTGGCACAAATAAACACAGATTGCAGGAGTAATTCAGCGGGTCAGGCAGCATCTCTGGAGAACATGGATAGGGAAGTATCGGGTTGTGAACCATCTTCTGAAGATGGCAACACATAGAGTAACCCAGGTTACTAGGCAGAACATTAAATATAACAGCAAGAAGTTCACAGTACATCTTAATAACGCATTTGGAAGGTCATAGCTGGATTACTGTGCACAGTTCTGGTTGCCTCACTTCAGGAATGATGCAATTGCATTGGAGAGAGTGCACAGGACATTCACAAGTTGTTGCCTGGGTGGATAGTTATGAGGAGAGACTCCATTAGTTTGGTTAGTTTTCCTTGGAATGGAGAAGGTTGAAGGGAAACCTGGTGGAAATATATACAATTAAGAGAGGCACAGAGTAGATACAAAGGAACTTTACCCCATAGCAGAGGTGTGTATAACTAAAATGTTTAGGAATGGGTAGAAAATTATTAAGATAGACTCAAAATGCTGGTGTAAAGGGCCTGTCCCACTTAGGCGATTTTTTAGATGACTGCCGGCAACTGTCAGAGTCGCAGCAGGTCACCAAAAAACCAGCGACTGGACCCCCCCTACGAGAATATCTATGACAAGCTACAACAATCTACCACCTAGTCGACGTCAAGGTACCGATAACCGGCAAACCAATCATCACGACTTAGGACGTCCACCTACGACAGCGCCTACGACAACCTATGACCACGTAGGCGACAACCTACGACAACTGAAGTAAACCTAAGTCTACCCGCTTCGACCCTGTCGGCGACAACTGAAGACAATTCACGTCACTTTGGCCTCCGGTTTTGATGCCGGTGCCTATCACCGGTTGACATAGGTTGACGTAGGTAGTCGCCAATAGAATTCACCGAAGACAGCACCGGCGACAACCTACGTCTCCTGACAACAACCTGGCGGCAACCTACGACAGCACTAACGTCAGGAGACGTCAAGCTATGATCATTCGCGTCAAACCACCAGTCGCCAAAAATTTTGAAACATTTCAAAATCCAGCAGCGACCAGAAATACACTACAACTCTTTGGAGATTACTCGCGACCATACAGGCAACACCCCAGCGACCGTGTGGCGACAGCCTAGTTGCCTAAAAAATCGCTTAAGTGGGACAGAAGCTTAAGTCAGCAGGACAGGCAGCATCTCTGGATAGAAGGAATTGGTGACGTTTCGGGTCTTAAGAAGGGTCTTGACCCGAAACGTCACTTATTCCTTCTATCCATAGATGCTGCCTGTCCTGCTGACATTCCAACATTCTGTGTATAACCAGAACTTCTAGGTTTAACATATGGAGTAACAGATTTAGAGGGGATAGACGGGGGAAAACAATTCCCAAAGAGTGATCGGAGTTTGGAATGCATGCTTGTGGGAGATTAACGCTATAGGGTTTCAAATGACATGTTGAACAAAAGACTCTAAATCAAGCTGGGAATAACTTAATGTTTATTATGATTCAAGTTTCTTAAGCATACATGCTAATCATTGACTTCTAATAATTGCTCATTTGTTATACTATTCCAGTTCATCTCTTCTTGCACTCAATCACAAGACTCATGACGTGGACTCAGATATTACACATATGAATGAATTGGCCAGATTGACGCTGTTGGCAATGGTTGTTCCTGAACCCTCTTTCCTTTCCTTTTACATACATTTTTTCTCCTATATTCTAAAGGGAGTCTTTGTTCTAACCTTGGCTCTCATGATACTGAAGTGATTGCCACTCATCCAAGGGCTGAATAAATTAAACACATCTTTATTCCCTATCAGGCGGCTAGAGAGTATTTAATAATGTTGCCAGTTCATATTTTCATTCTCATCATACAACATCCCTTTGCAAAATAGCCATTCCCAGACACATTATCTTCTCAAGGCCACACTTCATAGCCATGTTGTTACCTTCAGCGATGCTCTCAGCAGATATCATCACACGAGTGTTTTCACAGTGCTTCTTTGTTTTTGTGGTCCCCAGCACTTCTCTCTGTCTCTTTTTAACTAGTAGTATCCACCCAAAGCCTGTCGGGATACTTGACATCAAGTCTTCGGCTACATAACATTTAAGACGTATCTAGATTAGTGCTTCAATCGCAAAGGCATAGAAGGCTGTGGACCAAGTGCTGGTAAATTGGATGGGTACTTGATTGTCGATATGGACATGATGGGCTGTAGGATATTGTGGTGCATGCTGATCATGGTGCATGCTGTACATTATAACTAATGCAAATATTTTAAACTGCTTTAATCTGTTGTTCAGTATTCATTGATTTGGCAAGCCACTGAGTTGCACCATTATATTTACCACCATCATCTGAGAGACCATTAAGGATGGACAATAAAATGCTAGCCTTGGCATGAACGCCCAGATTTTGGAAATGAATATTGAAAAGGTTTACTGTCCTGATGCACCAGAGGGCAGTGCTGCATCACTTATTTTCTGCAGCTCCTGTTTCTCAGCTCATTCGTGTTAATGTTTAAATCTACCTAAAATGTTTGTCATGTGCAGGTAGATCTTAATTATTTTTTGTTGATGTTGTCCAATTTAAACAGATCAAGTTACCTTCAAATAATATATATTTTTAATGATTAATAAAATATGAATTAAACAAGATGCGTAAGATTAGTGTTGTCAATAAAAAGCTAGTGCAATTTCTTCTTGCCGACTATTCTGGGCCTCTTGACAATGCCATGGTAAGCAAAGGCAAAATTCAAAACATCCAGGGTTTGCATTCAGCTGGAATTTCTCACTGCATTGTTAGTCTAAGTTTTCACAAATAACTAGGCCTTTTGCAGTGTGAAATAATAATACAGTGAAGAAGTTCAAACTATTAATTATAGAGACCAAGGGCGTGCTACAGAAATTATTGTTCATTGAATTCCGCACGCTATTGATAAGAATCTTTTGTCTGCTGTGGCTCAAACAAAGCAACAAAAGATAATTTGCTCTATTTATTCATGATTCCTAAAACTGACAGAATTAACAGGGTGAAGGAAAAAAAAGTGCCCGCTCATCTGTTTTCAAAATCATCAATAGATACATCAACATTTAAATTCACTCAATTAATATAATCTCATTCAGCATAAAGAGATAACTGTTCAAAACCCTGCTGAAGGTCAGCTGTGTAACATCTGTTTTCATGAAGGTTTTGCCAAGGGAATGTTTGAGATGAAATTCACATGTATAATTGGAAGATAGCAAAAGATTAGTGCACTCTATAGTGCTTTATAATGTAGATATGTCTCAGCCTCTGGTCAGAATATGCTCCCAAGGCATTTCATAGAGTAGGTGTACTTTCATTAAATAAACCTTGGTGGCTTTTGTATGACGTACTTGGTCCACAGAAATTAAATTCAGACCCAATGGAATAGAAAGGTTCCTGACAATGTTCTTCTTTTCCTACTATGCTGCAGAGCATGGAACAGAAAAAGCAGCACAGCACAGGAACAGGCCCTTCAGCCCACAATGTCTATGCTGAACATAATGCCAACTTTTATCTGCCTGCACATGATCCATATCCCTTCATCTCCTACATATCTATGTACCTATCCAAAATACTTCTAAATGTCACTAACGTATCTGGTTCAATTACCACCCTCTGTGTAATAAAACTCAGGCACTCACCTGACTCAGGCACTCAACTGTGTAATAAAACTTGCCCAGCACAGCTCCTTTAAACATTGCCCCTCTCACCTTGAAGCCATGCCCTATTGTATTTGATATTTATATCCTGGGGGAAAAAAAAGGTTTATACTGTCTACCCAATCTATGCCTCATAATTTTATATACACCTATCAGGTCTCAATCTTCAGCAGTCAAGAGAAAACAATCCGAGTCTGTCCAACCTCACCTTGCAGCTAGTGCTCTCTCATGCAGGCATCATTCTGTTAAACATCTGTTCCCTTTCCAAAGTCTTCACATCCTTCCTGTATTTGGGTGACCAGCACTGCATGCTTTACCTCAAATAATGCTTCCCATTGCACACTTCAATCGACCTCCTTTCCAAAGTCAATGGAAGTGTGCAAAATCATAATAGGAATCTGGGCCATTTCATGAAGGAGATGTTATGGTGATCATCAAGTCATGATTAATCTGATCAGGCGAGCAGGTAAAAAGATGGGATAAATTTGCACCCTGCTGGGAAGCATGTGCTGGAAACATGATACATGAAGAATACATTCCAGTGCAGGTAGCACCAGCAATTCCTGATCCGATCTCATTATAATGATTGCAGTCCTCAGCAAGAGCCAGCCATGCGGCCATTTTCATTAGTGCTCATTCATAGAGCGTAATTTCAAGTGTTGCCAACAACAGTTGTAGCTGACTGGGGTGGTTGAAACAAGGAAGTGCAGATGCTGTTTGACACAAAAGGAAACAATGTGCTGGAGTAACTCAGCGGGTCAGAAAGCATCTCCAGAGAACAGAGCATAGCGCTTCCATTATGAAGCCACCCACCTCTTAAATAGAAGATGCTTATTGCTTCAAAGTAATGCCTGATATCTGCTGACAATGGGAAGATTCAAGTCAATGCTGGCAGAGCAAAGACAAGAGCAGACATACTGAGTTTTCAGACGATACCTCCCAAACCTGCAAAGGAGAAAGGCCACAGGATGCAGGCTTGCAATTCCTTTCCATTTCCTTTACATTCCCTCAGTGTTACAACAACAAAATGCTAGACTCTCTGTGCAAAGAGTGAGTGGCACAGTGATGGAACTGGTAGAGACACTGCTCACAGCGCAAGAGATCTAGGTTCAATCCTGACCTCTGGAGCAGTCTGTGTGGAGTTTGCATGGTTTCCCTGTGATCAGACAAGTTTTCACTGGGTGTTCCGATTTCCTTCCACATCCCAAGGACGTGCAGGTTGGTAGGTTAAGTGGCCTCTGCAAGTTAGCCCTCATATGTAGGTGAGTGATAAAATCTACATGTAATTGATGAGAATATAGGGAGAATAAAAATTGGTGTTGATGTAGGGTTAGTGTAAACGAGTGGATGATGGTCAGCACAAACTCAATGGGCTGAAGGGCTCTTTGACTTCAATTATCATCAATAGGAGGACAGCAGTCATTTAGGAAGATAACTCTCCAGCATTTTCTGAAGGGCAATTTTAAATGTAGCTCGACTGCAGTAAATTCTAGGTCTTAACTTTGTTGGATGAGAATTTTCACTGCAGGAGATTTAATCAGGATCCATGCTTATATATAAGCTGTAATATATGTTAACAACTGGATAGCAAAACACGAATAAATATTTTCAGCCCCATAGGGGGGAATATTGCATAAGTAAGACAAACAATTTTACTGCTGTGATAAGCAATAATGTTTACACAACCTGAGACCAGCTTTACACAGGCAAAAAACAAATGTACAATTGCTGTAAAATGCAATTAGAATCCATCTAGACAGAACAGATTTGACATTGAATTAATGAAAATAAATACAATAGTTAACCTATGGCAGGCTTCCCAAGTCCAAATGTTCAATATTTTTCAATGCTCAACCCCAGCGAGAAGCTATCTTTCTCAACGCTGAAGGTTTCAATTCCCCAGCAACCACTGCCTCCAAGGTGGAAGAGTTACTGATTCTTATTTCAATTTGCGAGAAAAAATGGGCTTCCTGCTTCCAGCAAATTTGTTTCAGCATTTCTTTGCTTGAAGAAATAATTTCTCCGAATCTACCTTGTCAAATCATTTTAATAGTTCAGAACCAGAGTTCCATCATTCTAAATCTGTCTGCACTCAAAAGAAAATACATCAAGTTAATTCAATCTGTGCTCGTAATTTGACCTGGAAAGCCTGATACCATTGGCCTAAATGCACTGCTCCAAACGCTGTTGTATCCTTTCTGCAAAGTAATGCCCAAAAATAAATGAAGGGCTTCAGACCAAGATTATATACAAGTTCCCTGACAGAATCACCTGGTAACATCATGTTAAAATTGACACAGACTTTATGAGCTTTTGACAAATCTTCAGATTTATCTGGTACATTGATAAACATACCTACATAAAGTTCCATAATTGCCCACTGTGGAAGCTTCCATCATGGAGGGATGCCATGAAAAGCAGAAGAAACAATAGCTTGGTGCCCAGACAGTGGCACAAGCATATGTGGCTCGTTTGGAACTGTGCACAGTTATAAAGACTTTTTAAAGTTCGTGGAGAATCAATCAAGTTTCTGTACAGTTTATCAGTTTTATGCAGCATACATGGATCATATTCATGCTTACAGCATTTATTGCAAGCAAATTGATTAATAAATGTTGCAGTGATAACCTCTAAAATATTTTGATTTCTTCAAAGAAATTCCTCAAACAATGGCGTTACCAGGGATTTGTTTTCTAATTTGTGTTGTACACTAATGTCGTTTTTGTGTTAGCCTTGCAGAATTTATGTGTCATTCATGTATAATTTATAATTTTGTGTGTTGTTTGAGTCTATGTGCCTGTAATGCTGCTGTAACCAGATTTTCACCGCACTTGTGCATATTTCCACTCGACTTGACTTGAATTGGCTTGGCTTAATTATTTAGGGAAGTTTTAGGACACATTCAAAAGGCCTGAATGGGCTAGCATATTAATCATCGACAAGTATCTGTAAATCATTAACATTTGCAAACCAGTGATCATCACACCCCATTTGTAAACACCAATTTTACGGTAGGCATCTTAATTTTTGCAAACAGCTGGCATTAAAAGCCAACACACTGTCCACCTTCCTAATTGCTTGCTGGACCTGCATTCAACTTTCTAGTTTTTCATGGATTTGTATGCAAGGACACCCAAATTCCTTTGAACATGAGCATCTTTTGTTCTCTTGCAATTTTTTTAAAAATCCACTTTTCTATTTTTTCTACCAAGCAGATGACCTCACTTTTTCCCTATTATATTCCATCTTCCAAGTCCACTTCCATCTTCACAACTCATGTTGCTATTTAGGTTTCTATCATTAGCAGACTTAGAAATATTACACTTAATCCCCTCTTCCTAATCATTCATATAAATCATAAGAGGCTGAGATCTCATCCACAATCCTTGAAGTGCCCAATTAATTACAACAACTCAACCAGAAATTGTCTCATTTATTCCTCATCTCCATTTTCCAACTACTAACTAATCCTCATTCCAAACTGATATATGACCCTCAACCCCACATGCTCTGGTTATGTTTTGTGATCTCCTACATGATGTATTTTTTGATGCCTGGTAGTTCAAGTACACAACGTCTGTTCAGCTTGTCACAATGTAGAAAGACTACAATGGATTCATGAAACATAAGTTTCTTCTTGTAAATTCCTGTTGAGGTTGCCGAGTCCTTAATTGGTACACTGTAAGGAGTTTGTACGTTCTCCCCGTGACCTGCGTGGGTTTTCTCCGAGATCTTCGGTTTCCTCCCACACTCCAAAGACGTACAGGTATGTAGGTTAATTGGCTGGGTAAATGTAAAAATTGTCCCTAGTGGGTGTAGGATAGTGTTAATGTACGGGGATCGCTGGGCGGCACGGACTTGGAGGGCCGAAAAGGCCTGTTTCCGGCTGTATATATATGATGATGATGATGTGACAATAACAGACCTTTGAAACATTTGAAACCTTTAGTCCTGCTATTCTTTTCTAAGTGCCCCAAGTAGAACTATGAGAATCGACAACCCATGCATCCATCATCATTTCTCACAAAACCTTGGGTACCAGCTCAACAGATCCAGGGGATTTATTTCTTTCAGTTCGATGAATTTCATCAAAGCTATTGTTTACTAATGGTAAATTCTTTCAGCTCCTCAATAGCTTGAGGCTTCTTGTTCTCCACTGTCTCCAGGGTATGCTTGTGTCATCTACGATGAAGACATACAAAAAATATCAATTTAATTTTTCTGTCATTTCTGCATTCCCCATATAGTCTCTGTCTGTAAAGGGCATGCATTAATATTTGCTATGTTTCTTTCCCTGTTGCTTCGACGTGCTCGTAAAAAGCTTTTAAAGTCTGTTTTTATATTTCTCGCTAGATTACTCTCATTGGGAAGAACAGGCAGAAGGATAAAAGACGCTCACTCAGGGACTGGACAGTAGCGGGAGAGAGTTAAGCCAGCTAAGGCATGTCTGGAGACTGGTGAATAGTGCAGTGAAGAACGTGAATCATATAAATAATGTTTAAATAAATTAATGTCACCAAAGGTAAGATAAGAATAAATGGATGCCGGTGATGGAACTGAGCAAACCTTATCATTGCTAGTGCATCCAAATCATTGTTGTGGTGGCTGAATTTACAAATAATTCAGTCTCGAAAAGCCTCTGGGGATGGAATCTAGGACAATGTTTTTTGTAAATCACATTAGCAAAATAAAATGGCTTTGCCTTACCAACATCTAATGAGAGAAAATTCTGGCTGAAGGGAACTATGTTCCATTACAACTCAATAATTTTAACAATAACATTTCTCAAATGGGATCACACATGGTTTTGTTGTTAATTGTCCACTGTGAATGTGTAATAGAATCTGGAAGGGGATGGGGGGTTGAGTAATTGTTGAGAATTGAGTGGGGAATGAAATGGAATAGGATAAGATAGGATTAGTTAAAAAATGGTTGCCTGGTGGCCAGAAGGATCTTTTTTTAATGTTGCGTCTCTCTTTGAATATATCAATGAGATGATCAGATAAACATTCATTGTTGCTTGTTTTACAAAACTTTCCTTTTTGAACCTGAATAGGCGATGTCTGCAAATATGGCACCTCATTATATTTCCTTTGCGGAAACATTGGAAAGAACACAGAAAAACTGACACACACTTGTAACGGTTTGTTTTCTTTTAAATATTCACGGCCTCGTTTGTCTTCAGAAGATTGACTTATGCTTGAAGGGTACAGATGCTATGATGCACGTGGGACTCATTGTACAGCTGTTTCCAGTGGAAGGCACTTTTAGATTGCATTATCCGAGACATGAATTGCAGGTTAGACAGACAATTATTAAAAAATACAACATAATGCACAGCCAAGACAGTTGGTCCATTGCTTATATTGATGAGCAATCAATTTGTTGAAGATTTTGAGGAGAAATTGGACTGCAATTGAAAGCATGGACTGGAATCACAATCTGGGACCAGCTTAAAACAATTTGGGCAAATGTAAGATTTGTGCCTGAACCTCATTCTCTTCCAACCAACATCAACTTTGCTGTTTAACACAACTTTGGAGCCATTTTGTACTGATTGAGGCCCTATCTGCACCTCTTAAATGGCAGGTACTTAATGGGCCCAAAAGCTGCTCAAAATCATTTCTAACATTGGAACGCTGGGGCAAGCCATGACAGTGCATGGAGAAAGTGAACAATTCAATTTTCTGCTCCCACTCTGCAGGGTGTTTCATCAAGTCCAGGGAGGAAGTCCTCAAAGACCAGAATATACCAAAGAAAAGAAAAATGGGAGCAAGGGATGGCAGGCAAAAATGGCCAGTTGAGAAACAAGCAAAAGGGAGCAACGTTCTATAAATTTATGTATTGAATCCTGCAGGTTGCAAAACTCCCAGGCAAAACATTAATTGTGCCCAGAACACTGAACTTTCTCTAATTAGATAATAGTAAAATAAGGCCTATTTAATTTGCACATTAACAAAAAAAGCTTTGTCCTGAATTCCTTTGCAAGAGGCTTTTCCATACTGGATTATTTGGAAATTCAACCACCACAAACAAAGCTTTGGATACACCAGTGACATTGGATTGTAGTTGAAAAATGGACACTGTACCCAGGCAAAATGATCCATGGACCTGATTTGTCCCAGCATTTTCTGTTTCATTTCTGATTTCCTGCATCAGCAATTTTTTTTAATCTATATTTTCTGTGTGTTGAACACTCTGTGCATTAGTTGGATGGATGTGACTTGATTTAACAGGGTGTGAATTTAATCTGTGCTGCATGAGGATGATACCATAAACCGGCATGTTCAATTCTGTGACCAAATCCACAACACCACCATATTCAGATTGATAAGTATGTCACGGTATACTCAAAACTAGTCACCTTTTGCAAGGCTAATTTGCCATACATAATGCCTAGCTCCAATGCCACATGGGCCAATTTCACCTCCTTTTTCCTGATCTGTAACTCTATTATTTTTGTACTCACTACATCTACAAATCAAAATATTTGCACAATCTTCAGTTTTGTTAGTGGATCCAATATATCATGCAGGAAGTAATTTTGAACATAAAATACATTAAAAGCTGGAGTAACTCAGTGGTACAGGCAGCACCCCTGGAGAGAAGGAATGGGTGATGTTTTGGGTCGAGACCCTTCTTCAGACTTCTTCAGACCCAATCTGAAGAAGGGTCTCGATCAGAAACGTTCCCTATTCCTTCTCTCCAGTGATGCTGCCTGTCCCGCTGAGTTACTCCAGCTTTTTGTGTCTGTCTTCAGTTTAAACCAGCATCTGCAGTTCCGTCCTACATGTAAAATACATTATTTGTCCACCTGGTCATCATGTGCTAAACAGCTAATTAGCACCGACATAATGGAAATCTTTTTTTAAAGCAGGTTGATTTTAATTTTTAAATGATCACAAAATGTACTCTCACAGTACAATTTAATGATTAATAATTGCTTAAATGTATCTATTGAGAAATGTTGTACATGAAAATTAACCAACAGTATCCAAGGGAAGCTTTTTCCCATGGTGGAAATGTCAATGACGAGAGAGCGTAACTTTAAGGTGGGGGGGCAAAATTTAAAGGAGATGTGCGGGGCAAATGTTTTTCAACAGATGTGTGCTTGGAATGCTCTGCCAGGGGTAGTGGTGGAGGCAGATTACAATAGTGGCATTTAAGAGGTTTTAGATAGGCACTTGCATATGCAGGGAATGGAGGGATATGGATCACATGCAATCGGGAGATTTGTTTATTTTGGCATCATGTTCGGCAAGAACATTGTGGGATGAAGGGCCTGGTTCTGTGTTGTACTGATCTATGTTTTAGTTAACATTAAGGATTAAAATATTCCATTCTATTCCTGTTTCAGACTCAATTGCTACAGCTGTAGTCTGGAAGTGTTGGAAGTGCCCAGAGTGAAAACAAATATAGCAGTTAGTGTTAGCATAGTCAGTGGTTGTACATCCTTGGTAAAGCACTCACAAAAACGTTGAATAAACAGCTGGGATAGAAAGTCATCTCTTAATTGAATTCTGTTGACTTCAGAGGATTAAATTCAGAGATGAACTCATTGCACTACAAGTACTGTGAGAGTCACAGGACACTGCAGCTTCTGGAAAATTAGCAATAAGCATACTATGTTTCTTTTGTTTTTGTTTTAGTTTTAGAGATACAGAGTGAAAACAGACCCTTCAGCTTACCGTGTCCGTGCCCACCAGCCAATCACTAACACAATCCTACACACACTAGGGACAATTTACAATTATACCAAGCAAATTAGCCTACAATCCTGTACATCTTTGGAATGTGGGAGGAAACCAGAGCACCCGGAGACAAAAATCCCATGCAGGTCACGGGGAGAACGTACAAACACTATACAGCCAGCACCCATAGTCAGGATCGGACCTGGGTCTCTGGCACTGCAAGGCAGCGACTCTACTGCTGCACCACTGTGCCACTCCTGCTCGATCTACAAGTGCGACAAATAGCCTGGGATGAATTTCAACAACAATCCTCTCCCAACTAACATCTTCCAAAGCAATAATACTCCGTCTTCCAAATAATACTCAATCTTTTCAAGTTTGATTGAAATATTACTGACATTAAATTACAATTAAAATAAGGAACTAAACCAATTTTTAAGTTACCTTTACGTTGCAGCATCTCAGAAACAGGAATTCTGCTCAGCATGTTTAAAGTAGTCATTATAACACATTAAACATTTTAAAGATATCTACCTGTTGGCTAGATTCAGCTGCACTGACCCAAGTTCACACCGCTCAATCCAACCTGCATAAGATGATTACTTGGATTTTGTTATTTTTCCCACCTCTCCCTTATGGTTCAATGGTACTTCACCGACACATGTCAGGTACAGTGAAATCCTTTTTTCGCACACAGTTCAGTATAAATCTTACTAGACTAAGGCCCAAACATACTTAAGTACATGAATGTAGAAAGAGTCGATTTCACTGAGACAGTGCACAAGAATTGCCACTTTAAAAATGTGTTCATTTGCTCCTGGTCAAATAAATTAGCTTCTGGACTGTGATGATTGGCTTTATGGTTTGCTTGTGTCTGTGCACATATTTTTATTAGAGTTGTGAAGCTTATTTAATTGGCCTTTACCTCTCTTAATTAAATGCACCTCTTTCAGGACTTGCATGTCAGACAGGTAACGAGGAGTCAGGATTTGGGGTGGAGAGTGTGGCTCCCTTTTGTTCACCTGAGTAACAACTAAAGGACAGTTGAACAACAATTACCATGTTTCGCTGCTTGAATTTGCAACTATATTAGCAGATCTCTCAAAGCTGGCACCAAGGGAAGGCATGTCTGTCAATCTTCAGGCAAAGTAGTTTTGCTTCTAATTGTTCCAGGGACTCATCTGTAGAATCCAATTGCTTTATTTTTATTTGGAGAGGCTAAGCACTTCCATTACACTTAATTTAGAAAAAACAATTGTGAGAAAAAACCCAAAATGCGAGTGGAACTCATTGGTTCATGTCAAGACCCTTCTGAAGAAACGTCCTATGTGCACTTCCCGCCACAGATACTGTCTGACCCATTGAGCACTATGGCAGTATGCTCAAGATGAACATATCTGCAGTCACCATTTGTGTTTCTATTGCTGTGAGAAAGTTGGTGGTTGTTTCATAAGCCAGGGCAGAGAGTATAAGAGCAGGGAGTTGATGGTCCAACTTCATATAACATATTTACTTCACATCTGGAATGTTTTGTTCAGATCTGGTCACTACACTCTAGGAAGGAGATGATTGCACTGTAGAGGGTACAGAGAAGATCCACCAGGATCATGTATTGCCTTTCTGCTAACTGGTTAGCATGCAACAAAAGCTTTTCATTGTACCTCAGTTTGGTACACAAGACAATAAACTAAACTGATCTAAGCTGAACTGAACTGAACATCTTGACTGGGATCTAATGTTTCACACATTGGATAGACTGGATTGGTTCCGTTTGTTTTCCTTCGAATGGACTAGACTGAAGTGAGACCTGATTATGATATGTAAAATTATGAGAGGGACACGAAGAATAAATGCTAAGAAACTTTTCCCCATGGCGAAGGTGTCCACGATCAGAGGATATAGGTATAGGAGGAAGAGATCTAATAAGGATCTGATGAAGATGTTTATTTATCCAGAGATACTTTGGCATCCAATCTAGAACCTAGTGTCTGGAAGGCGACAACTTTGCCGGAAGGAATGTGTGAGTACCTCACCAAACACTTCTCAAGGACAATATAATGATGGCCTTGGCTGAAAGGTGATGTGTGGTCTTGACAGCAAGAATCACATCGGCATAATAAAGAAAAAGAATCCTGTTACTGGTTCAACCTGTCAATTGATTCAATGATACTTTATTGTCACCTGTACTAGTTACAGTGGAATACTTTGTTTTACATATAACCCGGTAAAATCATTTTTGCAGACCTCACCTCGGCAGCACACAAGTGTCACCACGTTTCTGGCGCCGACAAAAGTTGCAAAGGTTCACCAAACAGTGCCATCTTCTGCCTGCTCCCCCCCCCCCCCCCCCCCCCCACCACCGGGTGAGTTAGTCGCTATGGGCAAGTTGGTTCAAAGGGCCTGGTTCCACGTTGTATAACTCAATGACTCTATGACCCACAGTCTTAGGATATTACCGTAAGAATCCTTAGAGTCTTTCCCTTATCAATAAGATCACACCTCAAAGTTCTAAACTTTCATGAATACAGAACAACCCTTTCAGCCTTTCTTGATGGGATAGCCCCCTTTTCCCAGGAATTAGCTTATAGAAATCCTTTTGGACTGCCTTAGGTAAGGGGACCCAAACTATGCTCAGTATACCAGGTGTACACCTTGTACAATCGCAATAAAACTTCCCTTATTTCTGAACTCTGACCTCTTTTCAGCTGCTATTCATATTTTTGGTACTTTTATTGGTGCATGTTATCTAGGCAGTGCATACAGAATCTGAAAACAAATCAGATTCAAAACTATGGTTGTTTGTATGTATTTCCATTTTTTTGTGATTATAAATGGAAAAGAAAATGCATTTCCATCTGAGAATACACATTTTGTGTGTTTCTTTTCAGGAGATATACTAATGACCCTGCTTCTCACACAGTCCCTCGATGGATTACAGGCTGAAATGATTGTTTCCCAGTATATTCGGAGCTGCCAGCCAAAGCAAATTAAACATATAAAACTTCGATCAGGACCTGCTTCAGTGATGCATTCACTGATCTGTGCAGTCGTTTTTATGGGCAAATTCTCAGAATTATTTTACATTTATTGTTGCAAAGAAGCATTGTGGCTGAAGTAGGGCAAGATTGAAACTCGATAAGTTTAATCAGCCATAGTTTGTGGTCTAATAGGTAGATCTTCTCATACTCAGTCAATGCTTGGCATTAGAAAACTCATATATCTGCTCAGCTCATTATAGTTACTGTTCTGTAGCCTGCCATTGATATATGGACTTTATTATAACCAGTACATTACTACGATTTATTTATCTTCTGTCTGGTTGCCAACTTGTATCAAGTCCCAGCATTTTATATGGAATCATTAACCTCTGTTTTAAAATGGATTGATAAAATAAAAGACTTTCTCAAGATAGATGGCCACAGACAACACACTGCTTTTCTGAGTCCTTAAGTAAGAAAACTATGATTCTGTGAGCACATCCTGATTTCTCTTGGACTATGCCCTACAACAGAGGAACAATAGCTATTAACGCCAATTGAAAGAAATGCAGAAGCAGGATAACACACGATATGACAGACCCAAACGATTTAATTCCTCTATCGCAGTGTCTCACTGATTCTGCATGAATTCTGGGATTTTGTCTCACTTTCGGAGATCAGGCCTAATTTGCCTTTTCACTTGTTTGAATCTATTCCACAAATAGAGAGTATTTAAGAGATATGATGAATAAATTGCTGACAAAGCTTTTCATATTGAAACTGACCAAAAGTAATAATTGGCTGAACCAATACAATAACAAGGAATTAGCACCTGGAGTACAAGGATGTAACTTGATGGTTCATGTATCACAAAGTCACTGACTAATATAAGTTACCTTGTCACAAGCTCCAGAAGCACATGGATGCTAATGGATCAAAATTTCAATAGTCAAAAGTGTTTTATTGTCATATGTCCTGAAACAGAACAATGAAATTTTTACTTGCATAGCTAAATTAATTTAATGAATCTGGCCTCAATGTAATTGAATGTTTGGACATTTACTGCAAATCAATCTGAAAATTCATGCAAGGCATGTATATAATGGCCAGATTTGAGTAAATAACTCAAATGACTCAACATAAACCAATTATACGTGAATCAATACGGGGGAGTTTGATCCTGCTGGGTGGGTGGGAAGTAAGATGAATTCATCTCCAGTTTCCTCCCACACCAAGGATGTTCAGGTTTGTAGGTTAATTGGCAAGTTGTAAAATTGTCCTAGTGTGTAAGACGTTGATAGTGTGCGGGGTGATTGCTTGTCGGCACGGACTTGGTGGGCCAAAGGGCCTGTAAACTCTAAAATCTAACGGTCAGAAGCTGGATTGTAGACTTTAGAGATATGGCTTATTGTGGATTAAGATAAGTTTTATGACACTTCAGTCCGACGAAGGGTTCCGACCCCAAACGTCCCCTATTCTTTTCGTACTGAGATGCTGCCTGCTGAAGGACATCAGCATTTTTGTATTCACATATCACTTGCCAGGCTTTGTTCTGCTTCCATCTCATTTCCAGCTTTCTCCCCCCCCACCACTATAACCAGTTTAAAAAATGGTCCCAACATGAAATGTTGCCTATCCATGTCTTTCAGTGATGCTGCATGACTCGCTGCGTTACTCCAGCACTTTGTGTCTTTTTTTTTAGGTGGATAAAAAAAAGTTGTGTTATAATGGGTTCAGATACTGCAGTCATTCCCGAACTGATTTCTGATTGGTTTCAGTGAAATGTGAACTCACCATGATTTAATCTTTTGTGTGGTGCATTCAAGAAAGAGCTAGATAGAGCTCTTAAGGATAGCAGAGTCAGGGGGTATGGGGAGAAGGCAGGAACGGGGTACTGATTGAGAATGATCAGCCATGATCACATTGAATGGCGGTGCTGGCTCGAAGGGCCGAATGGCCTCCTCCTGCACCTATTGTCTATTGTCTATTGCCTATTCATATCTCAAACTCAACTTCAGCCCACAAACCAGTGTTCATTGACAGGGTCAATTCAGGGGGATGGTATGGCACTGGAAAACCTGTCAGTCAGTCAATGTAGCAGCTAGGGTGGTTACAGCCCTCATTTCAGCAGTGTCATGCCTTTAGTCATTGAAGGGACGATGGTCTAGGCTTTGCAAACACGGCAGATAAAAGGAGGCATCTCCACCAGGAGAGTGTGGGAGGAATGGGGATGCTTCCTTCTGGACCAATATTTCTACCTCGACCAATCGCTCTTACCCTCTTAACATCTCCAATTCCCTTCATGTCCTAGAAACACATCACCACTAAATTCATAAACTTACCCCGGCTACTTTCTATCCCTCAGACATTTTTTCCACATCCGCCAAATCTTCACAACTTCTCCTTGCTTTCACAATCTCCTGGATCTCCCTTGATGCACACAATTTTCATTTAACCTCCTGACCTTCTGCCGATCTCCACCGTACCACAACCATCCATCAGCTTGCTCAGATCGACATTTTAACTCTGACGTCCGTGTCACCCACAAATCCCAAACTGCATCATCTCCCATACTACTTCTTTAAAAGAACAAACAGACCTGTATTGATAGGTGACAATATACACATTGCAAATTGATAAACACAGAGAAGTTAATATACGTCAGTCATCACTTGTAAGTCGCGTGACAATCTAGTGAACTCAGGGGCACTCACAAAAACATGTGCAGGGACAGGTACATCAATCTCATGATGTTTTACCATCTTTTGGGCAGGTTCTACTCAGAGACAGAGCATCTTAAGGCCACTTACCTTTCAAATATTCTCTATATTAAGCAGCTGCTCTGTGCCGCTGGTTGACAATGAACAGCCAGAAGACCAATTATTTCTTCATCATTAACAGCTGCATCATGCTGAGCTTGCAAAGTAGATTCAGTCATCATTAACTCCCCCCCCCCCCCCTAACATGTATTCATCTATCACTCGCCAAGCTTTGTCTTGCCCCTCCTCTCTTCCAGCTCTCCCTCTCTTCCATGCCCTCCCCCATTGCGATCAGAGTCCTGACCTGAAACATCATGAATTCATGTTCTCCAGAGATGCTGCATGACCTGCTAAGTTACTCCAGCACTTTTTATCTTCATTTGAAATGTATGTTCAATAAGGGTCCTTACAGATTTCACTCAACTCCTTTCATTAAGAATATTTTGCAGTTAAAGTCTGAACACCTGAGAATTTAATATTAGCGATGTAAATGGCAACTACCTTTGTCAATAGGACTAATCTATTATTATTAGATGTGCAGCTAGTTCACAACAAATTGTACAACTATTGAGTCGTGCAAAGTGATCAACTATGGAGCAGAAGGTGCTACTCCAGAATATTCAACCTTCTGACCTGAGAGAATTTGTGGTGACATAATATCTTTAGAAATCAATGTTGCACTTTGCACATCTGACACAACGTTATCAACCGATATGGAGCTAGCACCAAGAAACTTAACCAGAAGCATGCCTGTAATTCATGTAATGTGGACAGAAATGTAGCTCAAAACATGTATTTTCCTTTGAAGGCTATTGTTCCAATATAGGCATGTGAAAGAGTCTGCATTTCCTGTCATTTTCACTGTAGAAGAAGCCAGCAGGGAAGAAGACCCATTCTCAGTGAACCATTTTGTATTTACCTTGGGGCATCTTAGCAAATATTTCATGAACAGTGTAAAATGAATGAAATCTCAACCAATGGAGAGGGGTACTCAATTATGCACGGCTTGATAGACTTCTTCCAACGTTACGAGTCGAGTGGTGAAAATTCAGCCAACATACATAATCCTTTCTGTGCTCAATGTCCAAGCAATGATTGTCCACATTCTCCACTAATCAATGAGATACAAAAAGATGTGCCCAAAATGTAATGTTAACCAATCATGAAGCTTCTGTACATCATACAGTTTGGAAACTGTCCATATTACACTTGAATTGTCAGGTAAGGTGGCTAAACTATTGGCTATTAAAGAATTAATGTTCAACCTCAACCTTAAAGAACAGAACAATTAAAGAATGGATTAAAGTTCAGTTAAGTGAAAGCACTGAAGAATGGTTTTGGTCTACTTTTGTAAGCCACTACAGGTACTCCATCTGCAACTCATGAGATTCCTGAAGTTTAAACAATGGAAGTCGCACAAAAGGAAAAGAGGTTTGATGAGCAAGGTCATTGGATTGTACAGGTGTTTGTTCATCACTATCGGAAGGTTTGTACAGCCACTCGAGTTGCTGGTACTATATTCATTCATAATATTTTATACATACACAGACATTTATATTAATAAATCTTTGGTCATATTTGTCAACATTATTGCAAATTCACAACTGTGGATTAATTGCAGCTGTTATTTTTTTCCTTACACCATCCTCATACTTTAGTTTTGGTGTCAAAAGATATATTGCATAAAATAAGTTCTGAATGGTAGTTAGAACTAAAGCATTCGTCTTTGGCAGAGCGGTTCTCAAACCAAGCTGTGATGCAACCCAATATGATGGTTTCTATGGTGCATCTGTATTTGAATAATCCACTGAGCCTTCATTTGGTTAACAAAAGTCTTACCGTTTAGTTTTAACCTGGATCATCCACACGTGACAGTATTATTGAGGATAATCATTTGCATTGTTCAGGCTCAATTTTCTTCAATGTTCTAAGCTCTTTAACTAATTAACTGCTTTAGTGTTCTATTGTTTAGCATTTTTCCTCTATAACTAATTAATCTCTTATTGAATTGTTCAGTCTGAACTGCAAAGACAGTATTTTTGTCATCTGGTTCTCAAAATAGAACATAGAAAGGTACAGCAAACGAACAGGCCATTTGGCCCATAATGTCTGTGCCAAACATAATGCCGTTAATCTCTTCTCCCTACATGAGATCATGGCTCTCCATTGCCTGCATATTGTATATCTAATAGCCTCACAAATGCCACTGTCATATCTGCTTTTGCTACCAGTACCGCTGGCAGCAGTTTCCAAGCACCCACCACTCTCTGTGCAAATATCCTGACCCAAACATCTCCTTTCAGCTTACCCTTCTGGCCTTAAACCAACACCAACTAGTCTTTAACATTTCCAACCTGTGAAAAAGGTTTTGACAGTTCACTATATCTGTATCTCTCATAGTCTTATACACTTCTATCATGTCTTCCCTCGATCTTTGATGCACCAGAGAAAACAATCCAAATTTGTAAAACTTCTCCTTCGCAAATGCTCTCTAATTCAGGCACCATTCTGGCAAAACTCTTCTGCACCTTCTCCAAATTCTTCACATTTCCAGTAATAGCCGAAGCAAAATTACACACAATACTCCAAATGCTGTCTAAACAATGTATTTTAAAGTCACAACACAATTTCTCATTGTTAATCAATGCAAGGAAAAGGTTTAAACTTCGTTTTAAATTTACTACCTGAGCGGAGTACCAGCATACAATCAAACATAACTTACATCTCCAGCACCACCCTGGGCCCAGACCTTCAGACATAGTGGCTCAGCTGCCTCAAGGCACCAGAGATTTGGGTTTGATCCTGACCTCAGGTGCTGTCTGTATGGAATTTACCCGCTGTCCCTGTGTCGCATGGCTTTCCTCCGGGTAAAACTTACATAACTTACATCTCCAGCACCACCCTGGGCCCAGACCTTCAGACACAGTGGCTCAGCTACCAGAGATCTGGGTTTGATCCTGACCTCAGATGCTGTCTGTGTGGAATTTACCCGCTGTCCCTGTGTTGCATGGCTTTCCTCCGGGTACTCCTGTGCCTTCCCTCATCCCAAAGACATTTTGTCAGTGAATTGGCATCTGTAAATTGCTCCAGTGTGTATGGAATGGGTGATATACTGGGATAACATAGAACTAATGTGAAATGGTGATCAATGGTTGGAATGGACGGTGGGCCAAAGGGCCTGCTCCATGCTATACCTTTCAATCAAAGCAAAGTCTGCTATGGCTCTCGGTGACATGGTAGCTGCGTGCAGTGTGGAGTCTCGCATATACTGGCAGACTGGCTCAAATCTCCATTAGGATCTGCTTGGAGAAGTAACATCTTTCTTCTCTCTATAGTTTAGGACCATGACAGATTCTTTGTGAATAGGGTCTCCTGCTGAAAACTCCCCCATTTCCTGCTCCTCCTCTTCCTCCCACCTCCCTGGCATGACACCAGGCTTTGCATGCTCTCCCCCAGTTCTCTTTCATACGAAATTAGAAGTGGTTCACAGGCAAGTAAGAAGCCTGAAGCCCACTCTTGTGACTGTGAAAACTTCAAATTCAGTGTCTTCAGCGGCTCACGCAGCCAACTCTCATGCTAAGCAATCTGTTGTTACTTAGTGCAGCTGAACTCCAGGTTCCCTTGTGTGATTATTTGCCTCACAATAGTCCAAGATGGTATCAAATCCCTGTGCATTAGTATTAATCTCCCAGTTGATCTGATTCTTCATATCTTTGTGTACTTTGCTACCTCACTGCCAATTTATCAGGCAGCCCTATTCTAAAATATTGCACTCAAGATGTGTTGCCCAAGTGGAGGCAAACTGTCACTCAGAGAGCAGCAAATTGCCACCCAGCCTTTGTCTTTATTTAGCTCAACCACAAATATGCATTTAATTCAACTTCCATACCCCTGCCAGAAGGTATCAGTCTTGGTTTAATGTTGTACTTCTGTGCTAAAACACCTATATTTATCCATGATAGACACAAAATGTTGGAGTAACTTGAAGATAGACACAAAATGCTGGAGTGACTCAACGGGACAGGCAGCATCTCTGGACAGAAGGAATGGGTGACATTTCCTGTCGAGACCCTACTTCAGACCTCTACTGTCAGTCTGAAGAAGGGTTCCAACCTGAAACATCACCTATCTTATTTCTCCAGAGATGTTGCCTGTTCCATTGAGTTACTCCAACATTAGGACATAGGGATGGAATTAGTGGAACTGATATACAGATACAATAGTATAGATAAATAGAATATATAGAACAGTGGACCCATATATTTACTCATGTGTGAGAGCTGAGGACACACCATAGACTTGAACTTGAGGAAGTGCTACACTATCCTTTGGATGCGGCATGGAGTAAAAAAAGGAGAGGGCACAGAGAGCAGGATATGTTTTCAGTTAGGGTAAAAAGTCTATTGAATTACTTAAATATTGCAGTAGTTCTGCAAAGATTAAAAATGTAAGCAACCAAAAGAAAATCTATGTTGATACAAAGTGGTGTACAAAATAAGATACAATGCTGAAGTAACTTTAGTTTTTAATTTTAGTTTTAGAGAAACAGTGTGGAAACAGGCCCTTTTGCCCACCAAGTCCACGTCGACCAGTGATCACCCACACACTAGTTCTATCCTACATACTAGTGACAATTTCCAGAAGCCAATTAACCTGCAAACCTACACGTCTTTGGAATGTAGGAGAAAATCAGAGCATCTGGAGGACACCCACATGGTCACAGGGAGAACGTACAAATTCCGTACAGACAGCTCCCGAAGTTAGGGTTGAATTCAGGCCTATGGCTTCGTAAGGCGGCAACTCTAACACTGCACAGCCTATGAAGACCTGATCCAAACCATTACCTATCCACGTTCTCCAAAGATGTTGCCTGACATGCTGAGTTACTCTGGCACTTTGTGTCTTTTGTTTTAAAGAAAATGTATTAAAGTTTCTCCGTGGTATCTGTAGAAACATGCAATGCACAAAGTGGGCATTGTGATTTTCTACAGTACAACGCCATTTTAAAGGTAGTTCTGTGGTTCTGAAATGGCTTTGGGAGCATTGAGGTCATGAAAGCCACTGTAAAATGTCGGCATGGAAATTGGAACAAAATCAAGTGTAAATGCTATGTTAGTGTGCATTCAATGACTGTCAAATTGTAAATAATGTGGGGAAATTGAGAAGACCTCAATTCTGGTAGGATTTTTTTTTTAAAGAAGCATACTATGTGGATTGTAAGAAATTGCAGAACTCTAGGGTGCAGAAGGATATTGGTGCTTAGTGCATGATTTGTAAAAGCAAAAAAACACAAAGTGCTGGAGGAGCTCAGCAGGTCAGTTAGCATTACTGGAATATATGGATAGGCAATGTTTTAGGTTGTGACCCTCCTTCATACTGATTGTAGTGGGGGGTGAGAAAGTTGGAAGAAAGGTAGGGATGGGGCAAAGCAAATCGTGTGATAGTTGGATACAAGTGAGAGGTGTTGATTGGCAGATGGGAGAGCAAAGGTCAGATGAAAAGAAGACAAAAAGCTATGAGATAAGGAAAGAAGCGGCATTAAATGAATTGTACGCTTTCCTCTGTGCCAATCAAAATGTTGTCTGTCCATTTCTTTCCATATGATTATCACATTTAAATCAGTCTGAAGAAGGGTCTCGACCCGAAACGTCACTGACCTCGTTTGGTCAGGTAAAATGGATAAACCCTTTTCTGATTTTCTGGAACCAAGAGTGCCAGAAAATCAGTGGTGGAACTGTAATGAGTAAATATTACATTTAAGTGCAAGATTATATAACAATATTAATTAATTAAGACAGGGTTAAAATATAAAACACAGCAGAAAAGTCAATTGCCACCATTTTGGGATGATTATCAATTTATGTGTGAATTTACATCAACAAGTACTTCAATATGTACTTCAATAAGCAAGATGACATTATACTCTAAATTACTGCAATTAGTGGTCATATATGGGTTTGTTTTCCCCAGGACTAGAACCAAGGTAGAGCAGAAATGCACATCCTTGCTAATCATATGTAAGTGCATTTTTGAGTCATTTCTGTGTTTAATTTCATATTTATAATTTTATTATACATGTATAATAAAATTCTTGGAAAATTCTTGGGTATTGTAATAAAGTCTTCAACCTGTTATATCATTTAAAAGTATAATAACCATAGGGAATATATTTAGCAAGGTCTATACAGCGCCAGTGTGAAACGGCCTTTAGTGGTCAGAGCACAGGAGCTGTACGTGACAAAGTTTTATGTGGGGGTTCCCTGAGACATGAAAATTATTTCAACGGTTCCGCAAGGGTAAATTGGTTGAGAAACACTGGTTTAGAGATACAGCATGGAAACATAGCTTCTATTCTTGACACTCCAGAGGAACCAATCCAAATTTATCCAGCCTTTCCTTATAGCTAACCCCTCGAATCCAGGCAGCATACGTAAATCTCTTCTGCACCCTATCCAAAGCCTCCACATCCTTTGTGGGATCTCATTATTAAACTAATGCCTATTATGTTTCAGCCTTGTACACTTGCACACAAATATTCTGAAAAGCATGACATCTCTGTAATATTCACCGATGTTATACCTCCCCTCTGCTAATTGTAGAGATTTGCAAATAAAGGTGACCAAAAAGTTAACCATAATAGAATATAGGTTTCATTTGTAGTCTCTGGGCTTATTTTGTTCACATGAGCCTGCATGGGAAGTTTCCTGTTAAGTTTAACTGTAAGTTAAACTGTAAATCAGGCAAGGTTTCTAACTAAGCAAATATTAACATAATATTCTTTACACCTCTTTGAAGATGAACTATCTGACTCACAATCTGAAAAGTGGTATAACCTCCCAAACAACTTTAATTAAACATTATTATAACCCATTGCTCTAGATGTTATTGATCCACCTAAGGTTATTACTCACACTTGTAATTTCCATACTTGGCAGGATTACCTGGACAGACGACAAGAGCTCCAAGCTGCTTTGAGTCTCCTCGCGTGTATCTAAACGAGGGAGAGGGGAATTAAGGGAGAAGAAAACAACGGGAACAATTTACACTTTGACAGGAGGATAAAGCAAATTAATCAGTGAAGGAAACATGCAGAGAAACCAACAGAAGCTGCCCACAGAGTAAACCACGCCACTACACATAAATCAAGTCAAGTGGAGGTTTTGGTCAAATGCACAATTACAGCAATGAAAAGGTACACTGACGATCTTGCTTGCAGCAGCATCACAGTTGTGTAGACTCAGACACATGTAAAAACATCGATTACACATAAATCACACATAAAATACAATGAGTTCCACAAGAGAATGAAAATAAAAATATGCTGTGCTAAAAACAAGACATTGGTGTAAAAGGGCATAATTAAAAAACAAGACTAGAGTAGTGCAAGAGGTGGTTCGTCGTGTTACAAAGCTAAAGTAGGATTACGATTGGGGCTTGTTGGTTCATGAACCTGAAAGCTGTAGGAAAATAGTTGTCCCTGAACTTGGTGTGTGGTACTTTAAGACTCTGTATCTTCTGCCTGCCGGTTGCAGTGAGAAGAGGGTATGGCCTTATAGGTATTGACCACTTCACCATCTAAGGAGTCTAAAGGAGATGCTGGCTCCAAAAGGCAGCCAGCATCATCAAGGGACCACACCACCCTGACCATGCTCTCATTTCGCTCCTGCCATCAGGAAGAAGATATAGGAGTGTGAAAACTGTGACTTCCAGGTTCAGGAACAGCTTCTTCCCAACCATCATGCTCTTGTACAATACCACCACCAACTAAACTATGACCACAAACTGTCTTGATTGAACTAGGAACTTTGGGCTTTTGTTTTACACTAATATATTGCTTTTTTCTAATTTATTGAAGTTTTTTGTTTATTATGTTATCTCTGAGTACTGAGTTTACAAATCAGTTATGCTGCTGTAAGTAGGAATTTCAATGTTCCATTTATGAATGAAATGGATGGAATGCAATGCAATGGAATACTTTATTGTCACATGTGACAAGGCACAGTGAAATTCTCTGCTTTCATACCCAAGGAATGTAAATAGTCCCCACATACGGTGCTGACGAAGTTATAAAGTATCTCCACTGGCTCCTCCATTGTTCTTCCCCCTCCCTCCCTCCCTCATGGTGGTTGCCCCGCACCCTCATTGGCCGTCACCACGCTGACCGTGGGTCGACCCACGAGGCTTCACCGCCGCCACAGCAAAGCTCTGTCCAAAATGTGAGTAGCACTCTTCTTACTCCTGGGGAGGGTAGACAAGGAATGACGCAGTACCAGGAAGGATTTGGCAATCCCAGGGAGCAGAATAACCCGCACAGGCTGCTGAAGAACAGTGTGCCCTGGTGGCTTCTTTTGGCATATGTTTATTGTGAGAGGAGAAAGATTTAAAAGGGACCCGTGGGACAAAGTTTTCACACAGAGGGTAGCGGATATATGGAATCAACTGCCAGAGGAAGTGGTAGAGGCAGTACAATTACAATGATTAAAAGACATTTAGTCAGGTACATGAATAGGAAATGGTTAGGATATATACAAAATGCAGGCAAATGGGACCAGTTCAGGTAGACAACTTGGTCAGCATGCAGGAGTTGGGCTGAAGGGACTATTTCCATGCTATATATTTTTCTGACTCTAAGGACTCTTTTCGCAGGATGGCTGCTTGGGAAGTGTGTCATAAGAAGAAGGCATGATTTCATAAGGGGAAAATGCCCTCTCTGAATGTCTGTAATTTGGACAAACTTGCAATGCTCCAGAATGCTCTTGTCAGTTCTCAATGTGAAGGTAACATTATCTATCCACTAAAGGCTTTCACGGCATGATGGGTTGCTGCCAGAATGGTTGAAGAGAGTTTGACTTAGAAAACCCAGGAACCACTGTGGTTAAATACCTTCTTACTTATTTCTTATCCAACAAACATGGAATTAGTTCTCCACATGCAAACATTTTGTGTTTTTCTTGTTCTTAGAATTTGTAGGAGAAGCAATTGATTGTGATGTGATTATTGAGATCCCAGTTTGGATCAGTCTACTGAGTCATCTTACAACCTGTGAACATTGGTAGACGTATTTTATGTTTCTTTAGAACCTTGGACATTAATAAAATCATAGAAGGATTGCAGCACAGAAGAAGTACGCATGTCTGCTCTAAACAAGAACAATTCTATAGTTCAGTTCAATTTAGTTTATTGTCATGTGTACCAAGGTACCTTGAAAAGTTTTTGTTGCGTGCTATCCAGTCAGCGGAAAGACAACACATGATTACAATCGAGCCATTTACAGTGTATAGATCATAGTTAAAGTAAGAAATGTTGCTCTTAGAAGAGACTTGAGAGTGTGGAGCAATTGTAATATATGATTGTAGACCTGCTTCAGTGGCTAGCACGCAAATAGTCGTCTGGGTTGCGCACCCGAAATGTATAATGTTTCTCTTTCCACAAATGCGGCCTGACAACTTGAGCATTTCCATAATTTTGTTTTATTTCAGATTTCCAACATTTGCAGTTTTATCTTTCTTTCCACTTTCTGCACTGGTACCCTTGTAATTTGTTTCCTCATTATATATTTTTCCAATCTCCCTATGAAGGTCACAGCATAACCTGGTGTCATTACATCAACAGGAAGTGCATTCAAATCCACTGGGCAAAGATTCCTCTCCCTCATGTCACTCTTAATTCTTTGCCTGCATTCTCTCGTCCTCTATCCGTCCTTCAAAAGGAACAATTTTCAGCTATCCAGACCACATAAATACTGTACAGGAGCAAAGTTTTCTGTGAGCCGCATCACACCTTTTACTTCTTTGTTGGTAGCATTTTACTGTGAAATTGAAGGTTTATTATCATTAGGTTGCTGGTGCTATTGTAGTCAATGGTTGTCTCTTGCTCCTTGTCTGAGATCCAATCTATCAGAGGCAAGTCAACACCATTCAGCATTCCTGTATCCAAATAATCTCCTCCAAGCTTGATCATGCTGAAATAGTTCCAAAGCCTCTTTTACCATTAACCCTTCTCAAATATCTATAATTTAATACAGGTCCTCCCTGGGTGAGGAACACTCGATTTATGGACTCCCTGAACATACAAATGAGTGTTTGGGAGACCGGTGTGATGGTTGAAGATGAATTTGTCAGTTGCGGCCTGACTGCAGGTACCTTCCACTGGGTGGGAGTGGGGCATTTCCATGTGGCTTCTCTCCCCACTTTTGAGCCGTTACAATCAGGGGCTGGATTGAGCCCAGCCAAGGGGGGATCTCTGAGCAGACTCAGTCAGTGAGACCGACTGGCAATTACCCTTCATGTGCCTGCTCGCTCTCCTATTACGGTTGCACACATGATCTGCTTCCACACAATGTGTTTTGTTTATTTCCGACTAACAAACAGTTCAGTTTACAAACTCCGACTCCAACAAAACGATAACAGGCAGCCTTGGAAGCCTATCCTCCCTAGTCAAACCGCATGTCACAAACCTTGGCGTGATATTTGACTCTGCATTAAAGTTTGACAAGCAAGTCAACGCTGTGGTAAAAGCCAGCTTCTTCCAGCTTCGTACCATAGCTAAAATCAAACCATTCCTCCAATTTGACGACATTGAAAAAATCATCCACTCATTCATTTCCTCCCGCCTAGACTACTGCAACTCCCTATACACTGGGATCAGCCAATCATCCCTGTCCCGCCTGCAATTGGTCCAAAACGCCGCAGCGAGACTCCTGACTGGTATCCATAAAAGGGACCATATCACCCCGATTCTGGCCTCTCTCCACTGGCTCCCAGTACAGTACAGAATCAACTTCAAGCTCCTCCTATTCACATACTAAGCCCTAAACGGGCTTGCCCCCCTCTATATCAAAAATCTTCTAACCCACCACTCTAGCTCCAGGTCCCTCAGGTCAGCCGACTTGGGACTACTGACTATCCCGCGGTCTAGGCTTAAGCTCAGGGGTAACCGTGCTTTTGCGGTTGCAGCTCCTAGACTGTGGAACAGCATCCCTCTCCCCATCAGAACTGCCCCCTCCATTGACTCCTTTAAGTCCAGGCTCAAAACCTATTTCTACTCCCTGGCGTTTGAGGCCCTTTGAGGGGGCGCTGTGAACTGTTTATGTATGTGCTGTTATGTTTGTGTGCCATTGTATGTTCATTCTTAGTACCTGAACTGATGTACAGCACTTTGGTCAACGTGGGTTGTTTTTAAATGTGCTATACAAATAAAATTGACTTGACTTGACAAACAGTTCGCAAGGAACGGAGCCATATCATAACCTGGGGACTTCTTGTAACCATTATACTTGAAATCGTGTCTTCTTCTTGTACATTAAATGAGGCAGAAGATGGCTATTCCACAGATGAAGTATTTGCTAGCTCCCAGTGGAATAATCCATTTAGCCTTCTTCCGTCTTTCCTTTCCTCTCCATACACCTGCCACTTACCCCCAGTTTTGCATGCCCATCACTTTTCCCTTTGATCCTTTTAACTATCAGCCAACGGAATGGATAGTTTTCAAAAGCCAATTAATGTACCAACACATGTTTGGGGTGTGAAAGGAAAGTGGAGCTGCTGAAAGAAGCCAACACGGTTGCATGATGCATGTGTAAATTCCGTGCAAGATACATCCACTGTCAGGATCACACCTGGGTTCTTGGTGCTGTGAGGCAGCAACATTACACCTGTGCCATTATTCCAACCACATTTGTATTCCAAACCCTGAAAAGAAGTGTATCTGATTTGCTTTAAAGTAATGAAATGGCATCATGGAGACCTTTGGAAATTAATTATCAGCCCAAAAATGGCTGTAACTGTAATACATTTATAATAATATCATAAATCCAAAACATTTACAATCATACATAAATTCACTGGGGATATTCTTGGGCAGAACAAATGCTTATTGCCTTTGGCTAGCTAACAGGAGAGTGATGTCAATTGCCTGGCTAATTGAAGATGATTGCAGTTGTTGTGAAATCTCCTTAACTCTGATAATTCCTGGATTATTTTTTCAATGATTAACAGCATTCGGCTGACATTGTTTTTGAATCCTCGCACTTCTGGTCGATTATCTTGTTAATTTATATTTGATGGTATGTAAATTAATTTCCCGATTGTTCTTTGCACAGCTATTAGGGGACTATTATATGAATCAGCAATATTCTTTCAGATTTTTCAGATTCAATGTGGGTTATACACAATCTGAGAATATGTTATGAAATTCATATATTTCTACAAGTAAGCAAAGTGAAAGAAAGAACAGGCCTGGAATTGCACCATTAGACCGAAGAGAGGCACAAGATGCTGGAGTAACTGAGGGGAACAGGCTGTCCTGCTCAGTTACTCTGAAATTTGGGTATAACTTCGGTGTAAACCAGCATCTGCAGACCCTTCCTACACATTTGGTGGCATAGACAGTCTGTTCCTTCATAGAGAGTCTCTTGAGATTGTTGAGGATGATTAATAGAATTTTATTGGAAAACTAATTACTGAAAACATTTTGTCCTCAAACGTAGTTGAACGTTTTCCAGGCGCTCCATGCTTTTGATAAGGATATGCATGGCGTTGCTTGAGTATGCATTGCAATGTCCAACAATGTTTTGCACCTTTTAATATTACTTTGAGAAAAGTCAGAATGCAGACACATAATGAAAGTGAGACCTGCTCTTGAAAGCCTTAAAGAAGCCCTGCTTGACCAAGTCTAGGTTTGTTTGGTCTCAGGTGCTTGGAACCATTCACTTTGAGCCTTCTTTAAAACTCTATTTTCACTCTTGATCCTAAAACACCTTTCTATCTGATCATATCGCTGACACCAACCCACACAACTGATCCCAACACATGGTTAATCACACTGATCTGACCACCTGAAGTCTTCCTCACCCCCAGGACTGAACCACTAACCTTCTCAACCTTTGAAACATTCACCACTTTTAGACAATAGACAATAAACAATAGGTGCAGGAGTAGGCCATTCAGCCCTTCGAGCCAGCACCACCATTCAATGTGATCATGGCTGATCATTCTCAATCAGTACCCCGTTCCTGCCTTCTCCCCATACCCCTTGACTTAAGAGGTCTATCTAGCTCTCTTGAATGCATTCAGAGAATTGGCCTCCACTGCCTTCTGAGGCAGAGAATTCCACAGATTTACAACTCTCTGACTGACATCACCGACCCAGTTCCTGCCGCTGGGCCAACAGGCCTTTAAGGCCAAGATAGACTCGATATTTTTAAGAACTTGAAAATCAAAAGGTACAAGATGTTGCCGGAAACGTGGAGATTCTTCGTGCTCTGCCTCAGAAGAAATCTACAATTTTCTTTTCACTACAATCGTTGCACTTTTTACATTTATGTATGATTGTGCTTATGTATGGTATGATTTTTCAGTATTTTATGTACAACAAGGCATTTCACTGTATCCAGATACATGTAATGATAAATTAACCATTTAACTATACTGAACTCAGCAGTCACAAAACAAAACTTGTGACTTATTTGAGCAAGTGCAGACAAAAGGCCTTTGCAGGCATCTGGTTTATTGCACTATAGAATGATGCAGCAATGGGAATGGGTACACACACTATATTATTGTGGCGTGCTCAATTTGGCGGTTAAGCATACCTCTGCCCTTGCTGTATAATTTCTGGAGCATTAACTCTTAATTAATTCAGAATTTGTGCACAAGGAACCACCTAACCCTTTAAATACATGGAGTATTTATAAAACATTGGCAGTATCATAATTCTGAAATCATGTCATCTTCATGTTTTGAACTTGTCACAGCAGGCTGCATCTCATTACATGCAAGTGACTAATTTTATCCTCTTGATCGGAAAGAGGGTCATGTTATCTTCTCATGAAAGGACACAAGGGCTGGACTCAACGTGTCAGGGAGCATCTCTGGAGAACATGGATAGGCGACATTTCAGGTTGTGACACTTCTTCAGACGGATTTCAACTAAACGGGTTATCTTCTCATGATATGCTTAAAATTAACAGGACTGGTGAACATGTGGTCAACAATATAAGCTGATATCTAAATCTGAGACAATTACCAATAGCACAACGGTAAGTGCAGTTCAGCTGAAGACTGGCACGTTGTTGCTGCTGTGCATAACTGCACAAAGGACTGCATCATGGAGCAGTAGATGACAGGTTTGTTACAGTACCTCCTTATACAGCGGGTTCCTCTACCGAGTAATTTATAGAAAGTAGGTAGCAGGAGAGCAGCATCTGTTGCCTTCGGCTGAAAATTGCAGGCTGCATCAATTCTATGCTAACTCTACTGAACCTTGCAGCAGGAAATAATTGAGGCTCTGAAAATGTCAAGTGCTTATCCTCTTGGTGAGCAAATAGGCTGTGAAGTACAAGTGCCTCTGTGTGTATGCAAGCACAAGGAAGGATGAACTTAGAGATCTGCAAAGAGAAAAATAAAAACTCCAGCTGACTACTTACTTATAATTCAAAATGCCAGAGCAACTGTCTGAAGAAGGGACTCGACCCGAAACGTCACCCATTCCTTCTCTCCCGAGATGCTGCCTGACCTGCTGAGTTACTCCAGCATTTTGTGTCTTCCAGAGCAATTGCCACTTTAAATAGGCACGCAAAGATTGTGCTGAGCCACAGCAAATTTCCCCCAAATCCGCATTTAGTTTTGATACTTTCTTTTATAAATTTGGCTGCTTGTCTTCACTCAAACTGAAAGTCTCATTTCAAACATCACATTTTTTTCTTGGCCTTGCACTCTCATCATCGCAAGCTTTGGTAATTTCATGTCAGCTGATGGGACACGATTGTTTTTAATCTTATTGCAAGTTCAGTTGTCCCTATATTAACAAGGGAGCAGATCCTCAGGCATTGTAACACATTGCTATGCCATGATATTCATCGCACTAATTTAATTTCTTATAATGTGTAAGACAGGTTAAGTATAGAAAAATATAACTTGCACTTGGGAATAAAAAAACTTTTTTTAATGATTAGTGAGAAAGGGGGCTCCTTCTGAATGAATAATGCAAATGCTCAGCATGCCGATGTCACTGTAGTTGTAAGACAGGTTTTACATTGGTTAATTAGGACGACTTCCTTACTACATCATCATTAGAAAAGTGAAATCATGGCCACATCAATATCTATTATTCAACTTATGCAACATTTTAACAAAAATTCAAGGGCAAGAAAAGGCAAATATTGTAATTTTACAGATAGATAACAAAATAGACAAGAAGTCTGTCAACTTGCATAATGAGGAAAGATGAAACGGTTTCAATGTCTGCCTTACAATATCCTTTCTTCAGGTGCTGGGAAATGTGTCATGCATTTTGAGCAGTTTAGCATTGTTTTGCAAATAAGACAAAAACATGAATGAGATTGTTCTTTGTGTTATTAGCCAGGGAACAAGCTAATGTTTTCCCCTTCTGCTATCTTGAAGAAAGGTACTAATGCCTTCACTAATATTAGCACAAGAATTCACCATGAGGCTGTTAATACATGATTAGGGAAGACAATGATTGAGACTGATATACATAAAACATAGATCAATGTTACAGACTGGATGAAACTCAACCATGAGGGAATGGAGAAGGAATGGAACTGAATACAGTGCAATCAGCAGCAAACATCCCTGCCTCCAACCTTATGGTGCAGGAAAGGCAATTGAAGAAGAAATTTGGGCCCAGCCACTTAATGCAGCAACTGTGACTTCATTCATTTTAATGGAGAGGAACAGCTGGAAAGGAACAAGTTAAGGATTAGGTAATCTGCATTTTTTTCCCTTTGATGCTTTTATTTACATGTTGCAAACCCTGTTCAAATGCTTTGACTTTAAATAATTTAAATATTTCTATTGCTCATTTTTTTCTATTGCTCAATTGTAAACTAATTTTAATTTTGGATGCTTGCAGAAACATTTCGTTTTTTGACAGCATTTATTGCCCATCCATAAATGTTCTTGAGAATATGGTGGTGCTCCCATACACCTGCGGTCCTTGTTTTCTTCAAAGACACCTCCCTCAAATGTGCACCAATGACAGTATATGATACATGGAAACATAGAAAATAAGTGCTGGGGTGGGCCATTTGTCCCTTCGAGCCATCACTGCCATTCAATATCATCATGGCTGATCATCCAAAATCAGTACCCCGTTCCAGCTTTTTCCCCATATCCTTTGATTCCCTTAGCCCTAAGAGCTAAATCTAACTCTCTCTTGAACACATCCCGTGAATTGGCCTCCACTGCCTTCTGTGGCAGAGAATTTCACAGATTCACAGTTGTCTGGATGAAAATGTTTTTCCTCATCTCAGTCCTAAATGGCCTACCCCTTATTATTAAACTGTGACCCCTGGTTCTGGACTCCCCCAACATCGGGAACATTTTTCCTGCATCTAGCCTGTCCAATCCTCTAAGAATTTTATATGTTTCTATGAGATCCCCTCTCATCCTTCTAAATTCCAGCAAATACAAGCCCAGTGGACCCATTCTTTCATCATACGTCAGTCCTGCCATCCCGGGAATTAACCTGGTGAACCTTTGCTGCACTCCCTCAATAGCAATAATATCCTTCCTCAAATTAGGAGATCAAAATTGCACACAATACTCCAGGTGCGTGGAGCACACAATACTCACAACCAGGGCCCTGTACAACTGCAGTAGGACCACCTTGCTCCTAAACTCAAATCCTCTCGCAATGAATACCCTGTTTCTTCAAGGTTATTGCATTCTCTGACAGAGAAAGTTTGACTTTCCATTGGCATTAAATGGTTGCATCGACTGGTCCTATTCGGATCCTGTTCAGAACAACCTGCATCTTTCAGGGCCAGTGACAGACATAAAATGTTGGAGTAACTCAGCGGGTTAACCTTCTTCGGACGCAGACCAGTCTGAAGAAGAGTCTCGACCCGAAACGTCACCTATTCCTTTTCTCCAGAGATGATGCCTGACCTCTGGAGTTACTCCAGCATTCGGTGTCTATCTTTGGTGTAAACCAGCATCTGCAGTTCCTTTCCACACACTTTGTCATTGAATCATGCTGCAGCACAGGAATTTACCAGTTTGTTCCAAAGTACTTAAAAAAAATGTTAAATCGACCCTGTATATTTCATTTTCTATAATTCCTCATATTTACCATTATTTGGACGGGAACTGTACCATTCAGGGCAGTGTGGTGCGACATCGAGTTTCTACTATTGCACAGCAGCTCAACTTCATTCGCAATGGATAGGTCTGCACATAAACATGAATGTTATTGATATGTAAATACCGGCTCTGCACAATTACATAATTAAAATCTTATCTTTTGTCATTTAAATCCCTCCTGCCCAATCTGCAAGAATAATCCTCTGGTTCTCCTCTGGGACCTTCTCTGCATTGGTCCCACTAATAGTGTTGTCATGTTTAAGGCACACCACATGATTCCTCTGTTGTCATGCCCAGCCTCCTCACTTGATGATGAGGTCCCAGAGGACAGTCAGGCACTTGAGTTGCTCCCAGGGCACTATGTTTTCAAGTATAGTCTGTGTGAATAAAATTTAGCCCCAATAAGTTTAACTTAATGTTAAAAAAAATAAAAAGAAATTAAATGAAAGTCATGGAGAGACACTGCATGGGAACAGACTCTTCAGTCCACTGAATCCCTGCTGATTTCAACCATTCATTCACACCAGTCCTACATTATTCCCATTTTGTATTTTCCCTGGATTCAGCCACTCACCTGCATGTTGGGGACAATATACAGATGTCAATTGACTGACTGACCTGCATATATTTGTGGTGTGGGGGAAAACCGGAACACCAGGGAAAACCCATGTGGTGACAAGGAGATGGTGCAAACTATACTCAGATAGCACCAGAGGTCAAGTTTGAACAAAAATGCCTGGTGCTGTCTGAGTGTCTGGTGCTGTGAGGCAGTGGCTCTACTAGCTGTGCCACTGTGCAATATTTGAACATAAGGCAATGCAAAGGATAATACAGTTTGCAATACGATTCAAGAATCCTTATGTCATATTTCTTAATGTTTCCTTTGCCATTATACTTTCTTGCTTATATTGAATGGATATTTTTAAAACAGAGATAGATTTTTGATTAGTACGGGTGTCAAGAGTTATGGGGAGAAGGCAGGAGAATGGGGTTAGGAGGGAAAGATAGATCAACCATGATTGAATGGTGAAGTGGACTGGATGGGCCGAATGGCCTAATTCTGCTCCTATTGCTTATGAACTTATGACCTTATTGTTTTCGGTTTTAAAATAATAAAGTTCAATCAAGAGGTAAAAGTTCAATAGAATACAGAGTTGGAAACATTTTGCATTCTTTCAGGTCTTCGTCTTAATCAGGTACTTTGACACATGCCGACTCCAGTGGAAAGTGACTTGAAATATCTCATCCAGGATTACTTCCACTGCAGGTGAAACCATGACACTGAAATAGGTTTCATTGCACAGCTGCCGCAGAATTAAATGAAGGCCACAGTGATGCGGGAATATATTCAAAGATTTCAATAACTCAAAGTAAATATTCGGGTATATTATCAGCTTTGTGTAAAAAAATAGTGCTAAATTAGAACCTAATTAGGGCGGCACGGTGGCGCAGCGGTAAAGTTGCTGCCTTACAGCGAATGCAGCGCCGGAGCCTCAGGTTCGATCCTGACTATGGGCGCCGTCTGTATGGAGTTTGTACGTTCTCCCCGTGACCTGCGTGGGTTTTCTCCGAGATCTTCGGTTTCGTCCCACACTCCAAAGATGCACAGGTATGTAGGTTAATTGACTGGGTAAAATGTAAAAATTGTCCCTAGTGTATGTAGGATAGTGTTAATGTGCGGGGATCGCTGGGCGGCGCAGACTTGGTGGGCCAAAGGGGCCTGTTTCCGCGCTGTATCTCTAAATCTAAATCTAAATTAACCAGAGCAATAATTAATGCAACAGAAACAGAAATGCACTTTTGAGGCTGGATATGATTCATTGTTACACTGCAAGCAAACTCCTTTCCAGGCACATAATCCAGGCCATACTGAGAGAATGCAGTAACCTGATTTATGATCTTGTGGTAGTGTCTGAGCTAAAAATAACAGTTAATTGTACCTGACATGGTAATAAATTATTATTTAAAGAAGCATAAAAAAATAAATAAAATTTACCAATACACTTTTAAGTGGGCAATCCAGGCAACTTCCGAATTTTCTAATAGCCAATTATCTCGATAGTAAGGTAAGTTAACATAAATTATGTACATGCTGATGGTTAGTAAAATCTACAGAAATTCAAACAAACCTCTTAACTTTAGTCAATAAGTATTTAATGAACGGAAGTGATAGCCTGAAAAGCTCTAAAAGCAAGTTTACAGACATTGATGCGGATCTATTTTTCTTAGATTATGAAATAAATATAGTAAGTATAACAAGCAAGTACAAGACTAAATGAATGCTTGAGAATTTCAGAGGTTTGGCTGATCTTGGCTTAAGATTTTTCCGATTTTTAAAAAAAGTGTATGCACTAATTTATGTGTATGCACCATCATCCCAAGAAAAGCAAGACCTCATGCCTAAATAACTATCGTCCAGTGGCCTTGACATCCACTATCATGAAATGTTTTGAGAGGATATTTATGAAACACATTAAATCCAGTCTACCCAGCAGCCGTGACCCACTGCAGTTTGCCAACTGCCACAACAGGTTCACGGACGATGCCATTGCCCTAGCCCTACACTCATCCCTAAAACACCTGGATAAGAGAGACACCTACATCAGACTCCTATTCATAGACTACGGCTCTGCCTTTAATATCATTATACCATCCAAGCTTATCACCAAACTCGCAGGGCTTGGTGTCAGCACTCATTTCTGCAACTGGATCCTCGACCTCCTGACCAACAGATCCCAATCAGTGAGGAAAGGGGCCAAATCATCTTCTACGATAATCCTCAACACAGTAATGCCCCTTCATTACTCCTTGTACACCCACAATTGTGCAGCCATGTTCAAATCTAATTCAATTTTCAAAGTTGCACTCAACACCACCATTGTGGGCCAGATATGATAAGATGGAGCATAGAAAGGAGATCGAGAATCTTGTGTCCTGTTGTCGAGACAATAACCTTTTCGCAATGTCAGCAAGACAAAGGAGATAGTGATCGACTTCAGAAAGTGAAGTGGTACACATCCCCAGTTTGCATTGACATTGACAGTGACAATATGGTTGAAAACTTCAAATTCCTAAGAGTCAATATCACCAACAACTTCTCCTGGACCACCCATATTGAAGCAATGACCAAGAAAGCACACCAATGCCTCTACTTCCTTAGAAGGCATAGGAAGTTTGGCATGTCCCCTACAACTCTCACTACAAATGCACCAAATAATTTTTTTTTAAATCAGGATGCATCACAGCTTGGTTTGGGAACAGCTCCATCCAAGACTGCATGAAATTGCAGTGAATTGTGGATGCAGCCCAGCCCATTACACAAACTAACTTTCCTTCTATTGACTCCATTTATACCTCACGATGCTTCAGCAAAGCCAGCAGCATAATCAAGGATGAGTCGCACCCTGGCCACTCCCTCTTCTCCCCTCTCCCATCAGGCAAAAGGTACAGAATTGTGAAAACGCGCACCAACAGATTCAGGGACAGTTTCTTCCCAGCTGTTATCAGGCAACTGAATCATCCTACCACAACCAGAAAGCAGTGCTGAACTTCTATCTACCTCTTTGGCAACCCTCCGACTATCCTTGATCAGACTTTGCTGGCTCAACCGTGCACTAAACGTTATTCCCTTATCGTGCATCTATACGTTGTAAATGGCTCGATTGTAATCATGCAATGTCTTCCTACTGACTGGATAGAATGCAAAAAAAACTTTTCACTGTACCTTGGTACACGTGACAATAAACTAAACTAAACTAAACTTTAAATTAACTAATTTTGGCTTTGGATACTTACATGTTTGATTGAAAGATTGAAAGATACAGCATGAAAACAGGTCCTTCAGCTCACCGAGTCCAAGCCAACCATTGATCACCCATTCGCAGCTATCCCACTTTCGCATCCACTTACTACACACTAACAATTTACAGAGGCCAAATAACCTACAAACCCACATGTGTTTGGGATGTGGGAGGAAACCGGAGCACCCGGAAGAACCCACACATTCAGAGGGAGAACCTGCATACTCCACACAGAAAACACCTGAGGTTGGGATTGAACGTGCGTCTGTGGCTCTGTGGGGCAACAGCTCGACCAATTGTGCCACTGTGCTGCCCTGTGTCATTACAATATTATATTTTTCTGTTTAAAATCCTTATAGAACATAGCAATTTCTCCGTACATTCCTTCCATCTCATCATTTCTTCTTCGTGTCTCATCAACATATTGGAGGATAGAGGTTTTTTTTTAATTAACAGAGAAAGATATGTCATCCATCAAATAATTACATTTTGCAAAGTATTATTTCTCCCTTGTATGCCTCCAACCACATAGGTAGAAGACCTCTTCCCAGAGGCAGAGAGATAGTCGGAATGGTTGTTCAAACATTGTTGTCATAAGGTCATAAGTGATAGGAGCAGAATTAGGCTATTCTGCCCAAAACCCCTGACACCCATACTAATCAAGAATCTATCTCTGCTTTAAAAATATCCATTGACTTGGCTTCCACAGCCCTCTGTGGCAAATAATTCCACAGATTCACCACCCTCTGACTAAAGAAATTCCTTCTCATCTCCTTCCTAAAGGAATGTCCTTTAATTCTGAAGCTATGACTTCTAGTCCTAGACTCTCCCACTAGTAGAAACATCCTCTCCACATCCATTCTATCCAAACCTTGCACTATTCATTGCATCTCAATGAGTTCCCCCCTCATTCTTCTAAACTCCAGTGAATACAGGCCCAGTGCCATCAAATGCACATCATAAGCAAACCCACTCATTCCTGGTAGCATCTCGGGAAAGAAGGAATGGGTGATGTTTCAGGTCGAAGGGTCTCGACCTGAAACGTCACCAATTCCTTTTCTCCCAAGATGCAGTCTGACCCTCTGAGTTACTCCAGCATTTTGTGTCTACCTTCGATTTAAACCAGCATCTGCAGGTTTTATTTCCTACACCACTCATACCTGGGATCATTCTTGTACACCGCCTCTGGTCCCTCGACAGAGCCAGCACATATGGTGCCCAAAATTGCTCACAATACTCCAAATGCGGCCTGACCAGCGCCTTATAGAGCCTCAGCATTACATCCCTGTTTTTGTATTCTAGCCCTGTTGAAATAAATGTTAGCATTGCGTTTGCCTTGTGTGTAAGCAAAGAAAAATTGATCCATGGAACATCTATTTAAGTAATTTGTACAAATAAAGCACATTTATTACACCTTTAAATGATATTATTCATGTGCAGTAGGATTAACATCTAATAACTTGTTGCCAATTCATGATGCCATAGGATCCTATATAACCTATTAATTCAATGTTTACACTTCCTGAAAGTGCTTTGTAATAATATGTTAACATCAGCATCTTTGCATTCTAAATTCAATGATGAAGCACAATAATGCATCTTGTTTCATGTTTCAGATTAGGGGTGTGGTCTTCAAATTAGAATTTACAAATTAGAAAAAAAGGAGACTAAATTATGAAGAATTAATGGATTAAAAATTAGATTGAATTTTGAGATTATGTTATGCAGCTTGATGGTAAATAATTGATTTTGAAGCAATTAACCAAGATCTGTAAGTGTTAATTGGTGCAGTGATACAGCCCAATCATAGCCATAATCTGGGATTCACCTGGCATAATCCCAACATTCTAGTTTATTGTTGGCAAAGAATAAGCAGTTGGATAAAGCCCAAGTAACAAAAAAAGTGTAAAAAACATTGACTACAACTTGAATCTGGATGGGGCAATTTTGCAAACATCTTTAACATCTACCTAGTCCAATTTGAAGTTCCCACCTGTTTAAGAAGGCCACTATCATCCCAATGCTAGGAAGAAACAACATAGCATGACTGAATGATGACCAGCCAGTGGCTGTAACATCCGCCATTATGAAATGCTTTGAAAGGTTGGTCATGGCACATATCAACCCCAGCAACCCAGAGTCTTGATCCACTGCAATTCGCCCCCACTGCATAAGGTCCATGGCAAACACAACCTCCCTGGCCTTTACACTTGTCCGTAGAACATCTGGATAACAAAGACTCCAACGTTAGATTCCTATTTATCAACTATAGCTCCGCCTTCAACACCATAATTCCATCCAAACTCATCTCCAAACTCCTGGATCTCTACCATCTCCCAGCTTCCACACATTGCCAGCTATTCAACCACGACAGCCACATCGCCAAGACACATTAGAAGACATTGAACAACTCAATATTTCCTCCTGTTGCCATATAGCATGGCAAATAATGGTGCAACAACAGCCCAGCGGTGTCAAACATGGATCCACCACCATAGTTGCGAGGATCCATGCATTATCATGCCCATGCTTAACATACTTCATTGTTAAATTCACCCTTCAGTCTTCATCTCTCTTCAGGAGCAAGAACTTGAATGTGACCTCATCCTCTGGGTGGCTGGTGTTCAAATACCCTCAGCATTCCTCTGACACTGATGCAGTAACTTCAGATCCCACTCACAGTTCCCCTCAATACTATATGAAGTGACAATATTTCATGAGTCTGAACTATCAAATCAAGGGAGGGAGTTCCCATTGTTGTTTTGTGGGTAGTTATCCACTGTCTGGTGGAAGTTTTGTAAAATAATAATCTACAAGAGTAAATGGTCATGGTGAGGGTGAAGGAAGATGGATTGACAATGCATACTTTAGAGTTGGAGATTGATAGATTCTTGATTAGTATGGGTGTCAGGGGTTATGAGAAGGCAGGAGAATGGCGTTGAGAGGGATAGGTAAATCAGCCACGAATGGCGGAGTAGACGATGGGCCGAATGGCCAAATTCTTATCTTTTGAATTTATGAAGATGTATGCTTGTAGAAAGAAGGTACTGCAGATGCTGGTTTACACAAAAGAACACAGTCTGAAGAACGGTCCCGACCCAAAACATCATCTGTCCATGTTCTCCGGAAATGCTGCCTTACCATTCGAGTTACTCCAGCACATTATGTTTTTTTTGAAGATGTATGCTTGCTCTAATTGCAGCTTTGGATGTGAGGAATGGAAAACAACCATACGTGCAGTGTTACTATCAGTAACAACTATATTACAACTGCAAAATAGGTTCTCAATCCAGTTATATTCTGTCCTGCTGAATGCAAGCTTTTGGATCTGCCTTTGTTCCCTTTGATCTGGTGCCAAAGAGAGATATGTGCGTTAATCCGGGTTGTGTGCCTGCCATGGTTGAATAGCTGGTAGTGTATGGGAACTGAGAGTTGTGAGAGAGAAGCTTGAAGTGGATGCGAATGTTTGAGGATTTAGTGGAGCATATATTTTGAAAATCTGAAGACTGAAGAGATTTCTTTCAAATGTGTAATGGAAAAACTGTATTTAATTGCAAGGAGATCTGGGCCTTAGGTATTTAATTATTGTGTAGGTCATCATAGCCTTAACGAGGCTTCTTTCAGATTAGCACAGGGGAATGTAAACAGACTCTGTCAATTTGCAGTCTATTAATGTATCCAACTGTTGACTGGTATCAGACTTGGAAAAGCTGCAGTTATCACTGAATGGAAATTAGTCACAAGTAAACCCAACATGGAAATCTTCTTAAGAAGGGTCTCGACCCAAAACGTTGCCTGGCCCGCTGAGTTGCTCCAGCATTTTGTGTCAGTCTTTGGTTTAAACCAATGTCTACAGTTCCTCCTTACACATGGAAATCCCCTTCCTGACAGTACCAAGAACATGGACATCATTGGTTAAAAAAGAGTAGTTAAAGTGGCCTGCACAGTTGCTTTTAAAGAAAAGACATGTAAAAATGTGAGTATTAAAGGAAGGTTATATTGAGAGGTTGAACAGAGGCTCATGTGCAATTTAAACACATACACACGGTCCAGTGGGTTGCTTCTGTAAGGATGTAATGTTATGATTTTTGTCTGAATGAATAACAAACTGGAATTTCTAAAGCAAATCTTTTGCTTCCAGCTGCAAATGGCTTTGAGACATATATATATATATATATATATATATTTAATTAGATGAATACAAGCCAGATAAAAAGAGTCATATATTCACCACATCTGTTTATATCACTAACATCTGCCCTTCTGACTTGTTGAACAATGACAACAATCTCTTTAATGGTTACAAATGTTGTTGCACCATGGCACAATTTGGATTAAAATATTGTACAGGAAAGCTTGAAAAATGATGAGGCAATTTGGAAAATGGTCGAAAATGCTAGCATTTGGCTCCTGCTCAGATGGGGAAAACTGCCAAAAAAGCTAACAATTCTATTTCTGAATGTAGCATAGATTATTGAATATTTATTGAGTTTACTTGTCTTGATAGCAGTGCCATCATGGAAGAGCTTATCATAAGCCACCATATGTCACATTATTTAAACTCTTGATGGCTTGTGGTTTGGAAATTGCTTTTAAATCATATTTACAGATGGAGTACACAATAAGTTAATTTTGAGCTGCTACCTCAACAAGATTAAAAAGTTGTTAGACTTTTCCAGCATGAAGTGACCAACTCTTAATAGATATACTAATGGAGGTTAATGTAGTCTTATTGCTTTACGCTGGCAACTATGTGGCAGTATTCTTTAACTAATTGTGAATAACAGTGTGTGTACCATGGGGTAACAGGTGAGATTATGGACCAGATTCTTTCCCAATGCTTGTTTCATAAATATTACTCATAAACATTATTCATAAATATGTTTGTAGAGTGTGTAATTAATTGAATACAAAAATGGATTGCTGTCAAATCTAATAATTTAGTTCATGTTGTTTCCCTCCTATCCTGATGAACCTAAGCAATGGAATTTATGTCAAAATATCAGATGCCAAGGGACAGTGTAGGGAGAAAGCTGGTCTTGATTTAACATGAAGGTGATTCAATGTTTTTTGCTGCTTTTTGTTTTACTCATACTGGAGTTGTATCAGCAACTTTGAACTTGGTAAATAAGGACCAACAAATGTGCTCCGTGAGGTTAGGTGATGTGTACATACTATCACGGTGACCTCCAGTATTCGAGTACAGCCCATTAGCAATGACGAGAGGCATATACTTAGGGAGGCTTAGATTTGGAAGAAGGATACGCAAAAGCCATGATTTCACCAGGTCCTTTGATCAATTGTAACTTCAGTACCTTGTTGCCAATGGATGTCAAAGTTAGCTTGGCCTTTGGGCGGCTTCCAGACAAATAATGTCACAAATCTAATGATACATTTCTCACGCAATTAGGGTGCAAATCAGAGGCACAAGTAAAATAAAATCAATACCACCCTTCTCTTCCATTCTGTGGTTTAATAATATGCTCCTCAACCAAGCTTATGAGAAGCACATCCCTGCATTAATTCGACACAAGGAACTGCAGATGCTAGAACCTTGCGTAGAATACAAAGTGTTGGAGTAACACTTATATTATTGAATCACAGGTTTCATATGGAGCATGACAAGGAAGATGTCGAGATGTTTGCTAGTGGGAGAATCGCACATGGGTTGATACTTTTACAAGAAAAGAGGGTGGCCATTTAAAACTGAGGTGAGTAGGATTTTCTTCTTGCAGACTGGTGAATTTTTCAAAGTCTCTTCGCTGGAGGATTTTGGTGGAAGCTTGGTCACTTGGGCTATTTAAAAAGAAAGTTGACACATTTTCAATAAGGTATGAGTAACTGGGACAGGAGGCCTGGGGCAGATCTGCTATGATGATATTGAGAGGTGGAGCAGGCTTCAGGGCCTGAGTGGCCCACTTCTGCTTCTATTTTCTTATGTGCCTACCTTATTCCTCTTATTTTGAAAGAGCTATATTACATAATTAATTTATGGAGGTGTAGGAAGTTGTTCGTTTAAACCGAAGTAAACCAGCATCTGCATCTAAACCAACACCTACACATTTTGTCAGCTCCACTGCAAAATCTCCTCAAGGTATGTCTACTTTGAAGAAGTTCTCCTCCTCTCTCTGTCGAAAATCCTGCAACATCCTCTCTCACTGCTCTCCCTCTGTGCCTTTACCATCGTTACTTTTTTGCATATCTTTTATTCATTGTTCTATATCTCTTTACATCATTGTCCATGTCTCTCATTTCCCTTTCCCCTGACTTTCAGTCTGAAGAAGGGTCTCGACCCGTAAAGTCACCCATTCCTCTCCAGACAGCTGCCTATCCTGCTGAGTTACTCCAGCTATTTGTGTCGTTCTTCTCTTAATTTATGGAGGTGCTTGACTGAGTACGTTGTCACCTTTCATTATCTAAAAACCTTCACTCTCCCAGTCTGTTATGGACACAGCAAGAGACTGCTTGGAGGGCCACTCCTTTTCGTCTGCTGTACACTACCAAGGTCAGATTCGAGCAGCAACTTCAGCTCTGGGACTCCTTCTGCACCTGCAATCTGATTACCACTGCCCCCAGTCAACTGGTGTTGACATTCTAACCCTAACACTAAGCCAAACCCAGAGTCTGTGTTTTGCTGGCTTCACAGTCATCGAATACCCATCCCAACATTCGAAACATCTGGATAACTTGCTCACTCAGAGCAGATTTAATCACGTTAGTGTCGCACTGAAATCACAGCCTATATGTGATCCGAACCAATTAGAATGCTGCTACCTGTGACCAGTGAAAGCTTGTTACATTCTGTTGGGAAGTAAGAAGATGCTCAGCAAATGGAGCGTATGTGTCTGTGGGGCACTGTATTCTATCTAAATTGCTCAGCAAACACTAGGAGAGGTAAATTAGCCTTGCATAGCAAAGAAGGTTACTGTCCAGGGATGTATCGGGTCAAAATAAACAGAGCTCCATGGTCACATAAAGAACGTGTTTGGGAATATTGGTAAGACTTTTTATAAAATTCAATGCCACAGCTGCATAACAACCTCTCCATTAAATTCGTCAGCATCATTTCGTAGTCATTGCCAGGCAGCTGTAGATAAAGTGGGTGGCTTAGTGGCAGGTGCAGGCATCCATCGTCCATTGCCTTCTAACATTCCCGGCACATTGTCCCTGCTCACCCTTATGCTGCAATTGACAACAGTCTAATGCTGTGTAATAACAGCAATTTGCTGACTGGGAAAGTCAGTTGACTATCAGTGGCTAGAGAGAGAAAATCAACCCTAAAATAATATTGCACATTATGAAACTCATGCAGAATTCATCATTCAGCACATTGAATCTTAATAAGAGCATGGTACAATGACTTTTTTCTGAGAGTTGCATGCAATAAATCCACTGAGAATAAGTTAACTGTACATATCTAATAACTGCTGCACTTCTAATTTTCTGTGGTTCAGTGCATAAATTACTTTGAAGAAAGCAATTTCATCTTCAAGGGACTCTCAATTCTTCTGCTAACAATTAGAAGTGATTCTTAAATTGTTCCCTGCTGAGGCAAAGAACCCGCTACATAAATTGCACAATGGAAAATAGAGCAGCAAACTTGATTGCAAGAATCCAGATGGCCTCGGATATCCATCTAACGAAGGGAAAGAATACTAGCTCGTCAAGGGAATTGTGTTGCAAGAATGCAACTTAATACATAGGAAATAGCATTTTTCATGTTTCTGTAGTGAAAAGTATAAAAACCCAGACTGATTTAATGGTCAATGTTCTATCAACAGGTTGCACAAAATATGTAGAAGTTGAAAGGTTGCTCACCCGGTTGCAAATCCGCAGTCAGCATAACGTACATGTTCATGTCTACAATTTTGTAAGCACTTCGTTAAAATCATAATATTAATATTTATTTGACCTTTGTAGCATAGGTAGGAACCATCAATGTCTCTGGGCAGAAATGGAAAATTGATGCTGAATATAGTAACTTCATTTTCTGGGAACACTCAATCGGTTAAGGCAACATCTGTAGAAAAAGAAACAGAGTTAACATTTCAGGAGGAAAACCTTTTGGCCCATCTGAACCATTAACTCTGCTTCTCTTTCCAAAGAAGTGCCCCGACCTTGAGTGTTCCCAGCATTTTCCATTCTTATAGATTTTTGTTTGTATTTTTATTTAATTCATGCATTTTGATCATTAACTTTAATGACTGGGCTGCATGGTGATGCAGCAGTAGAATTGCTGCCTTACATCACCAGAGACATGGGTGCTGTTTGTATGGAGTTTGTACGGAGTTTGTACGGAGTTTGTACGTTCTCCCCGTGACCTGTATGGGTTTTCTCTGGGAGCTCTGGCTTCTTGCCACACTCCAACGATGTACAGATTTGTAGGTTAATTGGCTTAGTAAAATTGTCCCAAGTGTGTGTAGGATAGTGTTAGTGTGTGGGAATCGCTGGACGGCATGGATTCGGTGGGCCAAAGGGCCTATTACTGCATTGTTTTTTTAAACTAAAACATACTGGGAATGGTGGGTTCTCTGGTGTGATGAGGTCATGCACGTTTCTCCTGGGCACTGTTTGAAACTGATTTTCTCTTCTGTTACATTTCCTCATTAAAGAGAAAAAAACCCAATGCCAATGGTGACATAAGACCATAAGTTTCATCAATCAAAATCCCCATTTGTTCTATTCCCAAACGTATCTTTTTTGCAAAATAATCTCTTGAAAAATTAGGTTGAAAATGGTAACAGCAGCGCCAATTGTGCTCGGAATTGCCCAAGAAACATTGTTGGAATCGGCTGTTATTATAATTTATTTCTCTGCTAATAATTCATGCCCTAAGTACTCTGCTTATTGCCAACTTTATGGCCCTAATCTTTGCCTATTCATCATGAAAACAATGAAACTGTGAAGCCTCAATTTTGCTCTAAAAAATACTTAGACTACTGCTGTGAAGTTCTCCCTGATCAATAAAGTAAAATAAATCTTTTACCCCCACCACTATCTCATTGGTATCACCTGTACCCTGTAACATTAAGGTACCAGTCCAGTCCCTCCCTTAGCCATGTTTCCATAATGGCAATAATGCCTCAGTTGCACGTGCCTATCCATGCCTTGAGTTAATTTGCCTTACTGTCAGGCCTCTCCCATTGAAATAAATATAGTTCAATTCAACCATCTTTCCTCATACCCTGCTGTACTCCTGCTTAGCTTGTCTACTGGACTTACTGCCATTGCTTTCGGTAACAACTTCCATCTCCTTCCAACCTCCTACCTCATTACTGCAGCAGATCTCGATGTCTGTTAATCTAGTTAAAGCCTTCCTGAATAGCACTAGCAAACCTGCCTGCCAGGATATTGAAGATAAACACAAAATATTGGAGTAACTCAGCGGGACAGGCAGCATCTTTAGAGAGAAGGAATGGATATTGGTCCCCCTTCAGTTCAGATGCAACCCATCGAGGTGCAACAATATCAAGCAGAGCAAATGGAACAAGCATGTGGCTGTGATTAGTTAACAGAGGTGTCAACCCTGGACATGCTTTTACCAGCTTCTTTGTAATGTCTTTCTTGAAATTCACATTTTACCATGAAGTGTATTTATGAATTTATTTTGATAACACTCTTTCCATCAACATTTTTTTTTCTTTTAATATATTTTGCTTTTACATATATTTCCCTACATGTATTTTTTTGCATTCATTTTCTTCTTGTTGTAGTTGCAATAGTGGCTTTCTCCATAAAGTTTTTTCCCCCACATGCTTGAAGTGAATTGAAAGCCTTTTATATGATTAGATCAAGGAAGCTACACAAGGAATGACATCAAGGGAGGAGAGATTTAATCCAATGACTGGGGGGGGGGGGGCATGCTTGACGTTTCATTTCAAACTCATCAAGATCATCATTAACAAACCTAATGCCTCATGCTTTGTAACTCACAAGACATTCCTGTTGCTATGCTCAGAATAATCACATTCAGTTGAGCTAAGCTAAGATTTGTAAAGATGGATTTCCATCTTGTTGTCCGCGTAAGTGTGTCTTTGAATATACCATCTCACTCAGAAAACATTAAAGACACGTTTCCATGACAACTTTCAAACAAAATAATTAAAATGCAGTTTCTCAATTTGAAAATCTATTATTCTCCCCTTTTCTGTACAGCGAATAACATCTAAATCCATTCCCCAGGATGTTCAGAGTCAGATGGCTCGATTATAAATGCAATGTGCCTAAATTTCTTACTTCCTGAAAATGAGCAAAGGAATCATCAAGCAGGACTAACCACTGTTGCTGTTAATCCTGTTTGTGTTGTTTGCCCGATTGCCTTGGGCAGATTTTGCCCTCTGTTGAGAACACTTTTCCCTCCCCTTCTTCATCCTCTTCCAACAGATTGTGTGCTGCCTGCTCTCATATCATGCCTTTTCAACAGAGGAACAGCTATTAATGCATCAATGTCCACAGGAAATAGATTTGCTAAACTATTTACCATAGATTTCTGAAATCAACCTTAGAAAACACCAACATCTGGAGAATTAGGACCAAAAAAGACCCCAGCAAATAACTTGTTAGTAGTATATTAACCCCCTTCAACAACAGTAGTAGCAGGTGAACAGGGGGGTTCATCCTGTTGCTGAATGCTTATTCAGCCTTCCTTATTCAAGAAAACTGTCCAGCTGCATTGCAAGTTTCAGAATGATTTAGAATTGCACATTGATTGGCATCAAGATCTGTCCATTTTACATACTTCTAGCAGCATTTAGTTAGCACATGCTAACTCTCTCTCTCATACTCCTCTCTGCTAAACAGGAGCAATCACTGTTTTAGAGCTGTGAGCTCTCAGCTTACCCAATAATAATGGGTATAATTAATATCACCCCCCCCCTTTCCTTTCTCTAGTCTAAATTGTTTGTCCAACATCACAACATTTAAAAAAAAGTTTTATTTGCACAAGATAAGACTTTCTCCCTTACATTACCAATTCACATTAGCAATTAAGGCCATTTGAACATATGGCCTAAGTGAAGGCCCTGCTGAAGATAAGTTAGTTGTTTTGATAGTGAGAACTGGAACAGGATTGGAACAGGATTGTTTCCAATCAGTTGAACCAGTAAAATTATGTTTATTGTAGTTAAATGTACAATGATATAAGGAACAGTACTTGCCAGTATTTTTCTCCATTTCCTGTACTGAAATAAAACCCCAAATTGCACTAGGTCAAATAGATTTTTTAAATTTGTCGGCTTTTACTGGTTCTTATTTATCACTGATGGTGTGATACCCACCATTAAGGGAACTGGACACATGCTCTAGGAAGTTTAGAAACTCCAGTTATAGTCACAGCATGGAAGCAGGCCCTTCAGCCCAACTCCTCCATGCTGATCATGATTCCCCATTAAGCACATGTTCTTCAAATCTTTCCAATCCGTGTACATGCAAAAGTGTCATTTCAATTCAGTTTAGTTCAGCTTAGTTTATTGTCACATGTACTGAGGGACAATGAAAAGCTTTTGTTGTGCGCTAACCAGCCAGCGGGAAGACAATACATGATTACAGTTGAGCCATTCACAGTGTACAGATACGTGATAAGAGAATAATGTTTAGTGCAAGGTAAAGCCCAATCAAAGATGGTCCAAGGGTTCACAATGAGGTAGATAGTAGTTCAGGACGGCTCTCTGGTTGAAATTGGATGGTTCGTACCTGCCTCAACTAGACAGCTCATTATATATATCCATCATCCTCCGAGAACCCAAACGCGCCCCTTAGTTTGCTATTAAATCTTTACCTTCCCTCCTCTAACCTATGCCCTCTGGTTCTTGATTCCCTACCGATCCCCCCTATGCAATCACCCTATCAATTTCAAACATAGTTGTTAAATGAACCATCATAGTCAGTTAGAGTGATAACAACCTTCTTTTATATTAAAATAATACAATGATCTAGGGTGTTTCATAGGAGGATTAACAAATAAGGTTTGATCTCAAGCCAAATAAAGAAATATTAAGGCAGCTGACCACTAAGCTGGAATATGTAAGTGACCAGAACTGGAAAATGCAGGAAACCAATAGATTTGCATGCGGGGAGAGGCCATGGTGATAAGGAAGGAGGTGGCCACGGCAGGATTTATTTATAAGGATGGAAATATTAACTGATGGATTTGAGGAAATAGATGTAGTTGCTCTACACAAATACATAAGTTGTGGGCATGATAACAAATGGGCATCAGAAAGCTTTGCGATCAAATCTGGAGTTGGGCAAGGTTGTTTCTGTTCCTCTGTTTATGTAATGCCTCTCCTTCAGCAAGGATGTGGATTCCATGAGGGGCAACTGCGGAAGTGCTCAAAATGATAGAGCAAATTCTTATTCTTGGCCCATTGAGTCTACTCCGTCATTCAATCATGGCTGATCTCTGCCACCTAATCCCATTTTCCTGCCTTCTCACCATAACCCTTGACACCCATTCGAATCAAGAACTTGTCTATCTCTGCCTTAAAATTATCCACTGACATAGCCTCCACAGCCCTCTGTGGCAATGAGTTCCACAGATTAACTACCCTCTGACTAAAAAAGTTCCTCCTCACCTCCTTTCTAAAAGAGCACCCTTTAATTCTGAGGCTATGGCCTCTGGTCCTCGACTCTCTCACCAGTGAAAACATCCTTTCCACATCCACTCTACCTATGCCTTCCATTATTCTGTTTCAATGAGGTCCCCCCTCAACCTTCTAAATTCCAGCAAGTAGAGGCCCAGTGCTGTCAAACACTCATCATATACTAACCCACTCATTCCTGGAATCATTCTTGTAAATCTCCTCTGGACCCTCTCCAGAGCCAGCACATCCTTCCTCAGATATGGGGCCCAGATTAGCTCACAGTACTCCAAATGCGGTCTGACCAGTGCCTTATAGAACCTCAGCTCTACTGGGAATATGGTTCAGAGGGAATGGAAAAAGAAAAAAATAGAAAATGCACATGGTCAAAATGAACCAAAAAAGGATTGAGGGATTTCTTCCTCCAGAATGACAGAGAAAGCCCACTCATCAGGTGCGAAGAGCTCTCAGTGTTACAGTGCCTGGTGCAGTTGTGCAACAATACCTGGTCTTTCACTACCCACACCTGAGCTTCCATCCATTATATTTGAATATTGAAATTTGATCCTGTCTGAAGAAGCGTTCTAAAGAGAGGGAATATGTATCCAACATGGGCCTTATCCCGATGACTACTCTTGGGTTGTTGCATCAGCTATGTTTGGACTCTGGGTCTGTAACACCAAGTATCTTTATAGTTATTGTACCTGATGCAAAATGTCATTGGAAAAATGATGTAATAGGTTTTGACTCAGAGTCAAACATATCAAGGAAGGGTAAATTTAGTATTACTTTAGTCAATAATTTCAAATTCATGAATTTAATTACATTCGATGGCGTAATTTTTTTTTCAATCTAAGTGGCTGTGATTAGAAACCTGGCGTTAGTCCGTGAACTGTGCGATCATCTTTGATCGTGGGAGGAAAGGAATGAACCAGGATAATCAATTTTCTTTGGGAGTTGATGGAATGGCACAAAGGTCATAAGAAATTATTCTGTTGTGCAAATACCAAAATTTGTAATGTGCATTGCAATTACTTGGAACCTGTATAACCAAAAATAAATCCAATAATGCAGAAAATGCTTCCTGGTGTTATCCCAAAATGGTATCATCCCAAGGTGAGATCTGGACTCACTCAACAAGGAAAGAGCTTCCGTCTAACTAATTTATTAAATTCTTGAAAAATATTAATTCAATCATGCCTTAATCTTTCAATTAGTTAAACCAAATTTCATTTTGACTGCAAATGTATTATCCGTCCTTCTTGGACATTGTTTAAATGCTACCCTCTAACACCATGGACAGCAGAAGGACAGCAGTAATTTAAGGAGGCAGCTCATTACTCACTTTGAGGGCAAATAGGGATTGGTGATTAATGCTGGTCATGCCACCGATGTGCAGATGCTAGAAAAGTTTGAATAAAAATAATCTGTTTTTATAATTTAATTCTTTCAGTATTGGTGTTACAGTGCATTCAGAAAGTATTCAGACACCTTCACTTTTTCCACATTTTGTCAAGTTACAGCCTTATTTAAAAATGGATGAAATTCATTTTTTTATTTCACCAATCTACACACAATACCCCCATAATAAAAAAGCAAAAACAGGTGTTTAGAAATTTTTGCAAAGTAATTAAAAAGAAATAACTGAAATATCACATTTACATAAGTATTCAGACCCTTTGCTCAGTACTTTGTTGAGGCACCTTTGGCAGTGATTACAGCCTCAAGTCTTCTTGGGAATGATGCTACAAGCTTGGCACACCTGTATTTGCGTAATTTCTCCCATTCTTCTCTGCAGATCCTGTCAAGCACTGTCAGGTTGGTTGGGGAGCGTCAATGCACAGCTATTTTCAGATCCCTCCAGAGACGTTCGATCGGGTTCAAGTCCGGGCTCTGGCTGGGCCACTCAAAGACATTCAGACTTGTCACAAAGCCACTCCTGCATTGTCTTGGCTGTGTGCTTAGGGTCGTTGTCCTGTTGGAAAGTGAACCTCCGCCCCAGTCTGAGGTCCAGAATGCTCTGGAGCAGGTTTTCATCAAGGATCTCTCTGTACTTTGCTCCATTCATCTTTCCCTCGATCCAGACTAGTCTCCCAGTTCCTGCCGCTGAAAAACATCCCCACAGCATGATGTTGCCACCACTATGCTTCACTGTAGGTATGGCATTGGCCAGGTAATGAGCGGTGCCTGGTTTCCTCCAGACGTGGCGCTTGGCATTCAGGCTAAAGAGTTCAATCTTGGTTTCATCAGACCAGAGAATCTTGTTTCTCATGGTCTGAGAGTTCTTTAGGTGCCTTTTGGCAAACTTCAAGCGGGCTGTCATGTGCCTTTTACTGAGGAGTGGCTTCCGTCTGGCCACTCTATCATAAAGGTCTGATTGGTGGAGTGCTGCAGATATAGTTGTCCTTCTGGAAGGTTCTCCCATCTTCACAGAGGAACTCTGAAGCACTGTCAGAGTGACCATTGGGTTCTTGGTCACCTCCCTGACCAAGGCCCTTCTCCCCCGATTGCTCAGTTTGGCCGGGCGGCCAGCTCTATGAAGAGTCCTGGTGGCTCTAAAGTTCTTCCTTTTAAGAATGATGGAGTCCACTGTGCTCTTTGGGACCTGCAATGCTGCATAAATTGTTTTATACCCTTCCCCAGATCTGTGTCTCGACACAATCCTGTCTCGGAGGTCTATGGGTCTATGAAAGATGGGGTGGTATTTGTGGAGGGAGGGAGGGGAGGGAGAGAAGGGGGGAGGGAGGGATGGGTGAGAGGGGAGGGATATGGACCTCCCCTTTTCCCAGTACCCCTCTTTCCCCCACCACCAAGTCCCCTCCGCACGACCCCTGTTGTCCCATTCCCCATTCTCAGACCCCGTTGGGCCCGTCCCCACACCCCCCATTCTCTCCTCCCCCAGCCCCACTCTTACTCTCCAAGTGTGCCCGTTGGGCCCGTCCTCCTGATCTGTGTATGTCAAGTGACCACTATAACTTCCTTTTTTTTTTTTTCCTAATCAGATGTGCAGCACTTTGGTCAACGTGGGTTGTTTTTAAATGTGCTATACAAATATAATTGACTTGACTTGACTGTTTTTCAAATTTTTTTTACTAAAACCTCTGTAACTTAAAAAATACGCGACCGAATCAAATAAAAAAACCATTTTCCAGCAGAGTTCAGCGCGGTGACGAAGGCGGTGCAAAAATCGTGGCGCTACGGTTCACCATTTTTTTCAATAAATCCGCTTTAAACCTCCGTAACTTAAAAAATATGCGACCAAATTAAATGAAAATATCACGGCCGAGCGAGCGCGAGATTGTTGGTTAAGGCGGTGCAAAAATTGTGGCGCGACGGTTCACCGTTTTGCCGTAATCACTGTTACGTATATAGAAACAGATATATTCACAAGATCTGAGTTTTAGTAATATATAGATAGATAGCAAAGGGTCTGAATACTTATTAAATGTGATATTGCAGTTATTTATTTTTAATTACTTTGCAAACATTTCTAAACACCTGTTTTCACTTCTTCATTCTGGGTTATTGTGTGTAGATTGATGATAAAAAAAATGAATTTCATCCATTTTAAAATAAGGCTGTAACATAACTAAATGTGGAAAAAAGAAGGGGTCTGTATACTTTCTGAATGCACTGTACATCAATGATTTGGATCAAAATGTACAAGTCATCATTAGCACATTTGTAGATGACACTAAAATGACTCATAGTGTTTAATTTAAAGAAGTATGAGGTGTAGCATTTTGGGAAATCCAGCCATGGCTGGATTTTCACAGTAAATGGTGGGACCCTGGAGAATTTTTCAGAGCAGAGTGATCTAGGAGTGTAAGTGTACAGTTCCCTGAAAGTGGGATGTTATGTTACTGATGTACAAGACATTGGTGAGGCTACACCTGGAGTATTGTGTTCAGTTCTGGTCACCTTGCGAGAAGAAGGATACCATTAAGCTGGAAAAAGTGCAGATAGATTTTTTGAGGACATTGTCAAGACTCGAGGCCCTGAGAGGTTAGGAAGGCTAGGAATTTATTCATTTGTTCACAGGTAGCTGAGTGGTGATCTTATAGAGATGTAAAATTTCAGGAAAGGAATCAACAGAGTAAATGCACAGAGCCTTATTGAGAGCTGGGGAAATTGAGAACTGGAGGGCATTGGAGAGAGGGCAGAACCAAAGGGGCAACCAATGGAACCTGAGTGTAGAGAGAAAGGGATCAAATCTAACTGAGGATGGGGCAAGATATTGAGACTGGGGTTTTACTTGACTCATCAAACTAAACCATGGTTAAATCAGCACAACCAACATCCAGTATTTATCTTGAATTCATCAGCAGCCACATAAATTAAGTGGAAAAGAATGCTCATTATACATTGGCTAATTAAATCTGGTTGAAAATATAACACAGATTAGCTCTTCAGTGCTCTCTGTACATGCGGGCTCTTTCCATACAAGACAGAAATGAAGATTTAAATTGAATATAATGTAATTAGCTTGAAATAACTGGATAATCAAATACGAATAGTCAAGTGAGATTCAGTTAGTTATATTACAGAGATCATAATTTCCCAGAAAATTTCCTCTATCCAATTTTGTTTCCCTATTTCAGGTTGGAGCTCTATGATTTCTTTCTTTATCTAACCAGTTACCTTTGTCAGTATAACAGTCAAGGTCCCTTGGTCGGAGATTTTAGAAGCAGTGATCTCAAGAGACCAAAGGCAGCCTGTGGACTAGTCCCATCAGAGTAAAACATAAAGCACATCTTGTATTTGCTTCTTTTAATGTATTCTGACTAAATGGCTTTTATGGATTTCTAGTTAAGCAATGATACTTTGCCAACCACATAAAAAGATTGATCAGCACAGTTATAAGGAGTGGTAAAATGTTGTCATGAAAAGAAAGCTAGCAAATTTTAAAAGCATCTGGTTAACTGCAAATTTCTACGATAAACTTAAGAATGATTGTTGTTCCATAAAGCTTAAGGTGCAAAATAAAAGCTGCACTATCATTCTCACAGAAGATTTCTCCTTGCATATAATACTTACTGAAATAACTTTTGTATATTTAAAACAGCATACATTCTAATCATTCTCTTGCACCTTTTCCAAAAAAGTTGCCAACTTTCAGAGTGCTGGAGGAACTCAGCAGGTCTGTAGCACCTAGACTGGCAATGTTTCAGGTTAGGGCCTTTCTTCCTACACTTATCAGTCTGAAGAAGTGTCCCAAATCTTAAATGTTGTCTGCCTATTTTCTCCACAGGTGCTATGCGATCCACTGTTTCTCCAGCACTTTGTGTTTTGATTCCAGCGTGTGCAGTTTTTTTGTGCCTCTACATTACTATTTTTAGCAGACAGAAGGGCACTTTTAAAAACCTATCGGGAAAATAATAACCACAAATTGGAGGAAAACAGGTGTTGGATGCAAATTGACAAAGTTGTCATAGAAATGTGGTGAATCAGAACGATATATATTAACACATAAGTCCTCTTGAAAGGCCAACCACTTAAAATGTTAACACTGTTTTTCAAATACTAACCTGACCTGCTGTGCTTTCAAGTGGTTTTGGTTCTATTGCTCTTAAAAAATAAAAGCAATGAAAGTAGTACATTAATACAGAATCAAAATTCATAAATAAGTTACTGCATGCGCAGATACATGTAGGCTATTGAGTTCATATGGGCTCTGTACGAGAACAATTAATCCCAAAACTTCTCTTACGTTGGAACAACACAAACCATTTTAGTTCAGATGTGTTAAGAGACATATGCACAGAAAAATGAGTTTCTCTAGGGATGCAAAACCAGTTACTCATTGCTTTTGCCCATGATCAGTCCTGCTATTGTTATTGGTATAGGTTTATTATTGTCACATGACAATACAGTGAGATACAGTGAAACATTTTTGAATGCATGCTATCCAATTAAATTAGATCATACTACACATGAGTATAATTAGGCCATACACAAGTACAACAAGTGATGAAAAGAGAAAAATACCAGAGTGCACAGCATTGTAGCATAACAGTTCCCAGGAAAAAGTCTAATATCTGCAATGAGGAAGGTTGGAAGATCAGATCTACACGCATGCTTATGGGATAACAGAGGGAAAGAAGCTGGTCCCAAGTCTGGTGGCATGTGCTTTCATGCTTTTGCATCTTCTGCATGACAGGATCGGGGAGAAGAGGGATTGATTACGGTGAAAAAGGTCCTTGTGGTTAAGTTGGCTGTTTTCCCGAGGCAGCATAAAGCATCAGTGGTGGGCAGTCTGCTCTGTGTGATGGACTGGGCTACACCCCCACCTTCCTGCAATTCCTTGCAATCTTGGTCAGAGTTGTTCCCAAACCATGGCTTGATGTTACTCAAGATTGATTTTTAGTTTAGTTTAGTTTAGTTTAGTTTAGAGATACAGTGCAGAAACAGGCCCTTTGGCCCACCGACCAGCGATCCCTGCACACGTACAATATCCTACACACACTAGGGACAACTTACATTTATGACAAACCAATTAACTGACAAACCTGTATGTAGTGTGGGAGGAAACTGAAGATCTCGGAGAAAACCCTCGCAGGTCACAGGGTGAATGTCCAAACTCTGTACAGCCAGCACCCATAGTCAGGATCAAACCCGAGTCTCTTATGCTATAAGGCAGGAGCTCTGCCACTATGCCATCGTACTACCCCTTTGATCTGCAATCCAATCCAAAAAAGTTGTCACACAACCAAATTCATACAAAAAGTTTTTGCATCTGAGTGGATCTGAAACTGGCACCAGATGCTTTAATGTCTCATAACTCCTTTTGAAAACTGATCATTAAGTAGAGTATATCAGGCTGACCTCATTCAGGAGTCTTTATTGGTTTTTAATCTATCAAAAATGAATTTCTAAATTAAAAAACACCTTTCTGTGCAGCCAAAATGATGGCCAAACTCACCAACTTCGACAGGCACAAAATGCAGAAGTAACTCAGCAGGTCAGTCGACTGAGTCTCACAATCTGAAGAAGGGTCTCGACCCAAAACATCACCTATTCCTTTTCTTCAGAGATGCTGCCTTATCCGCTGAGTTACTTCAGCATTTTATGTCTATCAGTATTATCCAGCATCTGCAGTTCCTTCCTACACATTTTGCCCAACTTCAAAGTAGCTCTGATTTTTATGACCTTGGCCATGAAAGGTTTTGTAGTTTATACTGTTAACAATATAATTAATTTTATAACATGAAGTAACTGGTTCAATTCCTTCATTGCTTTGTGTAAAATTCCTTAAAAGGCACATTATTGTCCAATCTCTGTTTCAAAGGACTATCATTCTTTTACTTAGATTGATATTCCTTGCATTCCCCTGCTCAACAATAAATTAAGGAATGGCAGCACAAATTCCTTTATGGACCCAAGCCAGTCAAGGAAGCTACTTATCCAAACACATGTTCTTGACACTAAGCTTGTGCTTGCAGAATCTCAGATTGGTTCCCTGGATGCACGTTGAATGTTTTGTATCATTTCTTTCCACCAGTTTGTGCTCCATAAAAACAAAGAATGTATACCTACAAACAATTATAAAATTGCACCAAAGTTCCCTCATCTGTCACATTAATCCCACATTATGCTCCACTAAGGTATATTATGTTAGATATGTTTTTAAGTGTGATTAAAACTAATTGGACCAGAAACTCTCTTGCCTATTAATAGATCCACTGAACGTTCACTGCACCATATAACTATGCATGGGGGAATTGTCTTGGAGCTTCAAGGAGGAAGATGTAAGGCACCCAGAAGACAATTTGACAGATGATCAGAGGGCAGGTAGGGAATAGGAGAGACTATTAAAATTGCCTGTGCTATAAGGCAACAAATTATTGAGGGAATCTCTTAAACAATCCCTCCAACTAGAATCATATTCCCCACCTTGCATCTGACCCTGTTTGTGACATGCACACTAAGAAAACACCCTCAAGCCATACAACTATTAGGTGTCTGCAATATTCACAAAAGAAGAAGGCAGTAATACTAAAACAAAGTTTTACTTTTCTTTTCTAACATACTCGATGACATGCCTCATATCTACCTATAAACTTTTCTTAAGTAAAGTGCTTAGGGCTGTCTTGTATCCTTGGCTAATTCCTCTGATGCTCCCACACAAACCAGTTCCCAGTGACTACATATTGGAAGGTGGAATAATATTGAGCATTCTCAACTAATACAATTGAATTTGGTACATGAAAATCTTAAGAAATTGTAGCCATTGTGGAACCTTCGAGATAACTAAGGCTGAAATATTGAATAATAGAATTGTTACTACACAAAAGAACATCAAATCTATTGAGTCCATGTTCATTAAGCTATCAGTCATTCTCCTTATCTCACTTTTTTGTTAAGTTTTCAAATAGGTTTCTAAATCCTTTTGAAATTCCAGACTGCATCTTCCCACAGCTTTTGATGGCAGTACGTTCAATTCACAACCATGCTCTGCTTGCAAATGTTAACCCACATATCCCCTCGGTAACCTTGGCAGATCCCTTAAAACCCTGCCTTCAATTTTGCTTTCATTGGGCTCCACCATGAATGTGGTAGCAAACTTGTTGAGAAGCTACAATTTATCTAGGTGCGCTATCAAAGGAGAGAGGATCCAATGAACTCAGGTCAACTCAGGTCAATACTCCCACCATCGCCGTTATTGTAGAGTAATACCAGAACAATCTCAAAATCTCTCTACCCTTTATCGGGATTCATAGCTAGATTTGAAAGCTATAATGGCAGCTTTCTGATCTTCCTTCAAAGTTGTAAGTACTGGAACTGAAGGCTTCATTACCATGCAGTCTCATCCAGAGTCTATTATGTACACTTTCCCTTGGCAAAATCTACTCCACAGACTCCACATGTACTGTACACTGGTGAAATTCCACATTTAATAATACCTTTCCCCATGAGGTTTCGAGCACATTGCCGCTCCAATACCATATCTGTCCACTTGCATATCCATAACATCTTCAAACTACACATCAGCCTCAACTCATCAATGACAAGTTTGCGAAAAGTGCCCCTTTCCCTGCTGTAGGACTATGCATTGCAAGTTTAAGTTTATTGTCATAGGTATGAGTAGGGTGAGATAAAGGTATAATAAAAATTCTTGCAAGCAGCAGCTTCACAGACACATAGACTCTGACAAACATACAAAACAAATTATAAATAAATAACACATACAATTTTAAATGAAAAGAGACTCCAAACAAACAAGACATTAGTGTAAGCACAGAGGAAAAAACGATATGTAACTTAACAAGGTATTTATTCACAAAATGCTGGAGTAACTCAGCAGGTCAGGCAGCATCTCAGGAGAGAAGGAATGGGTGACGTTTTGGGTCGAGACCCTTCTTCAGACTGATGTCAGGGCGGCGGGACATAGGAAGGATATAGGTGGAAAAAGGAAGTTAGAGGGAGAACTGGGAAGGGGGAGGGGAAGAGAGGAACAGAGGATCCACAATATTCACTTTCTTGGCAATTTAAAAAATATATAAAGTTTTATACTGTGATCCTTGATGTTCTTTTTACTAAAAAGTATGCTTATCTGGTGGAAAGTTACAACAGTAATTAATTTGATCTATTCCGAAGGACAGGGCCAGCACCCAGTGTGATTTTTTTAAAAAGTAAGCCAAAAATATCATAACTTATTTCGCCTTGGAATTAATTTGTCCTTGAACATCTTTGGTTCTCTGAACTGGATTATCAGATTTTAGTTGAGTGATGATAAAAGAGCAGCAACTCAATGGAAAAAGTTAGGCCTGTGACTTGCTGTGTAAAACCAGTGATCTATTTTTAAATAGAGTTCCTTATTTTGCCCGTCAACCATGCAACAGGCTTTTATGAAGATTCTTCTGCCCAGCCACAGAAGCTTGTGTAATCCACAAAAGGGTCATAGAGTATTCATAAAGCAACCCCCCCCCCCCCCCCCCCTTGAAATCTGAACGAAGAGGAAAAATATGGGAATACTCCTCAGGTCAGGCTGCATCTGTGAAGATTGAAAAGAGTTAATGTTTCAAGTCAATAACTCTGCAGAATTGAGAAAAGTTAGAAATGAAACGTTTTGCAGAAAAGGGGTTGGAAAGGGAAGGAGTGGTGCGAAGAAGAATAGCAATATTTAGTTGAATGGAGACAAGGAGAGATTGAATGACATATGCAATGTTAGTCCTGGCTATGTGGAGGTGATGAACGCTTATTGATAGATTAACCAGCTCCACCAATTTCTTTCAGTTGATACTACCAACTATCTGCCTCGATTAAACTATTTTGGTTCCCTTTGTTCGCGCCATCCCTCCGCCTAATCTGCAATGCTTTCTACCCAACTTTGCTCAATTCTGATGAGAGATCGTTGTCCTCAAACATGAATCCTGTTCTTCTTGCCACAGAGGCTGCCTGGCTGGCTGAGTAATTCCCACATTTTCTGTTTCTATTATGGAGCATTTGTTTTTCAACAGCAGAACCTCCTTATATATTTCTGGAATATTACTGATGTATAATCAACTACTTCAACGGAGTTTCAATCTCTTTCTCTTCAATCCCAGCAAAAACTTTCTCGGTGTATTGACCTGGAAAGCATCAAAACATTCTTCAACTTCAAACTTATGTTTATCCCTGGGGTTGTAATAACCCAATTCTAACAAATCATATGAAAACCTTAATATAGTCGACCATGACAGAAAGTAAATTTATGCATTTGATGTTCATGTCACATTTTATGTAAATCAATGCCATGTAAAATAACAACCATCAGTGTCAAGCATTTGGTGTGAACAGCTGCCAAAGTGGTACGTTTAAAAAAACTTGACAACAATTTGTCAGATAATAAATGCAGTTAGAGCTTATTAGCACCTAGGACATTTTTTCTGATAAATAAATGACCTCAATTATCTTATCCAAATTAATCTTAAAGGGTTGTCTTGTGATAAAGTCTGCTTGTGGTCCATTCAAACCTATTGTAATACTGAAGTCTTGTGCTTAGACACCAGCCAAGCCTCTAACAAGCTGTTCCAGCATAATTACAACACTGGCATCAACCTGACGATGTGGAAAATTGCCCGGGTATGTTTTGTCCACGAAAGGCAGAGTAAATCCAATAATGTTAATTACCATCCAATCAGTTTGCCCTCAATCATCTGCAATGTGAAAGAAGATGTTGTCAACAGTGCTATCAGGAGTTGTCGGAGAGTAACTGCTCTGGAGAGGAACAATTCAAAAATGTTTGTAAAAAGGATAGTGAAATAGTGCAGCAGGGAAAATGGGTAAAGATGACGGGCAAAGACAATGGGCAAAAATAATGGGTAAAGATGATGGTCAAATGAATAAAGATGATTAGAGTCAGTGTGTCCAAACTGAAGCAAGCACCTTGAGTTAGAGCCAGAGGAGTAAAAAGTGGTAAACATACAGAATTAAAAATTATTTCTTTACCTGCATGCAGTATTTGTAACAGAGTAGGCCAATTAAGGCAACTTAAATTGAAATAAATGGGTCAAATCAATTTGTGGAGACATGGTTGTAAGGTTGTGATCAAGGTTAGGAATTAAATATTGCACGATATTAAAGGAGTGCGAAAATTGGAAAAGGAGGTAGATTTAGAGAAATTGGTCAAAACAGTAGATCAGACAAATTGAGAATCAGTCTGTTTTCTGCATTACAGGGAGGCTTGGAGGCTTAAGGGTACAGACGAGGTTCATCAGGATGAAGCTTGAATCTGAAATAAGCTGCCTGACCTGCTGAGTGTTTCCGCATTATTTCAGATTTCCAGCTTTTATAGACACAAAAGACTACAGATATTGGAATCCGAAGCAAAAATACTGGCTATCTTCCCACTTCGCTCTCAGTCCTGATGCAGGGTATCGATCTGAAACATCAACAATTCCTTTTCCCTCAGAGATCCTGCTCAACTCCAGAAGTTTGATTTTTGTTTCTGATTCTTGTTTGAGTTTCATTTTCTTAAGGAGAAGTGGCTCATCCATGAACATTGCGAAATTAACAACAGCATTAGATCAAAGGAAATTACTAATACTGCCCTAAAAGGCATAGAAGATGTTATTGTGCAAAGAAGGACAAAGAAAGGGGGAAGTATAATACAATTTTGCATTTGTGATAAGTATAAAAAGAGACTATAAAAATGTCCACTGATATGTTAGAAGGAAATGATAAAATGAATTTAACAAGAGACATATACAGGCTGAGGCTGGAAAATTATACCTAGGAAGGAAATGGCAGAAATATGAGACACATATTTTGAGTCCATCTTAGAATCATACAGCGTAGAAACAGGCCCATCGGCCCAACTTGCCCAGTCGACCAACATGCTCCATCTACACGTCCCACCTGCCTGCATTTGGCCCAAATCCCTCTAAACCTATCATATCCATGATCATGTCTAAATGTTTCTTAAACATTGTGATAGTACTCGCCTCAACTACCTCCTCTGGCAATTCGTTCCATATACCTACCACCCTTTGTGTAAAAAAGTTGCCCCTCAGGTTCCTATTAAATCTTTATCCTCTAATCTTAAATCTATCCTCATAAATCTTTTCTGCACAATTTCCAACTTATTAACATACTTCCTATAACAGGGTGACCAGGGGGTATGGGGAGAAGGCAGGAACGGGGTACTGATTGAGAATGATCAGCCATGATCACATTGAATGGCGATGCTGGCTCGAAGGGCCGAATGGTCTCCTCCTGCACCTATTGTCTATAACTAAACACAATACTCTACATGTGGCCGCACCTATGTCTTTTACAACCGTAATATGACCTCCCAACTTCTATACTCAATACTCTGATGAAGGCCGAATGCCGCCTTGACCACCCTATCAACTTGTGATGTTCCTTTCAAGGAACTATGTACCTACACCCTTCGATCCCTCAGCTCTACAACACTCTCCAGGGCCCTGTCATTCACTGTGTAGGCCCTCCCAGTTTTGACTCTCCAAAATGCACCACCTTGCACTTCTCTGTATTAAACTTCATCAACCATTCCTCAGCCCACCTGCCCAATCAATCAAGATTCTGCTGCAATTTTTTGACAACCATCTTCGCTGTCCACAATACCACCCTCTTTAGTGTCATCTGTAAACTTACTAATCCTGCCTTGCAATGGGCCCAGTACCAAAGGTGAAGACATATCACGAGTCGCAGCTCTCCAGTCCAAAAAAACACCCCTCCTCCATCACTCTCTGCCTTCCACAAAGTCAAATTTCGATCCAGTCAGCTATCCTTGGAACCCATGCAGTCTAACTGTCCCGAGCAGCCTACCATGCAGAACCTTGTCAAAAGCCTTGCTGAAATACATATATAGAACGTCTACACCTCTGCCCTCATAAAGCTTTTTGATCACTTATTCAAAACCAATCAGATTTGTGAGATGCAATCTACCACATACTAAACCATGTTATCTCTAATCAGCCCCAGTCCATCTAAATGCATTTATATCTTATCCCTCAGAATACTCTCGAGTACCTTCTGACCACAGACGTTAGACTCACTGGTCTGTCGTTCCCAGGCTTTTCCCTGTAGCCCTTTTTAAACAGAGGCACAACATTTGCCACATTGCGGTCTTCCGGCACCTCACCCATTTTTAATGATGACTCATAAATCTCAGACAGGGCGCCTGCAATTTCCTCTCTAGCTTCCAACAGTGTCCTCAGATATACCTGGTCTGGCCCAGGAGATATCTACCTTCGTACACACTAGGATCTTCAGCACATCCTCAACCATAATCCTGACTGCACTCAAAACGCTTCCATTGGCTGCTTCAAGTTCCCCAGTCCTCATGTCTTTCTCCACAGTAGAAATAGAGAAAAAATAATCATCAAGGACCTTGCCTATCTCCTGTGGCTCCACACAGAGTTGCCCCTTTTTGATTCCTGAGAGGTCCCATTCACTCTCCGGTTAGCCTTTCTCCCCTTAATGTATTTAGATTACATTTCTTACATTTAGATTATCCTTAATATTATCTGCTTATCCCTAATATTATCAATAATATTATCTTCAAAATTATATACCCAAAATGGCGGCGCTGCCATAGCAACTGCGGCTTACCTGCGGTCCATTTGTCTTTGTGTTTTGTTGATTTTTTGTGTCTTAATTGTCGATGTGATGTCGTGTTTTTGTGTTTGTGTACTATGTGTGGGTGTGGGGGGGAGGGGGGAACTGTAAAATTGTAAATATGTGTCCCTTCCGAACGGAGACCCGACCTTTGTTTTCTGGGTCGGGTCTCCGTTCCTGCTGCAGCCTACCATCGGCCCAACTCCTGGAGCTGGCGTCCCCCAGGGCTCCCAGGGCTCTGGTTCGCAGAGGCCGCGGATCGGACTTACCATCAGCGGAGCCGGCCATCTCCGGCAGCGGCAGCGGCAACGTGTTCGCCCGCCCCGGGTGGCGGGGCTTGGGTCGCGGACATTTCACCGTCCGGCGCGGCCTAAAATAGGCCGCGGGATTTTTGTCTGCTGGGCGGGGGCTTCAATGTCGGGAGCCATGACCGCCCCGACGTGCAGCAACAGCGGCAGCGTGTTCGCCCGCACCGGATCGCGGGGCTTGGGTCGGCCTGCTGCGGACCTTCCGGCGCGGCCTGCAACCACAACAACCTGACCGCGGGAGAAGACGGCAGGGGAAGGGAAAAGACATTGTGGCCTTCCATCACAGTGAGGAGAGGACTGGAGGAGACTCACTGTGATGGATGTTTCTTTTTTTGTGTGTTTTTGGGGTTGTGTAATTAGCCTATTTTAATGCTTTATTGTGTAATCTGCCTAATTTAATGCTTTTATTGTTGGACTGTGGGTGACTGTGGGTGACTGAATTTCGTCCAAAAAAATCGTTTTTTTTTGGATGACAAATAAAGCTATCTTGAATCTTGAATCTTCATGAAAAGAAAACTTTCTGGGAATGGTGGAGGACTACAGGAACACAAAGTCATTAAGATCAGTAAATAACGAGTGTTGGAGAAATTAATGGTGCTGAACACAATCACTAACTTAATGATGTGGTTTTGAAGAAGATGGTTGTGGACTTAATGGGTGCACTGCTTGTCATCTTCCAAAGTTCCATACATCCAAGAAAAGATCTTGCAGTTTGGAAGACAAAAATAATCCCACAAATTTAAAAATAACAATTGAGAGAACAAACAGGAAATGTGTGACAAGTTAGCATGACGTTAATACAAGGATAACTCCTGGAATATATTACTAAGGAAGTGGTGGCAAGATGCTTGCAAAATTAAACTAACTTTGACCACAGTCATCGTGGATTTATAATGGGAAACCATGTTGAACAAATCTGTTGGAACTCTTTGTGGCTGGTACATCATGGCCCAACATGTCTGTACCAACCACATGCCCATCTGAATTGGTTCCATTCGCCCATGTTTGGCCCATATGTCACTGAACTCTTCCTATCCATGTACAAATCCAAATGTCTTTCAAATTATATGTTATACATTCCTCAGCCACTTTGACTGGCAGCTCATTCCATATGTATCACTTTCTGTGGCATGGGTGTCCATTTTCATGAATCACTGCAAGTCAACATGCAATTTCAGCAAGCACTGAGGGAGGCAAAGCATATGCTAGCATTTGTCTTGAGATGATAGCTTCAAATGTAGAAACATCTTGCTCAAATCGCATTGAACTGGGTGAAACTGCATGCAGAATATTGTGTGCAGGTCCAGGCTCCCTACTAAGAAAGGATAAAGTTGCTATTGATGGACTGCAGCAAAGGTTCACAAGATCAATGCTTGATTTGGCAAGTTTGTCATATACAAAGGGATTAAACAAACCTGGCCTATTCTCTAAAAGGATACAAAGTGCTGGAGTAACTCAGCAGGCCAAGCAGCATCTCTGGGAAACAGGGATAGGGAGGGATAGGTGACTTTGCAGGTTGAGACCTTTCTATTCTCTCTTGAGTACAGAAGAATGAGGGGTACTCATACTTAGAGCATGGATAGGCATGAGCGACTGGGACGTTATAGCCATGACTGAAATCTGGTTAAGGGAGGGGCAGGACTGGCAGCTCAATATTCCGGGGTACAGGAGCTTCAGGAGTGACAGGGGTGATGGAAAAAGAGGAGGGGGGTTGCATTGTTGGTTAAGGAGGATGTCAAGGCTGTGTTCAGAGGTGACATTATGGATGGTTCGTCTAGTGAGAATATATGGGTGGAGCTGAGGAACAAGAAAGGGATAATTACCTTGTTGGGGGTGTACTACAGACACCCGAATAGTCAGAGAATTAGAAGAACAAATGTGCCAAGAGATTGCAGAATGTGCAGGTCAAATAAGGTTGTTGTATTAGAGGATTTTAACTTTCCCAATATAGACTGGGAAAATCATAGCGTGAAGGGTTCAGATTGGGTGCAATTCCTCAAAAGTGTTCAGGAGAGTTTTCTTTAGCAGTATATGGAGGCCCCCACTCGTAAGAGGGCAATGCTGGATCTAGTATTGGGAAATTTTGGAAGGGCAAGTTAATGGTGTGTGAGATAGGAGCCTTTTGGGACCAGTGACCACAGTTCGATTAGGTTTAAGAAAGTTATGGATAGGGGCGGAGAGGGTCCACGTGTTAAAATGCTCAACCGGGGTAAGGCCAACTTTGAGGGTATGAGAGAAGGTCTCGCTCAAGTTAACTGAGCAGGTTATTAGAGGGGAAAGGAACATTGGCCAAGTGGGATGTTTTTAAAAGTGTACTGAAGAAAGCTCAGGATGTGTATGCCCCCGTTAGAATGAAGGGCAAAGCAGGCAAACATAACAAAGATTGGCTGACGAGGGAAATTGAGACGCTAGTCAAAAACAAGAAAGATGCATGGGACAGGTATAGGCGGCTGGGATCAAGTGCATCCCTGGAGGAGTTTCGGGAACTAAGGAGTAAACTAAAAAAGGAGATCAGAAGGGCAAAAAGTGGCCAGGAGATAGCTCTGGCGGGTAACATTAAGGACAATCCCAAAATACATAAGGGGGAAAAGGGTAACTAGAGAGAGTGGGACCTCTCAGGAATCAAAGCAATCAAATCTGTGTGGAGCCAAAGGAGATGGGCAAGCTCCTAAATGAGTATTTTTCCTCTGTATTTACCAAGGAGAAAGATAGTAGGATGGAGGAAATTGGAGCAGTCATTGGAAGTGTCTTGAGAGCACAGGGTTACTGTCGACAAAATACTGAAAGTACTGTCGTGTTTGAAGGTACACAAATCTCCAGGGCCTGACCTGATATATCCAAGGACATTGTGGGAAACTAGAGAGGAAATTGCGAGAACCCTGGTTCAACCCTGGTTGAAATGTCCTTAAATACAGGAGAGGTGTTGGAAGACTGGAGGGTGGCAAATGTTGTACCTCTTTTCAAGAAGGGCGGCAGGGAAAATGCTGGGATCTATAGGCCAGTGAGTTTAACATCTGTAGTTGGTAAGTTACTGGAGAGTATTCTGATGGATAGGATACACAGGCAAGGGCTGATTAGGGATAGTCAGCATGGTTTTGTACGTGGGAGGTCATGTCTCACAAATCTGATTGATTTTTTTGAAGACATGACCAAAAAGGTTGATGAGGGCAGAGCTGTCGATGTTGTGTACATGGACTTCAGTAAGACATTCGACAAGGTTCCGCATGGTAGGCAGATCTAGAAGGTTAGATCGCATGGGATCGAAGGAGAGATAGCTGAATGGATGAAAATTGGCTCCACGGAAGGAAGCAGAGGGTAATGTTGGAAGGTTGCTTCTCGGACTGGATTCCTGTGACTAGTGGTGTGCCTCAGGTTTCGGTGCCAGGCCCGTTACTGTTTATCATCTACACCAATGATTTGGATGGGAACATACAGGGCAAGATAAGTAAGTTTGCTGATGATAAAAAAGTTTGTGGTTTTGTAGTTAGTGTAGATGGTTTCGTGAACAATTGCAACAGGATCTGGATCGATTGGTCAGGTAGGCGGAGGAAAGGTTGATGGAATTTAATACAGAGAAGTGTGAGGTATTGCATTTTGGGACGTCGAACAAGGGCAGGACCTACGCAGTAAGTGGTAGGCCTCTGGGTAGTGTTGTAGAGCAGAGGGATTTAGGAGTACAGGTACATGGTTTCTTGAAGGTCGTCGCAGGTAGATAAGATGGTCAAAAAGGCTTTTGGCACTTAAGCCCTCATCAGTCGGAGTATTGAGTAAAAAAGTTGGGTGGTCATGCTGCAATTGTATAAGACATTGGTGAGACCGCATTTAGAATATTGTGTTCAGTTCTGGGCACCTTATAGGAAAGATGGGCGGAGGAAAGGTTGATGGAATTTAATCAAGCTTGAAAGGGTTCAGAAAAGATTTGAGGATATTGCCAGGACTAGAGGGTGTGAGCTATAGGGAGAGATTGAGTAGGCTGGGTCTCTATTCCATGGAGCACAAGGATGAGGGGAGATCTTATAGAGGTATACAAAATCATGAGAGGAATAGATCAGGAAGATACACAGTATCACAAAATGCTGGAGTAAGATACACAGAGTCTTTTGCCCAGAGTTGGGAAATCGAGGACCAGAGGACATAGGTTCAAGGTGAAGGGGAAAAGATTTAATAAGAATCCAAGCGGTAACTTTTTCACACAAAGGGTGGTGAGTGCATGGAACAAGTTGCCAGAGGAGGTAGTTGAGGCTGGAACTATCCCATAGTTTAAGAAACAGTTAGACAGGCACATGGATAGGACCGGTTTGGAGGAATATCGACCAAGCGCAGGCAAGTGAAACTAGTGTAGCTGGAACATTGTTGGCCGGTGTGGGCTAGTTGGGCCGAAGAGCCTGTTTCCACACTGTATCACTCTATGACTGACTCTAGGTGCTCTCAGTGAAGCATGCAGAATTCTTAGAGGGTTTGGTGGGATATATTTGAAGCTCCTTTTTACCTTGGCTGGGCTGTCGAGAACTAAGGATCACTACCTATAAATAAAGGGGTTACCCATTTAGGACTGAGATGAGAAAAAATGTCTTCATCCTGTGGATAAGCAATGTATGGAGACTCAGCTGATAATACATTCAATGGAAACTGATAGGCTTTTTGATATAATGGAATGAAGGGTATAGAGTTAATGCAGAAGTGAGAAAAAAAACAATCAGCTACAACCTTATTGAAGGGTAGACCAGGTCAAGCAGCCTACTTTTACTTCTGGTTTTCAACGTCATTCAGAATGTCCAATAAATTGTGTCTTTGAAAGCAATGCGTTCCTCCCCAAAATTGAATAAATATAAACATCTCCTTGGGGCTTTCTGACCAGACGTTTTTTAAAATATATATCAGTAAACAACTGACAAACTTAATATATGAGAATACACAAAAAAGAACTCTTATTTGAATTAATATCTCAATAAGACATTGTGCTGTTCTGCAAATATTGTCGTAGGAAACATTAAAATGATGTAAAGGACCATAATGTTAACCCATCATAATTCACAATTTCTATTGTTTGTCTCTTCTGATTCTTTTGTACTGACATTCACAATTACAAGTAAGCTGGTGAGTACATGTTGACCCAGAATTTGCCATCAAGCCAATGGTAAGACTGATAGCAATTACTGTGTAAATATTCAACTTTTGCCACTAAGTTTAGGAGGCCTCTAGATATACTACTCTTGGGTAACAGCCACAAATACCGTCATGTTTTTCTGTTTGGTTTTAATCAATGCGAGGTTCTTACAAGCTGCTTTCAAAATTAGATGATGTGATGAACATAATAAATATTTGTGCTTATGCTGACCCTGTGATTCTCAAGCAGAAGCATCTGCAATGTCGTAGACATGTCCACAGGATGGAAAATGTTCACTTCCCCAAAGATGTGATATCCGGGGAGGTCGCCAATGCATGGATGCCAAGGGGAAGACCAAAGGTTCGCGACAAGCATAAGATTAAAAGGGAACTGAAAATGTTTAACATTTGCACTGACAACTGGGAAGTGGCTGCTTCGGACTGGGGGAGGTGGAGAAGGGACCTCCAGGCAGGTACAACAGCATATGGTTGAAGATCCTGGATGCCAGGTGCCACAGCAACAGCAACAAACCCCAATCGAACGGCCAGCCAACAACTTCACCTGTGGAAGCTGAGGGAGGTTCTGTCTGTCAAGAATAGGCCCAGTAAGCCACAGCACAAAATCAACTACAGATGAAACATTTCCCTTTCCAAATAGGACAACATCAGAGCCGTACCATCATCTCTCACGGATGGACAGATGCTAATATAGTTAATATAGTTGGCCAGAGCAGTAGTGTTGTTCACCTGTGTTGTCTCGAGGAGACCTTCTGTATGACCGTCTGTTTCTCCGCAGTAGTGTGACTGTGCAGTAGATGTTTGTTCTTTCCTTTCTTCTTGGCGGGTTAAAGCTTTCCAGATGTTTGGCTGAGCACGCAGCCTTGAGGTGCCCCTGTACTGATTGTTAATGAGGAAGAAGTATTTCTGCCAATTCGAACAGACTGGGGTCTGTGGATGAGGAAGTCGTGGATCCAATTGGAGGGGGATGCGCAGAGAACCAGTTCCCTGAGCTTGGTAATGTGCAGCAGTGGAGAGCTTCTCATGCAGGTCCTGATGCAATCCACCCATTTTCCTCCATGTTTTTATTTAAGTACCATCCTAATGCTCTTCTAAATAGATTTTTGGTAAATTTTGAAATTTTCTCTCGAGAGCATCTGACTGGATGTTAGTGCTTCATGTGGCAAATGTTTAGCTAATAAGAAAGATAAATACGAGACCAATATTTCTTACAGTGAAAAATGGAAGAGAAAAGCATTTTAGTGAACTCCCAGCATTAATGCATGTTAGTACACAATTATTCAATGATGTGCAGCTGCTTTGAAGTTTAAAACTAACACAGATCTGCAAGAGGAGTTTTAAGTCAAGACAAGTACCATAAGAGCATAAGAGCATAAGAAGCAGAATTAGGCCATTCGGCCCATCAAGTCTGCTCCACCATTCGATCGTGGCTGATCTATTTTTTCTTCTCAACCCCATTCTCCTGCCTTCTCCCTGTGACCTTTGACACCCCTACTAATCAAGAACAGCTTTTAAAATACTTAATGACTTGGCATTCACTGCCATCAGTGGCAATGAATTACACAGATTCACCACCCTCTGGCCAACAGCTCACCAATCAAAATAAAACTAACTGGAAAAAAAGATTTTCACAATATCTATTCAACAAAGATATTTATTTTATTTTAAAATTAATGAGCTATGCAATTATGAAGTAATGTTACGATTACTGTGCAAAGTCAAATTAATTTTCCAGTGGCATTTCACAACTGCTAATTCAACGAAAGTGTATAACACAATCATTAGATTGTGAGACTTTCTTTGTTATTATACACAATTATTTCAATCCGATTTTTACTAGGTTAGTAAACCTAGTTCCACACTAGGTTCCACAGTTCCACACAGCAGTTGAACATAGATATACCATGCATGCTGACTGGTTTATTTATTAGTGTCATCACACAGCTGTTTGCCAATAGCGAGCACATTTTAGTGCCATGTCGTTGGCCTCTGCAAGATCCTTTACAGTGCACGTGTCATGCAGCATGTCACAGCTCAGGAGATGTTCCACAGTCTGGAGGCCCCGTCCGCACTCGCAGACTGCCACATCTTCAGTATATCCCCACTTCAGCATGTTCGATTTGCTCCTCCCCATGTCTGTCCACAGTCTGTCGAGACTGCGCCAGGTTATCCACGGTAGGTCGGAACCTGGTGGGAGTTTCTCAGAGGGATCGATTGCCATGCGAGTGTCTTCCAGAGATTTCTCTAGTCTCTCTTCCCAGAGTTTGAGCCTTCTGGACGATGCACTGCAGTCCAGGGGATGGACAGAAGAGAGGAAACTTCTGCGTGATTTCAAACGCTGAGGTAGCAAAGGGTGGCCATGTAGAAGCTGTCTTTCATCCTCCGATTGTCTGAGGCGTTCTTTTTGACTGGCTACAGCTCTTCTGATTCCAGGAGGTGAAATGCCAGCGAGTAGGTAGATGTTGTCAGTCTTGGTAGGTTTCATGTATCCACTGATGCAGCAAAAGCTTGTGTTTAGCACAGGATCAATCTTCCTTGCATGAGCTGAGCGCTCCCATTCTGCGCAGGCATACTCGGCAGTGGAGAAGCACAGAGCCAGAGCTGTTGATCGAATAGTTTTAGACTTTGCTCCCTATTTTGAGGTACTCAGCTTGCTAAGAAGAGCATTTCTGGAACTGACTTTTCCTTTAAGCTTGGTGATATGTGCTTTGTAGGTCAGTGATCGATCAAGAGTCACACCGAGATAGACTGGACTGTCACAGTGCTCCAATCTGACTCCATTACATATGATCTTCGACCTTCAATTTGCATACTTGTTCTTCAAGTGGAAGGGGCAGACTTGGGTTTTAGATGGATTGGCTCTCAGGTGATTCTCTTTGTAGTATGAGGACAGGTTGACTAAAGCCTCACACAGTATAAGAAAATAACTGCAGATGCTGGTACAAATCGAAGGTATTTATTCATAAAATGCTGGAGTAACTCAGCAGGTCAGGCAGCATCTCAGGAGAGAAGGAATGGGTAACGTTTCGGGTCGAGACCCTTCTTCAGACTGATGTCAGGGGGGCGGGACAAAGGAAGGATATAGGTGGAGACAGGAAGATAGAGGGAGATCTGGGAAGGAGGAGGGGAAGAGAGGGACAGAGGAACTATCTAATGTTGGAGAAGTCGATGTTCATACCACTGGGCTGCAAGCTGCCCAGGCAAAATATGAGGTGCTGTTCCTCCAATTAAAAGCCTCACACAGAGTAGCTTCTGCCTCAAGGAAGTCAGCCCTTTGGGTTGTAATACACAGGTCATCTGCATAAATGAAACTCCTGGTATTGGGATGGATAGGCTGGTCGTTAACATAGATATTGAACAAGGTGGGTGCCAGGACACTTCCTAGAGGGAGGCCGTTTTTCTGCCTGCCCAAGCGACTTTTCTTTCCTGACAGCTCGACAAAGAAGCGTCTGTTTTCGACCAGTCTTCACCAGGTTGGTTAGATGCAAGTTGTGTGCCAAATTAATGACTTTGTGTAACAGTCGGCGATGGTTAACTGTATCATAGGCGGCTAAAAGGTCTACAAAAACAGCTTCCTGAAAGCCATCCTCTGTGTTGGGTGAGATTGAGAAGCTGACCTGTGCAGCACTTCCCAGGCCGGAACCCTGCCTGCTCCTTTATTAGGGATGGCTCTATCACCTGGCTGAGGTGAGTCAAGATGAGTCGCTCAAACAGCTTGTAGGTGTGGCAAAGAAGTGATATTGGCCTGTAGTTCTTTGTTGCTGAAGGATCTTTGCCCATCACGTGCACAATGCCAAATCTTTGGGATGTGACATCTCTCCATGCAGGTGTTAAACATGGCCAGCAACCACAGTTTTGCAGTTTGTCCAACGTCCTTGATCTGTTCAGTCATGATGTTATCCAGACCTGCAGCTTTACCTATTTTGGCTGTGCAGATAGCAGCATCTAGTTCTTTGATTGTGAAAGGCTGACACAGTTGTGGGTTATCAGAGTTACCTTCATAGCACTGCTGGGGTTTCTGCTTTGTCACTGGTGAATCAGTTTTGCCATTCAATAGGAGTTGGTGTGCTACTTGATTAGCAGTAGGCCGGTCAGTATGGAGTGACTTGGTCTTCTTTCGGTCCTTGTTAAATCAATTGAGAGTGGCCCAAGCTTTCTTGCTGCTGTGTGTCATATGCACGGATTCAATCTGATCCTGCCATGACTTGCGCCGACCAGATGCGATAGTTGCAGTAAGAGCTTCCCCAATGGCTATAGTATCAGCAGCAAAGGGGTCGGCTTTATACTTCTCCTTGTATAAGGCATATATGGCAGCAGAATCTGGGGAAAGGCCAGGTACATATTCCGTGCGGCAGCCTCGAGGGATATGTCTTCTCGGCGACTTCCATACTCTTAGCACGAATTGGTCACATGCTTCAGGTGTAGACTCCAAATCCCCAATCGACTGTCAAGGTCTGCAGCAAAGCCCTGCCAGTCCGCCTTCTTATGCTGACTGGTATATTCCAGTTATTTCCCTTGTTATTGAGTTTGTATTATCTCATCTTTCATTAAAATATCTTCACATATTACAAGTGTAGGATCTTTATGCCTCATTTATTGGGTGCAAACTGCCAATTATTCCATTTGCAGCAGTCAGTAACACCTGCTTGTTCTGCCAAGCCCTTGTCGTGTGTATAATCCCCACTGACTACTTCAACATTTTGCCCTGTTGCTCCCCAAGTTAGTACAACAGCAGGCAGAGCAGAAAATGCAGTCTGCTTTACAACATTCACAAGTCACTGGGCATTCCACCGGTGCCAATTTAATGAATGATGGTCCAATCACAGGCAAATGGGACTGGATTAGATGGGGCATCTTGGTTGGCATGGGTAAGTTGGGTGAAAGGCCTGTTTCCATGTCATATAATTCTACAACTCTACAGTCTTTCAACAACAGGCTTGGTTTGTCATTTTTGAAATTATACACATCTCAGTGTGGGGGCTTGGAATGCGTCCAAGCTCCCACTCAGTAAGACATTGCGAAAACCAGCATTGGCATTGTACATCTTCTGCTAAGCCCCCAACACATGTATAATCTTTCCAGCCACCTGCTCCTTAAGAAATTCAAAATATGCAAACTCGGTAGCATTGCTACTTATTCACCATCTGTTAGATCTTCAAAACCTTTCAAGACATTTGTTAAACTTGACCTGCTTCTCATCATTTTTATAGGAAAATAACTGCAGATGCTGGTACAAATCGAAGGTGTCACAAAATGCTGGAGTAACTCAGCAGGTCAGGCAACATCTAGTAGAGAGGGAATGGGTGACGTTTCTTTGTCTGAAGAAGGGTCTCGACCCGAAATGTCACCCATTCCCTCTCTCCTAGATGTTGCCTGACCTGCTGAGTTACTCCAGCATTTTGTGATAACCTCTCATCATTTTTAGTTCACTTGGAGTTGCCTCTCTTTAGTTTAATTGGATAGACTTGAATTGTTCCCTCTGTAACAAATTCTATTTCTCTTATTATAATTTCAAATCTACATAGGCTATATAGTCTAAGAACTTTATCTATTTTACAATGAAAGGAACCCAGTTGTTTTCAAATCTTCCAATAGCATAACTCAATTCAGAAAGTACTAATAAAACATTCACACAACATTCCGCAGGTTCTTCCTACAATTGTTTTCAATTGTCTTGGATGCATCTCAGTGCTTCCTTCACCTTATGAATATTCAACTTCTCTAGTTCATTGCTAATTTACATTTTTCCCTTGAATTTTGATGTTTTTGATTTCTCTAATTGAATAAACTCATTATTAACATTTTCGTCAGTGATTGCACAGGTAAAAGTTAATAAAAAAAAACAAACTTACCATGCAGGATATTGTTTTTCTACTTTTACAAATGGAAGTATTTGTTTCCAGCATAGATTTAAAAAAAATAATAACATTTCAGAAACAATGCCAGAAAATAAGCCCACAGTTTATGAAAATTTATATTTTTATTTGTGCACTTCAACAGGTGTCCTCCAGTGCTCCCTGATCAGGTCATGTATCAATTAAAGTAAAACAGAAAATGCAGATGATACTTAACTGATCGGACAGAATCTGTGGAGAAAAAGCAGTATCCATGGAGACGGAAACAGGGAAAGGTTTACAACTTGTGGCAAGCTACTGAACTGTAAGATGTGTTGGAAAATAACTGCAGATGCTAGTTTAAATCGAAGGTCGACACAAAATGCTGGAGTAACTCAGCGGGTCAGGCAGCATCTCTGGAGAGAAGGAATGGGTGACGTTTCGGGTCGAGACCCTTCTTCAGACTGATGTCAGGGGAGGAGGTGGGACAAAGATAGGATGTAGTCGGAGACAGGAAGACTAGTAGGAGAACTGGGAAGGGGGAAGGGGTAGAGAGGGGAAGCAGGAACTACCTGAAGTGGGAGAAGTCAATGTTCAAACCGCTGGGATGTAAACTGCCCAAGCAAAATATAAGGTGCTGTTCCTCCAATTTGTGCTGGGCCTCACTCTGACAATGGAGGCGGCCCAGGACAGAAAGGTCAAATTAGGAATGGGAGAGGGAGTTGAAGTGCTGAGCCACTGGGAGATCAGGTTGGTTAGGACTGGCGGAGGTGTTCAGCGAAACGATCGCTGAGCCTGCGCTTGGTCTCGCCGATGTAGAGAAGTTGACATCTGGAACAGCGGATACAATAGATGAGGTTGGAGGACTCACAGGTGAACCTCTGCCTCACCTGGAAAGACTGTTTGGGTCCTTGGATGGAGTCGAGGGGGGAGGTGGGAGGAGGGACTACATCCTATCTTTGTCCCGCCGCCTCCCCTGACATCAGTCTGAAGAAGGGTCTCGACCCGAAACGTCACCCATTCCTTCTCTCCTGAGATGCTGCCTGACCCACTGAGTTACTCCAGCATTTTGTGTGTACCTACTGAACTGTAAGAATTACTGAATGGTTCCCTAAAAAAATGTGCAGTCGTTTGAGTAAATGCGTGACAAACAAGAAATAAAAATCCATTTCATAGATGGGAATAAATGAATTTTAGTAATAACATCATGCTTTTGATGGGTAAGGCAATTTTCTGTTATGAAGGGTGGATATAAGCAAAGTAATATGTAAGTGACATTAGGCTCGACATATGGAAGAGCCTGACCTGTCAAAATTGGTTACTTCTGAAGTGGAATGCAATTGTGACCATTTCTTGGTTGATCTGTGGCATAGTAGAAACACAATTGAGTGCTTCAAGCATAAATTATGCTGGTGCCAATAATGTGATGTTCACATCAGCCACGCATGGAATCCCATCATAGCCCAGGTAATGTTCCTTCAGGCTTCTGCATGAAAAATCAGATCACATCCTGTAATGGCAGTTTCTATACCATCTCGAAATCCCACTTCGATAGCCATTACTTCTCGGGGATGAAATGTAGTTATAGCTTACGCACACGTCGCACCCTGATATGACAAAACAAATCTTCCAAACTCCTTTTCTTCATTAATTGGTTTTATTAAAGTAGCACAAATCATAGAGTAATTCATCATTTTCCGTACTTTATCAACTGTTTCTTCTTCAAACAATATCTAGAAATTCTTGCAGTTATTACCGTGTGGTTCTTACAAATATAGATGATACAAGCGCATGGTACGAGCGCGTGGTAAAGAACTGTATGCTCACCATCCTCCGAGTCTAAACTGACCCACAACCTCTGTCACCACACTAGCCTCCTCCCATCTAGACACTCCCAATTACGCATTAAGTCACACCCACAAGCAGGCAAAAAAGACATAAACTAGAAATATTAAAATATAGCCATAGCACAATGACAATAACTGAATTAAGCATAAATGGCTCCTACACGTCCTTTTGAGGTGCACCTGTCACTGGGCACTATCATAACAAACCAGAAGATGGCTGAGAGGTGACCATATTAAAGTACATAAAATCATGAGGGCAAGGATAAAGTGAACACTCACCCAAATTTCCCCAGAATAGAAGATTCTAAAACTTGAGGATAGAGGTTTAAGGCAAGAGGGACCACAAGTGCAATTTTCTTATCTGGAACTTATCAACTTCCGTATCTGGAATGAGCAGCCAGAGGAAGCTATAGAAGCAGATACAATTATGACTTTCAAAAAGCATTTGGACATATATATGCATAAGAATGGATGGTTCGAGGTATATGGGTCAAATGCCGGCAAATGGAACTTGCCCAGAATGCCAACGAGATTGGCACGGACAAGTTGTGCTGAAGGGTCTGTTTTGATACTGTACAGCTCAATGACTCTTTGGGTTTATAATTACATTACGAGGATGTTGCTAGGGCCTGCGGGGCAGACTATAAGGAGAGGTTAGGGAGACAGGACTTTATTCCTTGGAGCATAGGAGGCTGAGGAGTGATCTTATAGAGATCTATAAAATCATGAGGGGAATGAATAGGATAAATCCACAGAGTTCTCTACCCAGGGTAGGGGAATCAAAAGCAAGCGGATACATGTTTAAGGTGGGAGGGACAATTGTTAATACAAACATAAGGGGCAACCTTTTCACTCAGAGGGTGGGGGTTATATTTGGAACAAGCTGCCAGAGGAGGTAGTTGAGGCAGACACTATAACAGCATTTAAAGACTCTTGAGCAAGTGCATAGGTAGGAAACTTTGAGGGATATGGGGCAAATGCAAGCAAGTGGGACTATGCTAGATGGGGCATGTTGGTCAGCACAGCCAAGTTCGGCAGAGGGCCTGTTTCCATGCTGTATGACTTTGATTCTATAATAGGAGACAACATTTGGACAGGTACATGGATTGGAAAGGTTTTGTCATAGTTAGTGTGAATGAGTTGGGCTGAAGGACCTGTTTCCGTCTGTACTCCTGTAACTCTGTGACAGGATAACAGAATACATGAACAAGGGATGGAATGAAATCAAGTAACTTTCAGTAATTATTGCAGTCTGGGATTCTACCAGTATGCCAAAAACAAAACCCAATTTGCTGGGGGCAGGGGGGGAGGTTGGACAATATGTCCAGCATTACAAATTTACGGAAAAGCTGTTACATTTTCTCTGTGATTTTTCACCTGCAAGCCAGCAAATTGTGAAGATGTGTGCAGCAAAAACATAGAGGAGGACAAGACGAGAATGTAGATGACGCTCAGTCTGAAGGGTCTCGACCCAAAATATCATCTATTCCTTTTGTCCAGAGACCCTGTCTGACTCGTTGAATTACTGTGTCTATCTTTGGTTTAAACCAGCATCTGCCATTCCTTTCTACGCATGGATGGGTGTTTTTGATGGAATAGTACTTTGCAATTTCAATCCAGTGATGGTAGCTGTTAGCACAAATGAATCAAAGGTATTTTATGCAACTATTTTGTAGCATTCTTCACTCCAAAGGAGAAAAATGTCTGAGCTGTTTCGGTAACCACTTTAATTAAATTCCGGCACCAGGCCATTTTCTGGACCACATTGATCTCCAGCTGTTGCCACTGGGGGAGTAGCAAAGCCATTGAATGTCATCATGAAATGGTGAGATATCATTTGATGCAAATGTTCATTGCCAGGCAGTAGTTTGGCACAATGATAGCATGCCATTCATTACTCTAAGTTTAATTGATGCACAGTTCAGTTGCAAAATGCCTCGCTTTTTGTGCTCAGTAATTAAAGTGGGGGCTCCATGTGAACGACACATGGCAATATCTCTGGAGAAAGCTCTGCATCATCGCTACCTTTTGACTCAATGCTCTTGTGCTGTCTCCATCTGCTGCTGGATGCAGGCAAAACCCTGGTCCTGATGGATGTCACGGTGCTGGCGTATAATGACAAGCTGCAGGGAGTTCTCAGAGGGGCACACCAGGTACTCCCGAGCGATCTTGGCAATAGAATGATTTCATAAAGCCATGACAGCAGTCTCCACTCTGTTCCTCTTGGCCCCGAGGCTGGAGTTTTAATTGTGCCCTCCAAAGTGACTGGAGTGTGGACTGGAGTAAGCTAACATAGAACAAAGAACAGTCCAACATAAGAACAGACCCTTCGGCCCACAATATTTGTGTCAAACATGAGGCAAAGTCCAACTCTTATCTGCCTGCAGATAATCCATATCCCTCCATATCCACATGCCCATCCAAAAGTCTCTTAAATGTTATGATCGTATCTCCTCAAACACCATCCCTGTCCAACCTTTCCCTGCAGCCAATACCACCTAATATCGGCGTCATTCTGGTAAACCTCCTCTGCACCCTTTCCAAAGCCTTCACATCCTTTTTGTATTGGGCAACCAGAACCGTGCACAATACTGCAGGAGTAACCTAACCAAAGTCCTATTAAGCTGTGTCATGATTTCCTGACTCTTATACTAAATTACTTGACCTATGAAGACAAGCATACTGTATGTCAAGTCAAAGATGGAGCGGATTACTTTTGCTCCCCAAATACTGTTTGTCTCTCCAGTGTAATGACTGAACTATCTCAGGATACAAGACTTCCGGATGCATGGCAAAATAGGGAAATATAATCAAAGAGTCATTGAGCGCAGAATCAGGCCCGCCGATTCATCTAGTCCACACTGATCATCAAGCCCTCATTTACACTAATTCTGCTTTCATCCAATTTTTTATCCGCTTCACATTTCCATCAACTCAACTTGATATTAACCCCTTCACCTTCACACGAGGGGTAATTTCCACTGGCCAATTAATCTACCAACCCGCAAGTCTTTAGAATGTGGGAGGAAACTGGAGCACATGGTGGAAACCCCAGTGGTCACAGGGAAAATGTGCAAACTCCACATAGACAGCATCCAATGCCAGATTCAAACTCAGGTTTCGAACGCTGCATGGCAGCAGCTCTGTGAGCTGCAGCACTGTGCCACACTGAAGCTAGTGTTGCTTAATGATCAGACACAATCCAGACGAGTAGGGAATATAGATTGTCCAATTGCACTGAAACTGCAGTTGGCCTGCGGAGTCTGAAGTCACCACAAGTTACTTACTAAGTCTTGAGGTAATTCACAAAGAAGAAAGAGAGGAGATCTGAGAAAATGTACTGGTTCATAACTGGTTTAAACAGGATAAATTAGGGGAAACTATTCCTACTTGTGAATGTTTCAAGAATCAGGGGATGTACAATTAATATGTTGGGCAAACAATATAAATTTGATATAAGGACACTTGTATTTTAACTCAACTCAATAAATAATTTTAACTCCATAAATTCAACGTTTGAATTTAGCATATTCCAAGACTAGAAACAGATAAACATGCCTCTAATTCATTGTTGTTTTATAATCAATTCAAAATGGTGTCTATTAAACTGACAGGAGAAAATGTATATAATACCATAAGCAATTGCTCTTTGCTATATAATAAGGTCCAAATGATTAAATTTGGTAAAATTTCACCATATACTCAAATCAGCTGACAAAGAGCTGGTAATTTGAGGAGTGTTATTGATCAGAAAAAAATCAACCAGCTTCTGTGAGAATCCTGAAAAAACATACAGTGCACAATTCTGGTCAGTACCAAGCTAAATACTCAGAGGGAGGATGGAAGGAACTGCTTTTATCACGGAAATAAATAACACGATGAAAGCACTAACATACTAGCAAGTAAAAAAAAAAATCACAACAGGATAGATCAGGCATTCACTGGCAGGGATCAAATACATTCCATGTACTAACCCCATAATCATTAATGGGCCGAGCATTACTGAGGTCATTGCATGTAGTGGGAGTAAAACCATAGAAGGTGATAATATCCCATACCTAGTCCCTTGCCAATCATACCAAACACGAGAATAAACCATACTTCAGTAAAACAGTTAGTGCAAGAAGAGAGGTGAAACAAGGCAACTAAATCATCCTACCACAACCAGAGAGCAGTGCGGAACTATCATCTACCTCCCTGATGACCCTCAGACTATTCTTGATCAGACTTTACTGGCTATACCTTGAACTAAACATTATTTCCTTATCATGTATCTCTACACTGTAAATGGATCGATTGTAATCATGTATTGTCTTTCTGATGACCTCGGCACACATGACAATAAACAAAACAAAACTAACCGCAGAATATAGTGATACAGCTGGATGGGAAAGTGCAGATAATAAAGTGTAAGCACCACAATGAGGTGATTGTGTTATCGGGACTAAAATGTTGGCATATGAGAGGTGTGTTCAAGAGTTTGATAACAGTGTGGAAGAAGCTGATCTTGAATCTGGTGGGACATGCTTTCACTCGTATCTTTTATCCAACAGAAGAGGGGAGAAGAGAGAATGATAAGGATGCTATGTTATCTACTTTCCTGAGGTAGCATGAAATGCAGGGGTTGATGGGAAGAAGGCAGCTTTGTATGATGGACTGGGCTGTGCTCACAACTCTCTACAATTATTTGGGTTCCTACACTGAGCAGTTGCCAATTGAAGATGTAATTCATTCCGATCAGAATGCTTGCTTTGATCACCAACATCACTGAGCCTCCATCTTGCGGCAAAATGCAGACATTTCAAAAGCTTGTATTCTCTCAGGATGATGACATACTTGATTCTCGCCCTTCATCAATGCCTCAGTTGCTGCCTCCCAGCTGGACAGCCAGCACTGCTGCACCTATACTGAGGGGGGCACTGTCTCCAGCCAGTCCTTTGGGCTCAGAACAAGAAACAAATGGCAGGAGGAACTCAACGGGTTGTGGAGCATCTGTGAAGGCACATGAACAGTTGACATTTGGATAAATCTGGGCTGAAAGAGCAGAGTGGAGATATCCAAAATATACTTTGAAGAGGAGGGTGGATATATCCACCAATAGGTGAGTCCAGGAGATGAGGGATTGAATTAGCAATGAAAATTTGAAGTGAAAATGTCAACAGAGGGTAAAAGGCCAGCAAAAGGTGACCAAAAGGAAGAGGAACGTTGGAGACAGGAGAAAGGATCTGCAGTGGGCTTCTTGCCAAGGAATTGTTTTTTGCTCTCGATTCCAACATCTGCAGCTCCCTGTTCCTTCTGGGCTCAGAGCTATTCCAGGGCAAACCATTGATCAGCCACTTAAAGCTCATTTACAAAAGTTCATCAAGGTTAATTGGTAAAAACTGACCCCTTCAGTAAAGCAATTTTGGATATTTTGCTGGAAAGTTGTAAGACTTCAGTCTTTTCCAATGGATTAAGGAATAGAATGGTTTATTGGTTCATAAAGGTATGACGGGCAGTACATTTTTGTCATCCAATTTATTACCCGGTGGCAAACCAACAGTGGAAAGCTCAATTTTCACGGAGGATACTGATGGTTTTATTCTTAGTCATTTCCCCAAGCTAGTTGAATGTAAAATGGCAAATCAAGGCTTATGTAGATCCATCTCAAAAAACTCTCTCCACTAATTTCTTCTTCTAGGTTCTGTTTTCTGCTGCTTACTTATATTGTAAAGTTTAATGAAAGAAAAGACTGTCAAATCAATTATATTCCAAAGTACACCTATCCAATTTTAAGAAAAGGGGTAAACGATGGGATCCTCTCACCAAGAGACCCATCCTACAACATTCATCTTCTTGCTTAGAGCTCTGACTAATTCCTAAAGGGCAGTTAATGAAATGGTCATTTCATTGACACCAGTCCCAACCATTTTATATAATCTACTATGCTAAACCAAAGCTTGTTTTCTGGTCTGCATCAATGTTTCACTGATAACTTCCCCAACCAAGACCATACCGATATTACTATAGGTTGCAACTCATTTAGGGTGAAATGCATAAAAGGGATCCGGCCTCCTCACAAACCATGAGCTTTTAAAATACTTTTGCAAGTTTTGGTGTGTATAAATTTATATAGGAGGAAATGTGGGTGGCAGTGATGCGTAGTAAGTGAATATATTAGGTTAATGATACTATGAACCAAGAGCCAGGTGTGTATCCATTATACCTACTGTGTATATATTACGAATAAAGTGTTATTTTAACAATAAATTTTTCACCCTTACTTTCTATAAATCTGTTCCTTACCAGAAGTAAAATAGAGGAACTTTGTCAAACTTTGGATCAAGGAGAATCCACCTTTATGAATCTCTGCAGGAGGAGCAAAAATATTTCCTGCAGATGAGCAGCAAAATTTAGCGTTAAGGTAAAGGGGCAAAGTTTAAAGGAAATGTGCGGGGCAAGTTTTTTTTAATACAGAGGACAGTGTGTGCCTGGAACACGGTACCGAGGGTGGTGGTTGAACTAATACAGTAGTGGTATTTAAGAAACGTTTGGATAGACATATGCATATGTAGGAAATGGAGACATATGAATACTGTGCAGGCAGATAAGAATTGGTCTTGACATTAAGTTCAGCACAGACATTGCGGGCCAAAGGGTCTGTTCTTGTGTTGTACTGTTCTATGTTCCATGTTTTATGAAAATTAAAAAGTAGTCATAAACCGGAAAAGTGTCAAAGTAAAGTAATCCATAATTTAACAACTGACTCTGCAGCCTAAGTATAAATACTCCACGTACTCAGCAATGAACCTCATGCAACATTAGCAATAGAGCATGAAATGTATTGGAGTAATCCTTCAGATCGTGTGGCCCCAATTTCCAATATCCGTGTGCTGAAGCTTGCATTTTCCTGTTGGCACAGAGAAAAGCTTTTAATGTCACAGATAGTTGTTTCATTTTGTGCATTCAAGGCAAAGTACCATTTGAACATGCATAGATCTGACACATTCACACAGGGGGAAGGCAGGTTGACTGACACCTCATAGAATTTTAAAATACATTTGTTTTATCTGCTTTTAAAAGAGAAAAATGAAAGCAGCAAGAAAGCTTTCCAAACTCCAGATATTTTGGCAGGCCCTCCAAATAATTGGGGCAACTTAATCGAAGTGGAGATGCTGTAGGACAACAATACAAATATGATACTGTGAATATGAGAAATGTTAAATAAATAAACCAGTTCTACGATGGGCTGGTAGCTGATGGAAATCACCAATTGCCTAAATAAATTATCCAATGACTAAAATGCAAGTAGAGGAAAAGTCATGCGGCAGTCTGATACATTAGTAGACAACAACACAGAAACAACCATTGCAAGGTGGAGGGCCCTGAATCTGAAGCCACTGCTATTAGAGTGAACCTGGCCACTTCATCTCTCACAGGCAGTATTTCAGTTCAAGCAGTGGGTCTTGTGATTTAGTACGAGACGTAATGAGTTGGAACATTAAATCAAATATGAGCTTATTAGCAGGAAGTCAGTGGTCTGCATGCCTGTTTAAATAATTCATGTTTGAATAACCATTAAGTTGTGCTAAACTTTGGTTTAGAGTCCCTCAGTTGACATCCTTTTGAGGTAAGCAAGTGCATCATCTATCCATGTTCTCTAGAGATGCTGCCTGACCCGTAGAGATACTTCAGCACTTTGTGTCTTTTTGCTGTAGCCTAGCAGAGATCAATGTGCATTGAGATCAAGTCACAAAATGAATCTTCCCATAACATTCTTATTTGCACTCCTGTGTGACTTATGTGCTCTGTACCTAGGGTCAGCTCAATGTGGATGCATCTCAATTGTACACTGATACTGACCAGCTGTTGACCACATAGCTTTTCTTCATTGTACTATCTGTTCTGTTGTTCCCAGCAACTCTTTCCAGTTATGGTCCTCTCCCAAAGCCTTGCATCTCGTCTGCAGTTCCTTGTGCCTCCTTGAATATCACCATTCCTGGTGATATTGCATGCATCACTCAATTACATGGCGATTTCTGAAAGCTGTCATCGCTAAAATGTCACATTTCTCAGGAATATTAGTCATGTTTGGAAAGGTCATCGTGGAAATCTAGGTCATGTTGATAATCAAATTTCTAATCCCAAATGTTTTCCTATTGGCCACAGCAGATCTCCTTTGCACCTTCTAATATGCTGCTCACCGTTGTGTCAGCAAGATTGCAGAATCTCTAGATCTGTGAAAAAATAATTTTATTTACTTTGAATTCTGTGATGGATAGGTGGGATCTCAGTCAAAGGTGTAGTCCTGCATTGTAGCTTTCGCAGAATGGTATGCAAAATGTTGAGAATGCGCATTGATCTCGAAGTGCGAAGGGCTCCTCTTAATAAACCAAAACTTTTTCAGATGAAAGATTTTGAACCACTCAACATACTGTTCATTGTGGATTTTGATATTAAACTTTAGAGATACAGCGTGGAAACAGACCCTTTGGCACTGAGACTGTGCCAACCAGAGATCACCCCACACATTAGCAGTATCTTATACACTAGAAATAATTTACAATTTTAAAGAAGCCATTTATCCTACAAACATAATGTCTTTGGGCAGGTAGCGCTGTGAAAAAGGGCAAAGTTCTCCTCTTGATAAGGTTATATTGCCTGCATCAGTCTGCAGACAGAGTCTACCCTATCAAAGAGAGCAATTGCATGTGGAGGAAGAATGGCAGAGCTTTCCAGAGCCCAAGGAACAAGTGGTGGAGGCAGGAGAGAAATAGGAACAAGAGGAAAAGAAAGGTTTCCAGGAATGCCCTCCCACAACACCTTCTCCGAACCAATTTTAGGTGGGTATGGACTACAATGGATACAAGGTTCATTAAGATAAACATTTTTTTTGTGAGGAACCTGTCAAAATAATAAAAGTCAATACATCTCTCTCTTTTCCACCAACATTGAGCAACATAATCAGATCTGAAGGCCAAAGGTTGTACAGGAAACCCTCATGGGATTGCTGGATCTTCTGCCACTGCTACCATCCTCCTACCCTTTCCTACTCTCCAAGGGTGCGAGACTTTCCTCCTGGCATGTACCACAATGATTAAGACTTGCATGAATGTGGGTGCCATTCTCCTCTCTCCCTTAACTACACTATGGCAGTTAACATATAGGTTGGTGATGTTTGGCTGTAACTAGAACTGTGCCATCATCCTTTTCTGGTTGCTGGGGCCAACTTCATGATATTTTTGGGGGAACACAATCCAGCATTATCACTGAAGGCAGCCATATTTTAGCACACCAAAAATGGGTGCACACCAATTTCCAGGCATATAACTTTAATGACAAATTATATGCTGATGCAATATTTTATATCTGCTCAAGCAGTTGCTAATTTGGCTGTGATTTGCATTACTCTTGCTGCCTGCAGGATGTAGATTAATAGTCAGAGCGTCATTTTGTTAGTGCCATTAGTCTAACTTTGAAATAATTTATGTTTCTGTATCTGACGCATAAAAAGGAAATATATTTAATGTGCGTGCAGCACAGATTAGGAAATGGTGACAAGATAATGTGTGGTGTCATAGAACTGTGTCCAAATTAGAATTGTCAGTTAGGCTCGAGAGTCACCTTTTAAAATATTGTGACAAGACTTCACCAAGCCTCCCAAAACCCCAAAGTGGTACGTTTTACTTCAGAAAAGGAACTTAATAAATACAAAAGGCAGAAAGAAATGGCGTTTTCTGTTTATCGGAAATTCAGTGTATCGGCCCTATTTTAATTCTCTTCAATAGACAATAGACAATAGGTGCAGGAGTAGGCCATTCGGCCCTTCGAGCCAACACCACCATTCAATGTGATCATGGCTGATCATTGTCAATCAGTACCCCGTTCCTGCTTTCTCCCCATACCCCCTGACTCTGCCATCCTTAAGAGCTCTATCTAGCTCTCTCTTGAAAGCATTCAGAGAATTGGCCTCCACTGCCTTCTGAGGCAGAGAATTCCACAGATTTACAACTCTCTGACTGAAAAAGTTTTTCCTCATCTCCGTTCTAAATGGCCTACCCTTTATTTTTAAACTGTGGCCCCTGGTTCTGGACTCCCCCAACATTGGGAACATGTTTCCTGCCTCTAACGTGTCCAACCCCTTAATAATCTTATATGTTTCAATAAGATCCCCTCTCAACCTTCTAAATTCCAGTGTATACAAGCCTAGTGGGATGGGAATAATGTTAAACCATTAGCAATAATCCACCATATTAGAACAGACTCGATTATCAGTACCAGACTATGTTGAGAACTGCCTTCAGAGGAGAGCGATGGACATAAATTTATGGAATTAAATAATTTTATAATACGTGAATTGGTGAAATCAGAATGGATTAAATAGCCTGGTCAGGCAACATGTGGAGGTAAATGGACTGCTGATGTTTTAATGTCAAGATCCTTTATCTAGATGAAGGGTCTTGACCCAAATACTGACTGTCCTGGTGCTGCCTGATCCACTGTGTTCCTCCTGCTGTTCTCTTTTTTGCTGCAGATTCCAGCATCGGTGGTTTTTTGTGTCATCTGGGTTAATTATCCATTTAACAGAGAATCTTGTGTTGGTTGATACAAGGTATCTCAATCGGTCGGGACCAGAGAAGCTAGAGATTGAAGGGCCGAGTAGACTCGATGAGCCGAATGACCTAATTCTGCTTCTATGTCTCAATCATTGTCAATTAGACTCCATGGAACTAAAACTGAAGAGATAAACAGGAAGATAGCCAAGAATGCTACAAAGAAGCTGTGCTGCTCAACTCCATATTCCCATCTGATGAAATTTTCTCACTCCCACTTAGTTCCAACCAATGAAACCGTCAAAGTTGTGTCACTTTAATTTGATATTTGAGATGAGAAGCTGACCAACAGGATATCAATCGGCCTAGGCCTTAAATCAATGCTGTTGGATAGAGAGATTGGGATTACTGCATGTCCTGCAGCCTCCTCCCTTACAACCCCCACCTAGTTAATACATTGTTTGCTCCTCAAGACATCCCAGGATACTTCACAGTCAAAGGTGTCCCACAACCATGACATGGATTATTGACCATTTATTGTTCTCAATTGCATTGGTGGAATGATAGACAGGGATAAGAAACCACAAAAACTCCCAGCTCTTTTAAGGTGAGAGGGGAATGTTAAGAATCTGAGAGACAACATTTTCACACAAAAGATGGGGGATATATGGAATGAGGTGCCAGAGGAAATAATTGAGGCCAGTACCACAATTATGTTTAAAAGAGTTTTGGACAGGTATACGGATAGGAAAGGTTTAGAGGGATGTGAGACAAAAGCAGGCAGGTGGGACTAGTGTAGAAGCACCTTGGTGGGCTTGGGCATTTGGGCTGAAGGGCTTGTTTCCATGCTGTATGATTCTGTCACTCTATGACTTTTAATGAAAAGATCTAATGAGATCAAAGTCAAGTCAAGTTTATTGTCAATCAAAATCTTACTTGCAGCAGCATCACAGGCACATAGACTCAGATAAAACAACACCGGTAAATTATACATAAATTATATGTGAATTCGCTCAGGCCGTGAAAAGAAAAAGACTGCAAAAAAAAACCCAACCACACATTAGTGCAAAATCAATCAAAAAACGAATCCATAGTAGTGCAAGAGGTGGTCCGTAGTGATCCACTGCTAACATGCAAGACATATTTTACATCCAACTGCGCAAAGTAAGGTTTAGTTTATCATTTCATTTGAAAGATGGTGATTTTAATGGCAATTAATCAATATTCAAAAAGCTCTCAGTGTAACTGTTCACATCTATCATTAATGCACAATCAAATAAACCATTGGGGAGAAATACTACTGGCATTGGCCCCTGGTATAAAGTGAGCAGCATGATTCAGTCATTGAATAATTTCCACCACTACTATTAACATTGTTATCTTCAGCTCAAGTTGAAAGATGCAATCTAATTCATGTCACAGAGATAAATTTGCCAAAAGCATAGAGAAAATATAATTGTGATTTTGATATGTTGAATGCTCCAGCTTTTTATAGATTTCATATATTTCTTCTAAACAATGGCTTAAATCTTCATGACAATTGCCAATGTTCCTGTCTTTGCCTGCATTGTTCCACATGCATAGCAAGAAGTTCAGGAAATCAATAAAATTCCCAACTTCCAAACATGTCCTCACTAACAATTGGCAGCTCTGACATTGACCTTGTCATCAAATCAGTTGCAGAACACCAACCTCTCGTACTCTGCTACAACTTACATTGGGAAGTCTACCTGTTGAGTCTGTGCTGACTTTAATCTGTCTGGACTTTGGCCCCTCTATTCATTTAAAATGCCAGAAAATAAATAGTTTCTAATTAATTAGATATATTAAAATTAACTCCATATTTCACATTGCAGTTGTACTAGTGGTGGCAGAGACAGTGACTAGAAACTTAAAAGCTCCTTGCTCTTAATGGAATGTTTCCCATGAGATATTCTCTTAGCCGACTGGAAGATGGACAATAGCAAGACACTGGCAGAATGGCAATGGCAAGTCGAGAGAGCTAGGAAGTATGACGGCAGTAATGCAATTTTGTAGACACGCTGAAATTGCTTGACATAAATCTGTTTTTTTTGCTGTGCCCAGATATCAGTTGGTTCTTTCTTCTGCTGCAGTGGAAGGACAATGCCATGTAGTGGGTAGATCCCTGAGCATTGTAAAGGAACTGGCTATCACTTTACCAGAGTGGATGGGTTCCATGCTCCACATAAAGCTAGGATGAAGCTGGACTCCCACTCTTTCACATTTCATGCAGGATTTTAGCCGGTCACCAGAGCCGACTTGGTATCTTTTTCTGACTCATTTTCATATGAGTCACCACTTGGTTCATTGCCTATAGATGATCCGATGGCCACATGATACAAGTTAGGTGAGGGAATGCCTCCTTCACTGCTGCTGTGGTAGCATTCACTAACTATGTGCTAGTACTTGGGTGTATGAAAGAATTATGAACGGAGGAACGGAATCATGATTCAAGAAACAGAGCAAGAAACCGGTTCACACTGAATCATCCATTACTCATAAATTGTTGGGCAAGGAGGAAGTGAAAAGGAAGATTATGAGTGGGCAAACCATCATTATCAGTGGTTTCAGCCCAATATGAACACTAAATTATATGAGCAGAAATGGGTCAACAGGTCCCTTGAGTCTGCCCCACCATTCAATATGGCCATGACTGTTGGTCTGAACTCCTCCTCATGCAAGTGTCTCACAATCCTCAATTCCTTAATCTTTCAGAATATATATCTATCTCCACCTTGAATATATCTACCGATCTGGCCTTCACCATTCTTGGGAGTTCCCTTCATTCATGAGAGCCTCGATGGTAGCCATTACAATGTTACCCAGCAGGGAAATGGTTACAACGGAGTGAATTGTGTGTGTCCTGCCCTGGTTCAAATCAGTGGGGATTAATCACACATTGCCATCTCAGTGCATATTTTTCAGAGCTATCCAATTTAGCCCCTGTGCACGACCAGTTCCAAAATTATAGCTGATGACTTTCAAAATGACCAAGCTCTTGAAATCTATGAACATGTGACATAAATTCAATAACAATAATTGTGTAAAGAGTTTCTAAGATGCATATTGCAATATCTTCATGCAGAGAGCGGCATGTATATTTTGACGTAGAAGGTGGCATGTCTAAGGAATGAGCCACTAGAGGAAGTGGTTGAGGGAGATACAATAACAACAACTAAAAGACATTACAAAAGCTACATGGATAGGAAAGGTTGAGAGGGATATGGGTCAAATGCAGACAAATACAACTAACTTTGATGGGCATCTGCGACAGAATGAAGGAGTGTTTCATACATTATAATTTTATGACTCTACTGAAGGCCTGCAATGGGTACTGAAAAGTGCAAGTCAATTCTTGTACATGATATAAAACTACAGGTGATCCCTGAAGTGATGTCAAGCCACGCTACAGAAAAATATCAAACCCCTTCTTTTTGATGATTTAGCTTAATATTTGCCAAATGAAATGTTACTACTGGCCATCCAGTGACACATGGTGGTAAAGCTGCTGTCCCACGGCACCAGAGAATGGTTCGATCCTGACCTTGGGTGTGTGGAATTTGCATATTGTTCCTGTGACCACGTGGAACACCTCTGGGTGCTCCGGTTTCCTCCCACATCCCAAATACGTATAGGTTTGTGGATTAGTTGATCTCTAAATTGCTCTGAGTGTGTAGGGACTAGATAACATACATCAAGTGTGAATGGCTGATCAATGGTTGGTGTGTAGGAAAATAACTGCAGATGCTGGTACAAATCGAAGGTATCACAAAATGCTGGAGTAACTCAGCAGGTCAGGCAGCATCCAGGAGAGAGGGAATGGGTCACGTTTCGGGTCGAGACCCTTCTTCAGACTGATGTCAGGGGGGCGGGACAAAGAAAGGATACAGGTGGAGACAGGAAGACAGTGGAAGAACTGAGAAGGGGAAGGGAGTGGGGGGGGGGGGGGGGGGGGGAGAGAGAGACAGAGGAACTATCTAAATTTGGAGAAGTCAATGTTCATACCGTTGGGCTGCAAGCTGCCCAAGCGAAATATGAGGTGTTAGTCCTCAAGCGAAATATGAGGTGTTAGTCCTCAAGCGAAATATGAGGTGCTGTTCCTCAAGCGAAATGGTTGGTGTGTACTCGGTGGGTCGAAGGACTTGCTTCCATGCTATAGCTCTAAACTAAAATAAATGAAGCTAAAACTAGAGATAGAGTAGAGACAAAGAACTGCAAATACTGGTTTATAAAAAAGGACACAAAATGCTGGAGTAATTCAACTGTCAGACAGCATCCCTGAAGAACATGGATAGGTGATGTTTCAGGTCGGGACCCTTCTTTAGGCTGAAGAAGGGTCGCAACCTGAAATGTCACTTATCCATGTTCTCCGGAGATGCTGCCTGACCCTCTAAGTTAATCCAACACTTTGTATCGTTTTTAAAAAAGTATAAATAGAAACCACCAAAGTCGAAAGGTCTCCAAAGGGTAAATACAAAATACAATGTATCTGAAAGTTTACCACTTCGGAAATAGTGAGTTATTTTATCCTAATGCCGATTTCTCTCAAGATTACACTGAAGTCTTCAGCTAATTGAAATATGCACCCAAAATAAAGGCAACATTAACGATGAGGTTGGTGAAGATATATTATAGTATCTCCATTTATAAATGTATAAGTGACACTGACAATACTCTCAAATGGAGTTCGTGCTGCTGATTGAAATAGGTCAGAGCAGATCCCTGCTGTGTCCAGGCTAACTGTTATCCCCCAGCAACATTACTGAAACTGTATAATTGGACAAGGACCTCATTGACATTCATGGAGCCTTGCAAACTGCTTGCCACATTTCCCAACACAACAGATCACATTGAAAAAGGAATTCAGCGTCTGCACAGCATATCCAGACGTCCTGAGGTCATGCAAGTCCCTGTAGAAAGACAAGTTATTTCTGAGTTCCTTTAAATCAGTTTGGTCAAATGGAAACAAATATGGTTTCAATATAAGATGAATCTATTTATTGTACCTAGTGCTTCTACTCCCCGTGGTTCACTCGTTTTGAGGAGGAGATACTTAAAATATAAATTGGGAAGAATGCTACTATTTTATAGCTCTTCCCTGTTATAAATGTCTTCTGCTAACACCCAGGCTTTTAATATGGCTTGAAAGAGTGTGTTTTTGTTCACTATTCACTTTAGAAAAGAAAAATTGTCAAGATATCAGTGAAGCAGCGTAGGCTACGATTGTTGCCCATTACTTGTTGCCCTTAAGAGATGCTGGTGGGCCTGTCTCTGAACTCCTACAGTCTTTACTGTAACGACAATGCCATAATGTTTGAGAAAGAAACACTTGGTGTTTTGACCAATTTTGCAGGGCAGATCTGATGATAAATCTCCTTTGGTCAGAAAATAAAGTGCACAGGATGAAAGAAAAATCAATATACCAAGTTCCATTATGTTTACAGACAAGTTACTGTTTCAGAATATATTATTCTTTTCTGCCCTCTGCTAGCAAAGATGCTGGTTCCCAAAGTATGTGGGTCAGCAGGTCTCAGATCAAGTGCTCATTTTTCACCTGCTGTACAATTGCAATGAAGCTGAATCTTGTTTAAATTGAGCATCGACAGATCAATGGGTTATTTATTTTACCTTCCTACCATAAGAGACCTCCACAAATTGTACAACTTGTAATGATAGTTAATGCGCATGAGGCAAAAGAAGGGTTGATAGGCCCCAAGAGTTGCGGCCACACCATCAGCTGTGTATCACTGGCAGATCACAATCCTAAACATAAATCCACAAACTCTTCTACTCCCACGATCTGGAGCAGCAACTCTTTTATTGGCACTTCACACAGAGGACACCGACAGTTACACTTGGCCAAGCCGACCATGCAACGTTGCCAAGACAACATGCCTTCATAGCAAGGTCAAGAACCCTGCACTTACAAACTGGGACTTGAAAAGGGTCTCAAAGCTGGTGAATCTGTATAATACTGTTGCAATGTACTACTGCTGTACACTTGTACTGTATCTAGGATACTTATCTAAGTCCTTATGTATAGTGATACTTGGACTGAACTGTATACAAAAATGAATTTCACTGTACCTCGGTACATGTGATAGATACAGTACCATTGAACCCAAGATGTACAAGGAGTAGTGGATAAGATGAAAAGTTACTGAATTCATATTAATAGCCATAAAGTGCTTAGTAAAAATACAAATGTTCTTTGAGTTTTGCACCAATTAGGAAACCCAGGTTTAAAGTCTGAATGAAAATGGGGTGAAAATTTGAGTTGCACACGAGCAGAAGTTCAGGGTCACACTGAATCACTCAACATGTTTAGGCAAAATGATTAACCATTTTGTGGGGGAAGGGAGGGGAGAGGGTAAAGAAAATGCCTTGTTGTGAACAGCGACTACAACACAATAACTTGTACAAATAAATTTTACTCGTGAGGAGTGGTTGCAGCCTTGGAAGGATTAAGTGAAAGGAACCGTTATTTTTATTGTCACCTTTCTTGCATTATATTTGATGATGGATTTGGCATCACCATGTTCTACAGGGCTTCTCTTGTTCCTTCATGTCTATGATTTATCCTTGACCAGGACCCATCATGTTCTCCAGAAATGCTGCCTGACCCGCTGAGTTACTCTAGCACTGTCTTTTTTTGCCAATCTGCATCTGCAGTTTCTCGTTTCTACATTATAATATGCTGTACTTTCTGACTAAGTGCTTAATAAGCAAAGAAAAAGTATCAATATTTTTGCCTTTTATGATCTCCAATGGCCTGAATTGACAAGGAAGTAATCTAAGTAAGAGGAAAATAATATTAAAAATTCTGTTTGTTAAATTGGACGTAAAAATGCTCCATAAGTTTGGGATGAGGCAAAAGCTAAGGAAAATTTGTTTTAATACTGTATGTTGTGCGATAAATCATGGCCCGTGTTCCAGGGTACCTTAGAGTTTACAGTTACGAGCGGAAACAGGCCCTTTAGCCCACATACTGACCAGTGATACCTATACACCAGCACTATTCTACACACCATTGACAATTTACAATCTTTACCAAAGCCAATTAACCTACAAATCTGTCGGTCTATGGAATGTGGAGGGAATTGGAGCACCTGGAGAAAACCTATGTGATCGCAGGGAGAACATATAAACTTCGCTCAGTCAGCACCCGTAGTCAGGATTGAACCCATGTCTCTGGCACTGTAAGGCAGCAACCTTATTGCTGCACCACTGTGCCACTCTGAACTACTGATGGTTCTAGTGAAAGTTCAATGACTTGAAATTATTAACTGTTTCTTTTTCCCAACATGCTGGCTGATGTGCTGAGCATTTCTAACAAAGGGATACCTTCTGTCACTCTATGAAGATGGAATGTGTTTCAACATGACATCTAACGTTAACATAAGTTAGATACAACTCTTAGGGCTAACAGAATCAAGGGATATGGGAAGAAAGCAGGAATGGGGTACTGATTTTGGATGATCAGCCATGATCATATTGAATGGCGGTGCTGGCTCAAAGAGGCGAATGGCCTACTCTTGCACCTATTTTCTATGTTTCTATGTAATCCAAAATCCAGCACCTCTGACTGTTCAGGAAGCATCTCTAGAGAAGATGGATAGATGATGTTTCAATACATTGCTTATCAATGTCCTCCAGAGATGTCGTCTGACTGCTAAGTTACTCCAGCCCTTTGTGTTCGACACAAGATACTAGCATCTGCAATTCCTTTTGTCTACTTCTGACTGTTCACGAGTATCTACATCAAAGGTAGGTCTGTGTCCACGGAATCATCAGCGTATTGGTCGCACTTTCTAAAATCAAACTGATTGGGACAGCATCAATTGTGTCACAAATCAATTATGAAATTAGATTGAGCGTAAAAATCTCTCTAATTTTGATCCTTCTCCACAATTTATTTTCATTTCTACAGATACTTCTAAGATCCATCCACAGCTTCCATGGCAAGAGGAGAGGGAGAGGGGTGAGACAGGAGCCAGAAAGTGGACCAAGGAAACAGACACGTTTAGTTTTAGATACAGCATGGAAACAGGCTTTTCAGCCCACCGGCGGCACGACATCCATCGATCACCCATTCACACTAGTTCCATGTTACTGCACCTTTTCATCCACTCCCTACACACTTGAAGCAATTTTACAGAGGCCTATTAACCTACAAACCCGCACATCTTCGGGATGTGGGAGGAAACTGGAGCAACCGTAGGAAACCTATGTGGTCACTGGGAGAACATGCAATCTATGCACAGGCAGCTCCCAAGCTCAGGAGAAAACCAGTGTCTCTGGCTGTGTGAGGCAGCAGCACAACCAGCTGCCCCATTGTACCACCCTTCCCAGAAGGTTCAGTGCAATAGTATAAGCAATAGTGTGCTTTCTTTCCCCTTGTAGTTTTAATGACTTAGACGAAGGGATTAAAAGTACCATTAGCAAATTTGCAGATGATACTAAGCTGGGGGGTAGTGTGAATTGTGAGGAAGATGCAATAAGGCTGCAAGGTGACTTGGACAGGTTGTGTGAGTGGGCGGATACATGGCAGATGCAGTTTAATGTAGATAAATGTGAGGTTATTCACTTTGGAAGTAAGAATAGAAAGGCAGATTATTACCTGAATGGTGTCAAGTTAGGAGGAGGGGGAGTTCAACGAGATCTGGGTGTCCTAGTGCATCAGTCAATGAAAGGAAGCATGCAGGTACAGCAGGCAGTGAAGAAAGCCAATGGAATGTTGGCCTTCGTAACAAGAGGAGTTGAGTATAGGAACAAAGAGGTCCTTCTACAGTTGTACCGGGCCCTGGTGAGACCGCACCTGGAGTACTGTGTGCAGTTTTGGTCTCCAAATTTGAGGAAGGATATTCTTGCTATGGAGGGCGTGCAGCGTAGGTTCACTTGGTTAATTCCCGGAATGGCGGGACTGTCGTATGTTGAAAGGCTGGAGCGATTGGGCTTGTATACACTGGAATTTAGAAGGATGAGGGGGGATCTTATTGAAACATATAAGATAATTAGGGGATTGGACACATTAGAGGCAGGAAACATGTTCCCAATGTTGGGGGAGTCCAGAACAAGGGGTCACAGTTTAAGAATAAGGGGTAGGCCATTTAGAACGGAGATGAGGAAGAACTTTTTCAGTCAGAAAGTGGTGAAGGTGTGGAATTCTCTGCCTCAGAAGGCAGTGGAGGCCAGTTCGTTGGATGCTTTCAAGAGAGAGCTGGATAGAGCTCTTAAGGATAGCGGAGTGAGGGGTTATGGGGAGAAGGCAGGAACGGGGTACTGATTGAGAGTGATCAGCCATGATCGCATTGAATGGCGGTGCTGGCTCGAAGGGCTGAATGGCCTACTCCTGCACCTATTGTCTATTGTCTATTGTCTAACACTGCAGGCTCCTGTCTCACACTTTTATACCTGCTATTTCCCCCTCACCACTCTCAGTCCTGATGCAAGGTCTTGACCCAAAACGTCAACAATTCCTTTACACCATTCCCCCCATCAGCACTGCAGATGCTGCTCCACCCACTGAGTTCCTTCACCAGTTTATTTTTGCTCCAGATTCCAGCATCTGCAGTCCCTTGTGTCTCCCTTATCTTCAGTTGCAGTTTCCTGTCAGTCTGTAAGCTCATTCTGGGAGAAACATCCCTCATTTAACCTGCTATTGATAAGGTCCTTTCTGCATGAAATAAATGTATTTGAAATATTCACAACACAGTGAGATTAAACTATAGAGATGTCCAGGATGCACTCCAGCCATGGCAGAACCCATCCCTCAATACCGGATATATCTCTGCCTCATTTCATTTGGATTTACATTCACATCCAGCATTATAAGTCTAACACCACAATAGATTCCATAATTCCTCTAAAACCCATTGTAGAGCAAATTTAAAACAACTCCACCTTTCGGCACATAAAGTGACTGCAAGCAGTTTCTAGTTTAATGAAAATATATCAGCTCAGGACATATGAAAACGTTAACTGCATCTGGAAGCTCATATAAAGAAACAAAATGTTGATTCCTTTGAAGAGAAGAATCCAATATAAATCAGTTTTGTGAAATACATTAGAAGTTCAATGAAAGGAAAATCTTCTGCCCTCCCTTCCAGACGGCGAGGTTAGAGAGGGTAATATTGTATCAAAACATCATCCATCAATGTCACTTGAAAAAATAACATATAGGCAGCATTATGCTGTGTCAGCTCTATCTCAGTTCTGCCCCAGAGGGCAAGAGCAAAAGTATTTAAAATAACGTGTGCCGAATCAGAATCTTCATTACAAGTCCAAGCCAAGCACATTATTACTTCTGGATGTTAGGAACACCAACAAATTTAGACACTCATTTATGTTTGCTTCTTTTGCACCTACTCCTGAGCTTTCAATGTAAAAATAAAGAAATAGAAATATGGAAATTAAACTACATTCTGATTACAGATTTCTCATAAAATTAATGTTAATATGGCAATTTGAGTTGGCTAGATAATTGTAGCAGCTTGAAAGTTGACTGGATAATGTTTTAACATTAAAACAAATTTAACATATCACCATTACATTTCCTACTATTGCTAGTTTCACCCATGAGGCCAATAGATTCATAATCAGGATGGTGAATTGCTTTGTGGTCTCTCTCCATGAATGGTAAGGCAATCATTGTGGAGCAAAGAAAAATACGTTGCTGCGTCTTCCAAATGTGGCAAATGTAAAGATTAAATTATTTCTTGGTATATCATCTGAATTATGAAATCATAATGCTTTACGGAATCAGATCATAGAGTCATAGCACACAAATAGGCCCTTTGGCCCCAATTCATCCATGTTGACCAAGATGCCCTATCAAAGCTCATTCCATTTGCTCATGTTTGTCCCATATCCCTCCAATGCTTGTATAGAAAGGAACTGCAGATGCTGGTATATACCAAAGATAGGCACAAAGTGCAGGAGTAACTCAGGGGATCGGTGATGTTTTGGGTCGGGACCCTTCTTCAGACGAAGGTTTTGACTGACAGACCCGCTGAGCTACTCCAGCACATTGTATCTATCTTCCCTCTAATTCTTTCCTATCCATATAGTTGTCCAAGTGTCTTTTAAATGCTGTTATAGTTCCTGTCTCAACTCCCTCTTCTGGCAGCCTGTTGTATATACCCACCACCTTCTGTGTGAAAAGGTTTCCCCTCAGGTTCCCATTGTCTTTTTCTTCTCACCTTAAACCTATACCCTCTAGTTCTAGATTCCCTACCCTGGTTAAACAACTCTGTGTATTCACCCTCTTCATCCTCCACATGATTTTATACATCTCTGTATTGTCATCTCCTCAGCCTTCTGCCCTCCAATGAATAAAGTCCTAGCCTGCCCAACATCTCCCTATAGCTCAGGCCCTTGGGTCCTTGCAACATCCACATAAATCCACAGCAGAATGACCAAAACTGAACACAATACTCCAAACGTGGCCTCCAAATAATCAGTGCCATAATGGCCAGAATTGGACCAATCACCCGTTAATCACAATGTGCAATATTTAATTCCAGTTCAATCAATACACATGCTAAGGACAAATGATTGTCAATAACATTTTACATAATTAATATTATCAAAACAAATTTCTGTAGTTGCTGAAATAGAACAAAATAAAACATTGCTTACATTTGTACAATTTTTTCCTCTGACTTTTGTCAAGTCAAGTCAAGTCAAGTCAATTTTATTTGTATAGCACATTTAAAAACAACCCACGTTGACCAAAGTGTTGCACATCTGATTAGGAAAAAAAAAAGAAACACATGTGTATACTCTCCCAAATCTGATTTATATCTTTCAAATGAGCAGATTTGACTGCTCATCTACAGGATCCTCTATTACCAGCCAACTGAATGTGACTGCATGGTTATCAACTGAAACAGAAGGAGGATTGACAGAATTTGTGGGTTCTGCCGTGGCTGGGGTGCATCCTGAACAGTGAGAGTCATAGTTAAACCTTTTGTGAATATTTCAATTAAATAAATTTCATATAGGAAGGACCTTACCAATAGCAGGTTAAGTGATGCTCCTACTTACCAGATGAAAATCGCTATGATAATCCATACTATAGATCAGGCAGACCCACGGATGATAAGAAACAAGTTTCTGAAAAAAAAAGAAATGCAGTATTTTTTTAAAAACCTGAACATTTTGGGCTCAGCATTTCAACTTCATTAGTTGTCTGGCTGGTGGCTGGTGGTTACAACAAATCACCACCACAATTGATGATTCCTAATTTCAGCTATTTTACTCCAGTATGGAAATTTGCCAAAAATGTTCAGAAATCTAAATCTAAATTAAGAATTAATTATATTTTTTCTGGAAAACAGATGCATTATTATTTTTAATCCTTTACTTCATAGATTCACAATGGCATGGAGATGTACAGCATGAAAACAGGCCCACCTTGTCTATGCCAACCAATTTGGTATGATCAGTTAGTCCCTTTTTTTGCACTTGGCCTTATTCCCCTGACCTCTTCCTGTTCATACTTCTGACCAACTCCCGTTAACTCTGACTTTCTTATATTCAATCATTCAACAAGTCACTAAATTTATTTTAAAATGCTTACAAAACAACACTGCTCTGAAACATTTAAAAACATATGTTGCCACTTATTCATTCCAAAGAATTGGAATAAAATATGCTAAAACTAAACACAAAATATGTAAATTGTTGATTAATATTAATCAAATGACTTAGTCCACAAGAGAAATAGTCAGCAATGTAATAAATTTGATTTTATCATTAATAATAATGATATAAAAGGTTATTGATAATCAGTTATACTTAGTGTGTTCATTGACGGAACTGAAATTATGTATCATCTGTTGTGGTGAACAGATGTTGGTGCAATTAGCTCTACAGCACAGAAACAGGCCCTTTGGCCCAACCCGTCCATACCTTCCTGAACATACTTGAAAAATTCCACATCATCCAAGTCCTTAACACTAAGGCAGTCCCAGTCTGTATTGGGAAACTTTAAGATCCCCTACTATAACACTATTAGCTAACAACTGTCAGTAAACTCCCAGCATATTCATTCTTCTAATTCCTGTTGATTATTTGGGGCCAACAGTACAAAGTCAACAAGGTGATCCTCCATTTTTTATTTCTGAACTCCACTCATATGACCTCACTGGATGATATTTCAGTGGTTACCTTGGTCTACTGTTATGATGGTCTCCTTAATCAGTGAAACATCCTCTTTTTTCCCCACCTCTATCTCACCTTTAGTACCTGTACTCTGGAACATTAGCAGCCAATCCTGTCCCTCCATTAACGGTTACAACATACTAGTCACACGTACCAATTCACACCCCCCGAAGTTCATCCACCTTACCCACCAGGCCTCTAGCATTGAAATAATTGGAACTTAGTCCAACCTCTTTCCTCATTGCCTTCCATCAATGAGTATAACAAATGATTAACCCTATCTTTCCTCATTGTCTTTAAGCACTACAATTCATCATAGGCACTTAGAAACATAGGAAATAGGTGCAGGAGGAGGCCATTCGGCCCTTCGAGCCAGCACCACCATTCATTGTGATCATGGCTGATCATCCACAATCAGTAACCTGTGCCCAACCTCTCCCCATACCCCTTGATTCCACTAGCCCCCAGAGCTCTATCTAACTCTCTTTTAAATTCATCCAGTGATTTGGCCTCCACTGCCCTCTGTGGCAGAGAATTCCACAAATTCACAACACTCTGGGTGAAAAAGTTCCTTCTCACCTTAGTTTTAAATGGCTTCCGCTTTATTCTAAGACCGTGGCCCCTGGTTCTGGACTCCCCCAACATTGGGAACACTTTTCCTGCATCTAGCTTGTCCAGTCCTTTTGTAATTTTATATGTCTCTATAAATTGGTCCAAAACGCCGCAGCGAGACTCCTGAAGGGTACCCGTAAAAGGGACCACATCACCCCGATTCTGGCCTCTCTTCACTGGCTCCCAGTACAGTACAGAATCAACTTCAAGCTCCTCCTATTAACATACAAAGCCCTAAACGGGCTATGTCATAAATCTTCTAACCCATCACTCTATCTCCAGGTCCCTCAGGTCGGCCGACTTGGGACTACTGACTATCCCGCGGTCCAGGCTTAAGCTCAGGGGTGACCGCGCTTTTGCGGTTGCAGCTCCTAGACTATGGAACAGCATCCCTCTTCCCATCAGAACTGCCCACTCCATCGCCTCCTTTAAGTCCAGGCTCAAAACCTATTTCTACTCCCTGGCGTTTGAGGCCCTCTGAGGGGGCGCTATGAACTGTTTATGTATGTGCTGTTATGTTTGTGTGCCATTGTATGTTTGTTCTTAGTACCTGAACTGATGTACAGCACTTTGGTCAACGTGGGTTGTTTTTAAATGTGCTATACAAATAAAATTGACTTGACCTGACTTGTCTATAAGATCCCCTCTCATCCTTCTAAACTCCAGTGAATACAAGCCTTCACCTGGTTGTTTTATATATTTCAATCTATAAAAGATAAAATTAGCAATGATAGCTGGCAATATCCCCATTCTCAAAAAGCTGTAATAGAGTGTAGGAAAGAACTGCAGATGCTGGTTTAAATCGAAGATAGACACGAAATGCTGGAGTAACTCAGCGGGACAAGCAGCATCTCTGGAGAGGAATGGATGATGTTTCGGGTTGAGACCCTTCAGATACTCCAGCATTGGGTTGAGATACTCCAGCATTTTGTGTCTCTTAGCTGTAATAGAGTTCCTGTCTCTTGTTCCATGTGCTGAAATGTAGACGATTTTGTCCAATGATACTGACCAGCCTGCTGTGCATTTCATCACATCTACTTCTGACTTCTAAACTACTTCCAGCATTTTCATCGTATTGTCAATCCTCCTTTTGTAAACAGAATTCCAAAGTGATGGCCTACAAGTTTGTTGGTTAATCCTTGCTTGTTAGGTTCCTACCTGGAACAAATCTTCCAGCAGCACTCTAGAATGAAGCCATTTCCAGCATATCTGATGACCTCCTCCATGGTACCTTCTACTCATGAATTGGGTGTCAGGCGAAGGCCAAAAAAGCCCCACCCATACTCTAATGTTTCACCCTAGGTTAAAGCTATCAAGGATTGAATGTTCACAAAAACCTCTAATGGTTACTATTATCTACATTATTTAAATATTTAATGATTTAAGAAATGTTTAATTTAATTTAATAATAACTTTTAATTATGTAACAAGTGTTAAAATATAAGGTTCATTGTTTGGGAACACTTAACAATTAAACACTTTTAAATGGCTTCTGTTGATTAGAGTAATATAACTTAGTTGAAATTTTTCTCTGAACAGCTGTTCCTCTCTTTTGTTAGCAGCAACCTGGTGTGGGATCAGTGGGCAGATTCCCCAGTGTAACTCCCTTATCAGAGTGCAATTGGGAAAGTCACGTGAACTGCTGGCCGTTCTCAGGAATATGAAGACAATTACTAATGTGGTCTGCCAGTCTGCAAGGTGTATTCGAATAAATTGGAGGAATAAATAAACATCAATCTTATATATTGCCTCTGGCCAACGATAAATAAATATATTCAATATCAGCCTCAGGAACAGTTTCTTCCCATCTTTATACAGCCTTTTAGACTTTATACATACAGCATGGAAACAGGCCCTTAGATCCACGGACTCTACGCTGACCACCCGTACCCCAGTTCTATCCCACACATTAGGGACAATTTACAGAGCCCAATTACCTGCAAACTGCCCATCTTTGGGATATGGAAGGAAACCGGAGCACCCAATGAAAACCCAAGGAGATCACAGAGAATGTACAAAAACTCCATACAGGCAGTACCTATGGCCAGGATAGAACCTAATGCATGCTCTGTCACTGTAAGGCAGCAACTCTACCCTTTGCGCCACTGTGCTGACCTTCTGAACAGTCCTTCCATAAACTTGGCTACAGTCTCTTTGTCCTCATTGTGACAATGGACTATATACGGTATATGGAACTACTGCACGACAATGCTGAAAACTATCTTCTGTGCACTGTATTTTTCCTTTTGCTCTACCTTATACATATATTACCTTATACTTGAGTTCGGCATGATTGTATTTATGCATAATATTATCTGACTTGAATGGAAAAACCTTCCAAAAAAAACTTTTCACTGTACCTCGGTACACTTAACAATAATAAACCTTAACCTAAACCTACTCCTAGCAGTAATCTAACAGGAATCTCCTGTGGTTGACATAGCTGACCTACATTAACCACAACCATCTTCCTTTAAGTGAGGTGTGACTCCAGCTAGTGGGGAGTTTTCCACTTGACATCTTCCAGCCACAGGGCTTAAGTTCCTTCAAGGCAATATGTGGTGTAATGTTGTGAAGCTGCACCTCACCACACCTCTGAATTTCAGTCCCACAGTCCTTATGGTATGGTGAGGTGGTGAGCCAACTTGGTGAAACCCGAGCAAATTACAAATGAGCAGATTATCAAAACTAATGCCACCTGAGAGAACTGCGAATGATATCATTCATTACCTCAGTGTTAAATTTTGGGTAGATTGATGAAGCGGTAACTGACTGTTAGAAATGTTTCTGCTTTAGGTGAACAGCAAATACCTGTTTTCTGCCTTATTAGGGAGAGTCTTGCATTGTATTTATGCTGTCAGGATATAAAGCACTATTCAGTTTATGCTATATAAATGGACCAGAAATAGGAACCATTTAAGATGGCATTACCAGCCCTGCGGTATAAAATGAGATTCTGCTATCACAATATTCATGTCATGTCTTCCATCAGTATACAACAGATGGAGTTTGTGCATTTTCATGCAAACCAGTTGGTGGTATCAGCTCACCTCGATGTGTTCAGTTAACCCTTGCACCTGAGCCCTTGGCTGCAGCTGATAACAGTGGTTCTGTCACAGCTATGAATGCATTAGGTATAAGACATTGTCATTGCTGCTTAATATGAAATGTAATACAGAAGAAAATGTTCCAGTGATCATACAGGGTTTTAGTGAAGACAAATTTCATTGAAATCTAGAAACAACTGTGATAAACAGGAACCAAATGTTACTGTAACATCATCAGAAACTATATTTTATTGACAATATTTTCAGTATATCTAAAGTGTAACAGCAAAAGTGAGAGCAATGGAATAAAGATCAGGCGAGATCATGTTATCACCAGTGTTAGCAGTATCAGTCCAAATACAGTTTTCTAAACAGATTTTTAAAGTATTTTTGTAATCCTATCCAAAAGACCTGGAATCATTTATTTGCATTGCACTATATCACAATTTTAAGGGCCTGTCCCACTTAGGCAATTTTTTAGGTGACTGCCGGTGACTGTAATAGTCGTAGCAGGTTGTCGAAAAACCAGCGACTGGACCCCCCTACGACAATGTCTACGACAAGCTACAACAACCTACCACCTAGTCGACGTCAAGCTATGGCAAGCTACTGACAACCGGCGACCCATTCGTCGCGACTAGGACGTCCACCTACGACCGCACCTACGACAACCTACGATGACACCTACGACAACCTACGACCACATAGGCGACAACCTACGACAACCAAAGTCAACATACATCCACCCGCGACAAGTTACGACCCTGAAGACTGAAGATAATTGAAGACAATTCACGTCATTCTGGCCAAAACATTGGAATCACCCATTGTCCCTATAAAATGGTATGGTAGGGTTTCCAATCATTCTGCATCATGACTCTTTGAAAGTGATGCCATGAGAAACTACTCTGAAATACAATAATTTCATATACCAATTTTCCGTCAAAATGTTAAGAATTTCCTTTACGCCCTAGTCCCATGACCACGGGCGTTCGCCACGGAGGCACCATTGACATAGCTTGGCATAGCTAGACGCGTCAACTGTCGCCGATGGTAGTCAGGAACGGGGTACTGATTGAGAATGATCAGCCATGACGGTGCTGGCTCGAAGGGCCGAATGGCCTACTCCTGCACCTATTGTCTATTGTCTATTGGCTTCTGCTGATAGCAAATGAGATTCTCTGCAGAGGGCTGAAAAATGTGCAAAATACTGACACTAGTTCAATTAAAGAGGATGATATATATGCGTCCATTAAAAATGTGGGTGGGAAGAGAACATAAGGATAGCGGAGTCAGGGGGTATGGGGAGAAAGCAGGAACAGGGTACTGATTGAGAATGATCAGCCATGATCACATTGAATGGCGGTGCTGGCTCGAAGGGCCGAATGGCCTACTCCTGCAGCTATTGTCTATTGTCTATTGTCTATTGTCAGCTGTCGTAGGTTGGCGTAGGTTGTTGTAGGTTGTCACCGGTATGGTCATAGCTTGTCGTCGGTATGGTCGTACATAGTCGTAGATTGTCACCGATATAGGCGTACATGGACTTCATTCATCAGCATCGCGACTGGCTGTTGTAGCTTGACTTCTGTGGACCTCTGTGGACTTGGGTTTTCCCAATGCCTGTCGCAACTTGACTTCTCTTGGCGTTGGTACCTGTCACCGGTTGACGTAGGTTGACGTAAGTAGTCGCCAATGAAATTCACCAAAGTCAGCACCGGCGACAACCTACGTCACCTGGCGACAACCTACGACAGCACCTACGTCAGGATATGTCAAGCTGCGATTATTGGCGTCAAACCCACTGTCGCCGAAAATGTTTAAACATTCTGAAAATCCAGCGGCGATCAGAAAGACGCTACGTCTCATTGGAGACTACTCACGACCATACAGGTGACACCCTGGCGACCATGTGGCAACAGCCTAGTCCCCTGTAGTCGTCTAAAAAATCGCCTGTGGGCAGACCCTTTAATCACTTGCAATCAAGTTTTAGAAATGAAAATACTCTAGGTGTAACACAATAAAATGACTGAGGTAACAGGACATCATAAACAAAAGCATAACACTGTTTTCAATCTGAAAAAGGGTCCCAACCTGAACCATTGTCTGAATATTCTCTGAGTACCTCCAGCAGTTTGCTTATGGCTCACAATTCCATTATTTGCAATCTCTTATGTCCCCATAATACAGATGTTGGAAAGCTATAAGGGGAAAGGGAATCCCATCCTAATACCTGGAGTGAGGGGAAAGGATAAGTGAATAAAGTGCAAGAAACGGAATGGATGCAATGGTGGTGGGGAATCCACGGTGAAAGCACAAACATGGGGGTGGCACCTCCTGAGGAGATACAATGAAGAAACAATGGAGAATGGAATATTCTCCTTACAAGGAGGATTGCGAGAATTGCTGTCAAGTGAGCTGCAGGAGTAGTGCTGAAATGAAGGTAGAGCAGTTGCAGATGGGAGGGTAAGCAGTGTGAAAGTGAGGGTTGGATGGAAATCAGCAGGAATAATAACAACACTTCCATAATATTCCACATATCCCACAAATGCTAAATAGTTCACCAAGTTTGTGCTCCATGAGGAATCAGCCTGATATGTGCCTGTAGAGCTGCGGAAAGTTCCCGCTTGGACATCAGTACATGGTGAGTACAGCCAAAACATACAGGTCAGTGGGAAGTGCAGGCTACTTGACAATGGCTGAAAATTCTGGGTCAACGTTATTAAGTTGAAAAAGGGACTGATACTTTGCACAAAATGTAGCAAGGCATTGAAATTATTGTACTAAGTCTGCAGCGTTTAAGTATCTCACGAACGAATAACTTTAGATGAGGGTGCAACAATCTCAAACTTGTCCTTTGATTTTAACAGTGCCAAACAAAATTCATGGAAGGCGTCTCTAGATTTTGAACCTCAGTAGTCAGTGAAGAACAACTTATAGGAATAGTGGTGATAGAGTGCAGGATGCAATTGGAGCTTGAGATGTTAAATGAGTCCTGAAGATTAACACAAAGTGCTGGAATAACTCATTAGGTCTGGTGGCATCTCTGAAGAAAAGGAAAAGGTGATGTTTCGGGTCGGAGACCTTCTTCAAACCCAAAATGAGTGCTTTTTGGTTTTAGGGAAAGTTGAGAGCTGTACTGGAGGAGAAAAAATACACGTCAATACAACAATCTGCAAATCCATTACACCAAGGTCAATAACAGGAAAGCATTGAATCATGAGGTCAAACATGAGCAAAATTAATAGTTCTTATGTCACATTGTACTACAGCAATATAATAGATCTGTATGGAGCAAGAAGACAAAACACCAGCTAAGGCATATTTGTTGAGGATAGTGTCCAACTCATTTAAAAGCTGCGCATGCTGTTGGTGTTTTGTAATGAGCACACTTTACAGAGTAATTTGTCCTTGGTCTAAGATGACTCAACGTACTGTATGTGGTTCGAAAGAAAACATCAGGTATTAAGCATGACTGATAATATTCACACTGGGCTCTAATATGCTATCACCTTCTGGAAGCTACACAGTCCTGCAGTGAGCTTTGCTACTGCTTTCCCACAGTGATATAAATGTCATGGATCTAAGAATTAATGTAACCATTCACACAAGCTGCATGAGTCCTCACCTCCTCCAATTTGGGAATGCACACTCACAGTTGGTGAAGCTGTACACTTGGAAGAAGTAACAAAATTATGTTTAACTTTGGAACTTTCCTCATTGGTCTTCAAAAGATGATACAGTGGCAGGCAAAATGGGGCTATAGCCAAATATCCATGTGTGGAGGGGAGTAAGGTTTTCACAATCATTCACACACAAAAATCTTTCCCCCGTTATCTTCCAATATTGTAGAGAGGAGCACTGTGGGGCAGACAAAGAGATGATTAATGGAGTGTGAAGGGGAATTTTAGTGGAATGGGGGGAAGATTATGGGGGCTGAGACATTTCAAGGACTGAGGAGAAAATGGAGGACATGTGCAGAGCTGTTGAGAAGATGATTGGATGAGCCAATTGACACATATATTGGGTCCGTGTAGAGGGTTGCCAAAGTGACCATCGGGATGATGGAAGAAGTGGTAAATGATTGTTGAGGGAAATTAGATCATCAGATTGAGGTGGAGGTTTAGTGGTGATGGGGATGATCGCCAATGATGTGACAAGAAAGAAGCATAACTTAAAGAGGTGTGATCTCCTGGACTCTGTCGGATTCTCTGGATTTCCAGTCAGGTTATGTCTGTAAGCCTCCTGTACGCAATGAATTTGGGAGAAGTGTGGTGAGGTTCATTTTACACTGCTCCCTGCTGGAGTCACATACATGCCCTGTCCCCACATTGTATTATACATTTATGCGCCTGATGCACTGAATACTTAGAATGCATTCCCTTATGTATGGCACTTACACATAAAATACCCAAACAGACTGCACATCAATATTAGAGAGAATATCTAGGCCTGTGTCTGATTTTTCAGAATTATTAACAGTTTCAGTACATTTGTTCAGTGCTGGTGGATCCTTTGAATTTAAAAAAATGCCATGAGTGAAATGTATCATGCATCGACTATTCCAGTGAATGATGAGAAACACGTGCACAACTCAAAATAAATTGTGCACACAATCTAGCCTTCTTTACAATGTTAGTTGTGAAGATTACAATCATTTTGGATGTCGTTGGAAGTGACGTCGGCATCATGGATACTATTCCCCACTGGAAACGTTGCACCTGAATCACAACAAATGAACATGATGGGGCAGAATCAATTAACAACCTTGCTGATAGCATTGGCTTTTGCTATAATGCATCAACTGTTTTTATTTCTATTCCATTGTCTTCACTATAGGTTGAGAGTTTTTAATGTGGTTTATTTCTATGGTTGTAGAGTAAGCCAAATCATTGAACATGTATATAATTTTTAAAAGTGAGATAGTTAACATCTCACTGGGCATTGTCCGAGATCTTTGGTTTCCTCCAAGGTTTCAAAGACGCACAGGTATTAGGTTAATTGGCTTGGTGTATGTGTAAATTGTCCCTAGTGTGTGTAGAATAGTATTAATGTGCAGGGTGATCGCTGGTCGGCGTGGACTTGGTGGGCTGAAGGGCCTGCTTCCGCAATGTATCTTCAAACTAAACTAAACAAAACACAATTTTGTATCGTAAAATTGGCCACCCTGACTGGACTAATCATGAAAATCCTTCTACCTTTCACTTTTATATTGAATAAAACTTGCTTGTTAATTAAAAATTACACCAAATATATCCAAGTGAGGATAGCCAGCTCAAACATTGAAATCTATAATTTTCCATCGTAACATTTGTGTTTTGGAATGATTCGTGTGTATTTCCTCCATTACTTGTCCCCGAAGTGCAGCTCAATCATTAATTATGCTTCATTAAGGTTTTCCGATATTAGTCCTGAATTCTATTTTACCAATTTGTCTCTATATCCTTCAGTCATGGTTTAGCTTTCATTAGTGCTCAAGATTAATATTTTCTTCCCTATTTAATGGCTGGAACTTGCTGGGGAGTTGTTTGCTGGGAGAGAAACACGAATGCCACTTGCCATTATTCATTCGTAAACATTTCAGAATTTTGTAAAAGGGAAACAGCATGTGTTCCAAATGGTTGTAAATTACAGGATACATTTCTTTGGCCTTGGCCTTAACAAGGCAGAAAAATGTTTGCTCCTGTAATGAGGATCCCTATTGAAAAGAACTGAGTCTGCATAATTGCTAGCTAAGATTTCAACAGATTACTTCCTTTTCTGTTTTTTAGGCTTGGTAACTTTTCTCGTTTATTTCTTGAATGTGAACTTGCATTTGCTATGCTTAATTTTCTTGTGTGAGTGATGGTTATGGTGGTGACTGAATAAGTGGCTTAGGCAAGTAATTGCAGTCTCAATCATCAGCAAAATGAAATGTGGTGCCATGCAATATCAATGGTAAATACTGTAGCAATAGTGTGTTAATAATGGAGGGAATTAATGCTTTGGTTTGTTTTAGAACAAAGATCAGTGCTGCACATGAATTGCCTTCAATTGCACACGATGTCTCACCGCACATGATTTTAAGACAAACTCTTATCTGACTGAACATAATCCATATCCCTCCATTCCCTTTATATCCACATGCCTATCCAAAAGTCTCTTATCTGCCTCCATCAGTTGATATGTTGTCAACCAAGAGAGCCCTTTTAAATTTGGACAGAGTAAATCTTCTTGAGTAATGTTGGAGTGGCAGATATCCAAGTGAGTGGAGAGTATTTGATTACAATCCATATTTGTTTCTTGTAAATGCTGGAAAGGTTTTGTAGTGTGGTAAGGTAAGTAACTCTCTAGAGGACAGGTTTCTGAACTGATCTTGCAATCTCAGTACATATTGAGCCGACCCCACTGAGTTTCTGGTTAATTGTGATCCCAGGATATTGATGGCTTTGGCATCAGCATTATTAATATAATTGAGCATCAAATGCCAAGAGTCTTTATAGGTCGTGGAGTGTTTCCTTTTCTGAAGAGTTAGAACATCATGGAATCATCTGAGAATATTTCCACACTTGATCACTATGATGGATAAAACAGCTGAAGATGGTGGGCGGTTGACTACCAATAGCTACAAACATCTTCCCTTGTCCAAGCTATATCTCAAACCATTGGAGTGTTTTTCCCTTGTTACCCACTAACTTCAGTTTTACCAGGGTTCCTTAACGCCATGTTGGTCAAACACTGCCTTGATATCAAGGAGCATCAATCTGACCTCACAGTTGAAATTCAACTCTAATCAGGTCTTAAGTCGAGTGATATTAATAGGACCCAAATTTGGTGTGGGCGGGTGGAACATTTGCAATTAAGTGCCAATGAACAGTTTTGGTTTTGGCAGCATCTTTTATCATTTTGCGATTGAGATTTAAATAATGAGAAGATAATTTGGCACGTTGGGTTTGAACTGCTTTTTGTAATTAACTTCAGAGAAAACCCAATCCTATTTATAGTCCTGGCATTGCACTTGACCATGGAGATTACAAAGTTATCAATGCCCGGTCCATCACGCATACTAACCTCAAAAGGCAGCCAGCATTATCAAGGACCCACCCCACACTCTTATTTCACTTTGCTATCTGGAAAAAGGTATCGGAATCTGAAAATTGTGACATCCAGATTCAGGATAAGCTTCAACCATCAGGCGATTGAACACCATGAACTTCAAATAATCTCCAATCTTTGTCTTGGTTGCACCAGGGGATTGGGCTTTGTTTTATTAGGCATTATATTGTATGTTTTATTAATTAACCATTTTTTTAGTTTGTTTATTATGTTATCTATTGAGTACTGTGTTTACAAATCTGTTGTTCTGCTGGAAATAAGAATCTCGTTCCATTTTTGGTACTGACAACAATCAAACACTCTTAGTAAAATAGAACATAGAAAATAGGTGCAGTGTTGGGCCATTCAGCCCTTCGAGCCAGCACCGCCATTCAATATGATCATGGCTGATCATTCAAAATCTGTACCCCGTTCCTGCTTATTCCCCCTATCTTTTGACTCTTGAAGGTCATAAAGGGATCTCAAAATCTATGGATTTTTACTCCAGCAGGATTTCTGCCCTTCTTGGAAGCTTTCTTGTTTATTTCTCATCTGCCTAACCAGTTGTCTATATGGCATTTTTTCCATCCACCATTCTGTCAGTGTCAGAGGATTGACCAACCTCTAGAGTGGGTCTGTGAATCAGTGAACATAATTATCCCATACCTGTTGCATGGCACCACATTTAATTTTGCGATAAAATGTTTACACCATTTCTCTCCGAGGGTTCATACAACAATGTTTTCAGTCGATCTCGGTGGATGAAGTGGCGAGATAGCGATATGAAGAGACATTCTTGTATCTCCAGGCCATCCACAGATGCTCATTGAGAGTGAGCGTCAGTATGAGTGTTGCTCTAGAAACATGATTTGATGCAGGAAGGAATTAAATCATCAAAACAGATGGCATATCCTATCAAGTGCACCATTATCTTCATCCATTGCTAAATTCATCGCAATTACCCAACTATCAATAATCTTTATCAATCAGTACTCAACTCCATGCACGTTTCACTCAAACCCACAACTCGCACCTTCAATATCACTGACCACTATTCTGCCATATCATTCAAAAATACAGCACAAGATTCACTTATTCTTTTCCCATTTTTTGTTGCTGGTAAGTTCTTCACTGAGGCAAAGCGTGAACCTGTACTCCAAGATCCATCTGCTCTACTACACTCACTAGAACCCTACCGTTCACTGTGTAGGATCTTCTCATATTAGTGCTCCCAAAATGCAATACCTCACATTTCTCTGTTTTCAATTCCATCAACTATTCCTCAGCCCACCTGCCTAACCGATCAAGATCCTGCTGCAATTTTTGGCAACCATCTTCGCTATCTACAATACCACCCACTTTTATGTCATCTGCAAACTTGCGAACCATTTATTCATAAAATGCTGGAGTAACTCAGCAGGTCAGGCAGCATCTCGGGAGAGAAGGAATGGGTGACGTTTCGGGTCGAGACCCTTCTTCAGACTGATGTCAGGGGGGCAGGACATAGGAAGGATATAGGTGGAGACAGGAAGATAGAGGGAGATCTGGGAAGGAGGAGGGGAAGGGAGGGACAGAGGAACTATCTAAAGTTGGAGAAGTCGATGTTCATACCACTGGTCTGCAAACTGCCCAGGCGAAATATGAGGTGCTGTTTAGCAACTTGCAAACCATGCCATGTACGTTCTCATCCAAATCATCAATATATATGGCAAACAGTAATGGGCCCAGCACCGATCCCTGGGGCACACCATTAGTCACAGGCCTCCAGTCTGAAAAGCAACCTTCCACCATCACACTTTGCTTCCTTCCATGAAGCCAATTTTCTGTCCATTCAGCTATCTTTCCTTGAATCCAATGTGATCTAACCTTCCAGAGCAGCCTACCATGCAGAACCTTGTCGAATGCCTTACTGAAAACCATATCTACAATGTCTGCATCTCTGCCATCATCAACCTTTTTGTTCACATCCTCAAAAAACAATCAGATTAATGAGACACGGCCTCCCACATACAAAACCATATTGACTATCTTTAATCAGCCCTTGTCCATCTAAGTGCATGTATATCCTATCCCTCGGAATACTGTCTAGTAAAATACCCTGTGGGTCAAGTAGTGAGTAGTGAGACATAACAGAGATCAGTGTTTTAGGCCAAAAGTATTTAATCTGAGTGAAGATCAAAGAAACTGCAGATTCCTGATATCTAAAATAAAAACAGAACATGCTGGAAATACTCAGCAGGTCAGTCTATAAGTGTGAGAAGGGAAACTAATTAACCATTGAAGTCAAAGGGCCTAAATCTGTTCCGCTTCCCACATGATTTGGATGAGAACACCCAGGGCAAGATTAGCAAGTTTGCTGATGATACAAAAGTTAGTTGTTTTGCAGGTAGTGAAGATGGTTGTGAACGATTGCAGCAGGATCTAAATCGATTGGCCAGTTGGGCAGAGGAATGGTTGATTGAATTTAATACAGAGGGGTGAGCTACAGGGAGAGGTTGAGTAGGCTGGGTTTCTATTCCATGGAATGCAGGAGGATGAGGGGAGATCTAAAAGACGTATACAAAATCATGAGAGGAATAGATCGGGTAGATGCACAGAGTCTTTTGTCCAAAGTAGGGGAATCGAGGACCAGAGGTCATAGGTTCAAGGTGAAGGGGAAAAGATGTAATAGGAATCCGAGGGGTAACTTTTTCACACAAAGGGTGGTGGGTGCATGGAACAAGCTGCCAGAGGAGGTAGTTGAGGTTGGGACTATCCCATCGTTTAAGAAACAATTAGGCAGGTACATGGATAGGAGAGGTTTGGAGGGATATGGACCAAGCACAGGCAAGTGGGATTAGTGAAGCTGGGACATTGCTGGCTGGTGTGGGCGAGTTGGGCCGAAGTGCCTGTTTCCACACTGTATCACTCTATGCCTCTGTGACTCTATGACTCTAAATGAGCCTGAGTATTTCCAGCATTTGCTGTTTTTATTTTGGCCTTTGATCAGTACTGGGAAATGAGTCAACAGAGGTTGTAAAATGCAGAGAAGGTGATGCCTGAAAGCAAGGGCCAAATTAAAGGTCTCTGGTAGGCTTGAAGAATCAAAACACCTTCTGCTTACGTTGTACCCTGATAATAATTAATGCCAAACATAGTCAGAGAGTTTTACAGCAAAGAAAAGGGCCTTTTGGCCCACCGCATGTATGCAGGCCATTATGCATATCTGTATTAACCCCACAAAGAGTGAGAGGAACTCAGGAGGTCAGGCAGTATCTGAGGTGGAAATGGACAGGCAACATTTTGGGTCAGGATCCTTGTTCAGACTGAATGTAGTGGGGAGGCATGAGATCCTGAGCTTTCTGAGACATGGAATCTCAGATACATTGGTGAAGCAAGCAGAGATTAGTTTTACTTGGCATTAGGTTCAGCACGGACATTGTGGACCAAAGGTCCTAGAAACATAGAAACATAGAAAATAGGTGCAGGAGTAGGCCATTCGGCCCTTCGAGCCTGCACCGCCATTCAATATGATCATGGCTGATCATCCAACTCAGTATCCTGTACCTGCCTTCTCTCCATACCTCCTGATCCCTTTAGCCACAAGGGCCACATCTAACTCCCTCTTAAATATAGCCAATGAACTGGCCTCAACTACCTTCTGTGGCAGAGAATTCCACAGATTCACCACTCTCTGTGTGGAAAAAAACTTTCTCATCTCGGTCCTAAAAGACTTCCCCCTTATCCTTAAACTGTGACCCCTTGTTCTGGACTTCCCCAACATCGGGAACAATCTTCCTGCTTCTAGCCTGTCCAACCCCTTAAGAATTTTATAAGTTTCTATAAGATCCCCCCTCAATCTTCTAAATTCCAGCGAGTACAAGCCGAGTCTATCCAGTCTTTCTTCATATGAAAATCCTGCCATCCCAGGAATCAATCTGGTGAACCTTCTCTGTACTCCCTCTATGGCAAGAATGTCTTTCCTCAGATTAGGAGACCAAACCTGTTCCTATGCTGTAACATTCTATGTAAGCTTATCCTCTGTACTTGTATAACAAGTATGATCTGCTGTATGAAGTGCACTTCTTTACTGATCCCCTCCCTGTAGCTGAAAAGTATCTGACTGTGGTGTTTTACAACTCTGTCAATAGCTTACAGCGGTTCTCAGTTCCATTATCAGGCAGCATCAGTGGCATCCACACAGATGTGAACATTTCAAGTACAGTCCACATATAAAACTCTTAAAAAATGGATATCAGATTTTTTAAATGTTTAAAGAGTTGGTTGAAAAGTTCAAGTTCAGTGAGAAATGTCTTTCAAAGGATGACAGCTGTGAGATTGGAGAGCTTATTTCTGGAATTTTACCGTCAATACTTCAGACCCCTCCAATGCTGTAATACTCTACCTCTGCTTTCGTTGAAAAGTAACCCATGGACAAATCCATGCTAAAACTGTTCTAACTGATCGATTGAGATGTTTAAAGTGGCAATCTTCTGAGCTAATGGTTTGCTTCACCATCTCATGTATTTGACTTAGATGCATGAGTTAAGAGACAATGTAGCAAAACCATTTCAGTTTCAATGTCTGAAGGTCTCAACCCGAAACATCATAATCATAATCGTAATTTACTAGCCAAGTATGTTTTGCAACATACGAGAAATTTGGTTTGCCATAGAGTCATACCAAAAAAGCAAAGAGACACACAACTACATAAAAAGTTGACATAAACATCCACCACAGCGGCTCCTCCACATTCCCCACGGGGATGGAAGACAATCGTCTTATCTTCTTTCCTCCTTTCCTAACGTGGTCGGGGGAGTTGAACCATCTGCAGCCGGCGAGCGAGCTCCTACTTTGGGGCGGTCTAAACTCCCCCATCGGGGCGGTCGAAACTCCTGTGGCTTGGAATTCCCGAAATCGGTCCCTAACTTGGGATCACAAACTTCACGTTGTTATAGTCCGCAGCTCCCGCAGGTTGGAGCACCAAAGGCCGACCCCTGGCAAAGGGATCGCCTGCTCCAAGATGTTAAAGTCCACAGGCTCCGCGGTTTTGGAGCTCTAGAAGTCCCAGCAACAGGCCACCAACTCCACGATGTTAGGCCACAGTGCAGACGGAGATACGACACGGAAAAAGTCACATCTCCCACGAGGAGATTTTAAAAGTTTCCCCCACCAGCCCCCACAAATACAAAAACTAAAGATGAGCTAAAACATACATTTTACAACAAACTAGAAACGCAAAGAATGAAAAAGACGAAGACAGACCATTGGCGAAGTAGCCTTGTTCTCCAGGATCTCCAGAGATGGTGCCTGACCTGCTGTGTTAGTCCAGCACTTTTTATGCCCTTTTGTCTATTAACCAGCATCTGCAATTCTTTGTTTCTACTCAATGTATTTAAACCTTGCCTAATTACATTTCCCAAGTACACATGTTCACAAAGGCTAAACTTCAGCGCTTTCCTTACAATGAGTTTGTTGATGCAAAAAAATCTGCCAGCAAAAATTCAAAGTGCATCTGCTTCAACTTAAGACACCAATTTGCATCTCAATTAATTATTAATGCATTTATTCCACCACAGGGAATTTCAATGCAAATAATTTAAAAACTAGTTAAGATTAACAGTATTTTCATCGGGTCATTTTTCCATAGATTTTGATATTTTAAATATTGAAGAAGCTAGATTAAGTCAAAAGTTAATCCTTTCCTTGGATGTACCTGTGTCCAAATTTTAATTGGAAGGCAAATCCTCCAGGATTCTGGTGCAGAGGAAATTTCAATTATGACAGTGCTAAAAGATGAAAAAATGTGCATCTTATGGGTAAGTGAAGGACATTGTTTCAGCGATTTAATGTAAGATCTTTTCAGATGATAGTTCTCTATTTCACTGCAGGAGCTTGCACATTTTCTCCAGTGGGCTTTTACCCTGTGGCCATTTAATAACAATATTTATTGCTTTGAGAAAAACCATTGCGATTAAGGGCTGTACAAAATGTTCTTTGAAACTTGATAAAGAATATGATAATTGCTGCAATGTTATTATTTTAGATTTTTTTTGGAGATGTTGTGAGATATTCCCATATGTATGCCCATAACTGACAATGAGATTTTTATAGCAACTATATTTGAAATGCTTGCTCTGGTTATTTGACTTTTTTTTCTTCTTGAACAAACTTATAGCTGCACAGATGTGTTTAATATACTGGAGATTATTACTGGGCACCTTCAGTGTCTGTGCATCTTATGGCTGTGTAGAGCGAAAATGTTGTTCAAAAATATGAGCAATAAAGTGAAGCACACTACATTAGGAAGTTGAGATCATTGGAAAGAAGATGGGAGTCTTAATATTGCAGATAATATTATGGTTATTATTTCTGTCAGGTACCCCAGTGACACAAACACAATTGTTTACCACAGAAGAAATAGCTATCATTGGAAAATTAAACTTGGACATAATTCTAATTCACAAAATTGTCAAGACATTAATTGAATTATCTGAAGGCTTTACTGAGGATGCCATATTAAGTCAAAGGTTAATCCTTGTGCTCAGCTTTCTTTTTGAACTGTGCATCTGTGTTTGTATATGAAACAAAAGCTAATTAACCAATAGTTAGAAAGTGCAATGGAAAGTTTTCACCAAGCTTACAGGTGGAGCAGTGGGATGACAAATAAATAACTCAGGAAATGATCTATCAGGTGAGTAGTGTTCTTACTATTTATAGAGTCATAGAGTTATAGAGTGATACCGTGTGGAAACAGGCCCTTCAGCCCAACGTGCCCACACCAGCCAAAATGTCCCAGCTACACTAGTCCCACCTGCCTGATTTTGGTCCATATCCCTCCAAACTTGTCCTATCTATGTACCTGTCTAACTGTTTCTTAAATGTTGGGATAGTCCCAGGTTCAACTACCTCCTCTGGCAGCATGTTCCATACACCCACCACCCTTTGTGTGAAAAAGTTACCCCTCAGATTCCTCTTAAATCTTTTCCGCTTCACCTTGAACCTATGTCCTCTGGTCCTCGATTCCCGTACTCTGGCAAGAGATTCTGGATCGTGCATTTACCCGATTTATTCCTCTCATGATTTTATACACCTCCATAAGATCACCCCTCATCCTCCTGCGGTCCAAGGAGACGCAGCCTACTCAACCTCTCGCTATAGCTCACACCCTCTAGTCATGGCAACATCCTCATAAATCTTCTCTGAACCCTTTCAAGCTTGATAATATCTTTCCTATAACATGGTGCCCAGAACTGAACACAATATTCTAAATGCGATCTCACCAACGTCTTATACAACTGCAACACGACCTCCCAACTTCTGCACTCAATACTCAGACTGATGAAAGGCAATGTGCCAAAAGCCTTTTTGACCACCATATCTACCTGCAACTCGCCCTTCAAGGAAGCATGCACCTGCACTCCTAGATCCCTCTGCTCTACAACACAACTGGAGACTTATCATTCTCTGTGTAGTTCCTGCCCTTGTTAGACATCCCAAATGCAACATCTCACATTTGTCTGTATTAAATTCCATCAATCATTCCTCAGCCCACCTGGCCAATTGATCAAGATCCTGCTGCAATCTTTCACAACCATCTTCACTATCTGCAAAACCACCCACTTTTGTAACATCAGCAAACTTGCTAACCTTGCCCTGTATGTTCTCATCCAAATTATTGATGTAGATGATAAATAGTAACTGGCCCAGCACCGAACCCTGAGGCACACCACTCGTCACAGTTCTCCAATCTGAGAAACAACCTTCCACCGTCATCCTCTTCTTCCTTCCATGAAGCCAACTTGCTATCCATTCAGCTATCTCTCCTAGGATCTCATGTGATTTAACCTTCCAGAGTAGCCTACCATGCGGAACCTTGTCGAATGCCTTACTGAAATCCATGTATACAACATCTACAGCTCTGCCCTCATCGACCTTTTTGGTCACGTCTTCAAAAAACTCAATCCGATTTGTGAGACACGACCTCCCAGGTACAAAACCATGCTGACTGTCCCTAATCAGTCCTTGCCCATCCAAATGCCTGTACTACTTACAGTATTCCTCAGAATACACTCTAGTAACTTTCCATCTACAGATGTTAAGCTCACCGGCCTTCAGTTCCCAGCATTTTCCCTGCATCCCTTCTTGAATAGAGGCACAAAATTTGCCACCCTCCAGTCTTCCGGCACCTCTCCTGTATTTAAGGATGACTCGTAAGTTTCAACCAGGGATCCTCAGGGCCGTTTTTACAGCATTATGGGCCCCCGGGCAAAGCAGTGTACTGGGGCCCCCACCGTTACTCTCCCCCACCCCCCTTTCCCTACCAGCCCCCCCCTGTCGTGCCGGCAAAAAGCACTTACCGAAAAGCACTTAGCGATGGACTTAGGGTGCTACATTGTTGCGAAAACACTTACAGATCGCTGTGAGAAGCACTGAAAATGTTGCGAAAAAAGCACTTATTGAACCTACATTTTTAAAGTAGTATTTATTTATTGCAAGTCACTTAACATACACAGATCAGCATGGGGCCCCCGGGCAAGTGCCCATCAGGCCCTTGCGTTAAGACGGGCCTGGGGATCCTGTCATTTCCTCTCTAGTTTCCCTTAATGTCCTCGGATATAGCTGATCAGGCCCCAGAGATTTGTCTACCTTCAAATACGGCAGCACCTTCAGTAGACAATAGACAATAGACAATAGGTGCAGGAGTAGGCCATTCAGCCCTTCGAGCCAGCACCGCCATTCAATGCGATCATGGCTGATCACTCTCAATCAGTACCCCGTTCCTGCCTTCTCCCCATACCCCCTCACTCCGCTATCCTTAAGAGCTCTATCCAGCTCTCTCTTGAAAGCATCCAACGAACTGGCCTCCACTGCCTTCTGAGGCAGAGAATTCCACACCTTCACCACTCTCTGACTGAAAAAGTTCTTCCTCATCTCCGTTCTAAATGGCCTACCCCTTATTCTTAAACTGTGGCCCCTTGTTCTGGACTCCCCCAACATTGGGAACATGATTCCTGCCTCTAATGTGTCCAATCCCCTAATTATCTTATACGTTTCAATAAGATCCCCCCTCATCCTTCTAAATTCCAGTGTATACAAGCCCAATCGCTCCAGCCTTTCAACATACGACAGTCCCGCCATTCCGGGAATTAACCTAGTGAACCTACGCTGCACGCCCTCCATAGCAAGAATATCCTTCCTCAAATTTGGAGACCAAAACTGCACACAGTACTCCAGGTGCGGTCTCACCAGGGCCCGGTACAACTGTAGAAGGACCTCTTTGCACCTATACTCAACTCCTCTCGTTACGAAGGCCAACATTCCATTGGCTTTCTTCACTGCCTGCTGTACCTGCATGCTTCCTTTCATTGACTGATGCACTAGGACACCCAGATCTCGTTGAACTCCCCCTCCTCCTAACTTGACACCATTCAGATAATAATCTGCCTTTCTATTCTTACTTCCAAAGTGAATAACCTCACACTTATCTACATTAAACTGCATCTGCCATGTATCCGCCCACTCACACAACCTGTCCAAGTCACCCTGCAGCCTTATTGCATCTTCCTCACAATTCACACTACCCCCCAGCTTAGTATCATCTGCAAATTTGCTAATGGTACTTTTAATCCCTTCGTCTAAGTCATTAATGTATATCGTAAATAGCTGGGGTCCCAGCACCGAACCTTGCGGTACCCCACTGGTCACTGCCTGCCATTCCGAAAGGGACCCATTTATCCCCACTCTTTGCTTTCTATCTGTCAACCAATTTTCTATCCATGTCAGTAACCTACCCCCAATACCATGTGCCCTAATTTTGCCCACTAATCTCCTATGTGGGACCTTGTCGAAGGCTTTCTGAAAGTCGAGGTACACCACATCCACTGACTCTCCCCTGTCAATTTTCCTAGTTACATCCTCAAAAAATTCCAGTAGATTTGTCAAGCATGATTTCCCCTTCGTAAATCCATGCTGACTCGGAATGATCCTGTTACTGCTATCCAAATGCTCAGCAATTTCGTCTTTTATAATTGACTCCAGCATCTTCCCCACCACTGATGTCAGACTAACTGGTCTATAATTACCCGTTTTCTCTCTCCCTCCTTTCTTAAAAAGTGGGATAACATTTGCTATCCTCCAATCCACAGGAACTGATCCTGAATCTATAGAACATTGAAAAATGATCTCCAATGCTTCCACTATTTCTAGAGCCACCTCCTTAAGTACCCTGGGATGCAGACCACCAGGCCCTGGGGATTTATCAGCCTTCAGTCCCATCAGTCTACCCAAAACCATTTACTTCTTTGACAGTAACACTGACTGCTCACAAAACACTTCCATTGACTGCCCCAAGTTCCTCCGACCTACTCTTTCTCCTCGGTAAATACAGAGGAGAAATACTCATTGAAGACCTTGCCCATCTCCTGTGGCTCCACACAGAAGTGACCACTTTGATTCCTGAAATGTCCCAATTTCTCTCTTGTTACCCTTTTCCCTCTTATATATTTATATAACCTTTGTTATCTGTTGAAGAGCTGCATTATCACTTTTTTTTCTCACTTTTTTTCCATTTCCTATGCTTGAGAAGCATTTGGCAGTTTAAATAATTGTGGGCTCCTTGGGAACAATGTGGCCATCGGCGCTGTCTCCTTGCCATCGGTGCTGGCTCCTTGCCATCGGCGCTGGCTCCTTGCCATCGGTGCTGGCTCTGATTTGTTCTGTACCTTTTCAAACCTCTAGTTTCTTTATCCTCTGACTCTCAGTTTGAAAAAAGGTCTCAACTCAAAACTTCACCTATTCCTATTCTCCAGAGATGCTGTCTGACCTGTTGAGTTACTCCAGCATTTTATGTCAATTTTCAAAGAATGAAACCCTTTCTTACATTGGTTATTTCCTATGGCCCAGTTATACAACTGTCATTTGCTTTTTCGCACTGATTATAGATTGCATTTGCCAAAATAAAAACGGTTTCCACCATCTTAATTCTTCATAACCCATCTCTCTCAACTCAACAATTGAGGAAGCCTTAGAGATGCTGTTAGTGCCTTTGGGACAGAGTATTACCAAAGATTTTTCATCAGAACTTTCAACCATAATGCTGGGCAATTATCAGCCTCATCCAAAAAACTGATGCCCATATTGTGTCCTGCATTATTTCCCATTTACCTATCAACCTGTCCTTGTCAATTCACCTCTGCTCCAGTGCTTACTCTTTCTGCACTTTTATCCCACCGGTAATTGCACCTGGATTCCTTCTTCTGGAATTTCTTAACTAAATGACTGCATTTTTACATCCCATTCCTCTTTTCTTTCCTCCATTCAAAACTTTTCCCATAAACCTTCCAATGTATTTCTTTTCTTGGCTTGACAAGCATTCCTTTTCTAATTATGCCTCTCTATCTGTTATCTTGGGACTGCTTTCTAATTCAAGGTCACCATGCAAGTGATCATTTCTGCATTTTTAGTACAGTAAGTAGAGTAGGGATTAAGTCCATCAAAAGAATGACATTAAATTCCAGGACAAATCATTTTTCATTGTGTCAGCTTTGCACCGCTTCAGTTCACACTGGATTCAAAGACGTAATTCTGCATTCTGATAATTAAGTACAGTCTGACTTTTGTACAAGTATATCGGGTAGTGCCGCACGATGGCTTCCTCGCTAACAGTCTGTCTCTTCCTTCTCTTCTTTTGGTGTTTATTGTTTGTGGTTAAATGTATGTTTTAGTGTATCTTTAGTTTTGTATTATGTGGGGAGTGGGGGGGGGGGGTAGTCGGGGAAACCTTTTTTAATCTCTTTCTTCGGCAGAGATGCACTTTTTCCGTATCGCATCTCCGTCCGCACTGCTGCCTTAACATCGTGGAGCTGGCCGTCCCTTTGCTGGGGATTGACTTTTGGGAGCTCCAACCTCGGGAGCTTTGACTACCCTGATCACGGGAGCTTCTATCACCCCGACGCTGGAGCTTTGATCGCTGGTTGCGGGAGCTTCGATCACCCCGACTGCGAATGGTTCGACTACCCCAACCATGGGAGAAAAGGAGGGAATATAATATGTTATTGCCTTCCATCACAGTGTGCTGTGGTGGGTGTTTATGTTAATTTTTATGGAGTTTTGTGTCTTGCTGCTTTTTTGGTATGACTGAAGGCAAATCAAATTCCTTGTATGTTCTTACATACTTGGCTGATAAATTCTTTATATCTTGTATGGTAGAATCTAAAAATCCTTTGTTCACAAGTTGCCTATCTATGAGAATCTGCAGCCTTTTGTTCTGCACTCATCATCTCCCAACCTCTGTTGATATATCCACCTTTCCTTTCCCCACCTGACTTCTGCTCTGCCAACGAAACCCCCCTCACCTTGCCCCACCCCTGTCCCGACCCCTTTACACTAGCTTCTTCTTCTTTTTGATCGGTCTTATCAGACTTCAATGTAATATACTGCACTAAATGTTGTACCCTTTATCCTTCATCTACGCACTGTGGATGGTCTGATTGTATTCACGTATAGTATTTTCTTTAACTGGATAGCATGTTCCACGGTACACATGACAATAATAAACTAAACTAAACTATCAGTCCATAAGAAAAGTCAAGGCCTGAAATGTGGACTGCCCATTTCCCCCTAGCGAAGCTGCCTGACCTGCTGAGTTCCTCCGGTAGCTCTTCTGTTTTGCACCAAATTCTAGCATCTGCAGTCTTTAGTGTCTCTTGCCTCACTAAAGATCATCTGAAGCAGGAATCTGTTTAGTGTAATGGAAGACTGAGAGGACCATGCTGACCTAACTCAAGAGTCTAATCAATAGGGCATTCAAAGCATCCAGCTATCAGAATCAAACTACTATTGGGTAACTGCGAGAGTTCCTATCAGCAGGATACATTTAGCTTGGGCTGATAGGAATGCGTTTGCTCCTGGGTAATCAATTCATTGAGTGTCAGTGATCTTTCAGTGAAATGATGCACTAAATATTTGACTGGAATGATAGAATTATTCGATAAATCAGTTAAGCTTTGAAGTGGAGGGGCATATTACCTGCAGCACAAATGAATACCTATGATGTGAGCGGAGATTATGGCAGCACAATAGATGAGACAGGCTGGCTTTCCTCTGCTAGCTGACAATATTTTTTTCCAGAAAAGTATTTGGCTGCCAACAATAAATCCCCACAAAAGGTATCTGTATGTTAAATCATGCCACTTCAATCTGTGCATTAAAGAAAACTAGAAGCAAAAAAAGAATAATAAGAATTATATGGCTTCACAGTGCAGGTGATATTTTACTGAAGAAAGAGCGATTTAACTATTCAATAGGATCTTGGAAAACAAAGGTGAAATTATATCCCTTTCCATCCTTCAAATTAATAGTATCTATTAAGAAGTCCAAAGCATATTCAATTAATAGTTTAAATGAAAGAAAAAAGGAACTCTTGGAAAATCTTGACAACTCACTTCAAAAACTTAATTTTAATTATGTTAAATCAAAACCAAGGAACAACAGATGTTGGAAATCTAAAATAAAAGCTTGGCCTGCTGGGCAGGTACCACAACCTTACCATTAACAACAGATTGCACAGTTCGAGAAGCATAATGTGCTGCTAATAATGGAGCCAGTTTAATGAATTTTGATGCATCCCATCAAATACAATCATATCGTTCAATATGCAATCCTCCACCTTATCTTCTCCTGCAAACTAACATGGAAACATAGAAACATAGAAAATAGGTGCAGGAGTAGGCCATTCGGCCCTTCGAGCCTGCACCGCCATTCAATATGACCATGGCTGATCATCCAGCTCAGTAACCTGTACCTGCCTTCTCTCCATACCCCCTGATCCCTTTAGCCACAAGGGCCACATCTAACTCCCTCTTAAATATAGCCAATGAACTGGCCTCAACTACCTTCTGTAACCTGCATCTCTCCCTTTCCCAATTCTGACTAAGGATCTTACGCCCAAAACAATAAATGTTTCTTTTTCCATCGACAATGCCAGACTGCTGAGTTTCCCCAGTAATTTTTGCTTCTATATCTTAATTACATTTGTGTAATTTGGCTTGCACAGACAAGCTTATCTTATTTCATACGAAACTGAATGAAGAAACCTCTAATTTTCATTCATCTCATCTGAAACTGTTTAGGATCAGGGAACATAGATGTGGAGCCTAAGATTTAACCATGATCTTATTGAATGACAGCAAAGGTTTGAGGAACCCCTTAGACTATCATGCTCTTTGTTCTTATGTAATTATGTTCATAGAAAAAGCCAATGAAATTTTGTACATTTCCATGAATTGGAGTTGAGAATTACTGAGTTACTGAGAAAGATAGAGAAGGGAAAAAGAGGGAGGATAAGATGGAGTGAGAGGGATAATGAGGTGGAGGAGCGAGGGAGGGAGAGAAATGAAAAAGTACCAAATAGATGATATAATTTGGTTGCCTCCTGAGACCACCACCAGAAAAGAAGCAAGTGTCCTAATCAATTTGATTTGCCCTAAGTGATATTAAGCAAAGCTAAGAGCACTGGATATGACATCAAATAATCTGGTGAAAGTAAATTATTTGTCGATTAGAGGGAATTATGTTTTTGGTGGAAAATTCTCTCATCACCAGGACATCACTGCGGGAGTTATTCAGGGTTACGTAGTGTGTAAGTTCAGAAGTGGGGATGACTTCTGATGTACATTTCTAATTACAACTTCCCAGCAAATGAACCAGCCCATGCCTACAAGCAGCAAGACCACGATGACATTCAGGCATGGACTGATATATGGCAAGTAACATTTCCATAGGAAAAATGTTGAGTAACGACATCTCTAATAAAAAGTGTCTAACCAACTACCCTTGACTTTGCTGGGCCCCATCACCAATGTCCTGTACCTAAAGTGGACCAATCACATAAGAACAATGGCCACAAGGACTGGTCAGTGGTTGAGTATGATGTAGTGTGTCCCTTTCTGAAAACCCGAAGACTTAGCACTATTTACAAGGCATGTTCAGACTGTCATGAAATAATCTCACTTGCCCGGATAAATGCAGCTCTGGCAACTCTTAAGATGCTTAACACCTTCTCAGACAAAGCAGCTCCTCAATCACTTAAAAACTATTCTCCACCTTCATCTGTGTGTAATTAACAATAAAGCAATAATTTTAAAGTTACTGCCTACCCTTCACAAAGTGTACCGCAGTGACCTGCCTCGGGCACTTTGACATAACCTTCCAAATCTGTGATATCTATCACCAGAAAAACAAGGACAGAAGGCACATAACCACTCAACCACATGCATGTGAGCTACACACCAAATTGAGTTGTAAATATTTCTCTGGTTGTTCATTGTCCCTCATTGGAAATCCTCAAACTCCCCACCTGAAACCAGTGTGAGAATATCTTCATCAGATATATTTCAAGAAGATGGCACACCACAACTTTTTTTCAAAGAAAATCAAAAAAGGTCAATTAATGTTGAATTTGTTTGTGATACCACAATCCCAAGTATTTATTAAACAGAAAAAAAATGTTCATTGGACCATGCAAATTTGAAGATGATTATTTTTATTTGGATAATTCAAAATGATTGGAACAATGTAATTAACTTGTAGGGAGGAACTGCTGATGCTGGTTTACACCAAAGATAGATGCAAAATGCTGGAGTAACTCAGTGGGACAGGCAGCATTTCTGGAAAGAAGGAATGGGTGATGTTTCGGGTTGAGACCTTTCGTCAAAATGAGAGTCAGACTCTCAGAATGTAATTAAAGTATGTTTGTCAAATCTCATAATTAATAGTGATTAATTCTTTTCTCACTCAGCAGCATTTGAACATATATATTCCACAGTGGGTTAAATATGAATTTTGAAGCAAACTGCATTCAATGTTTATATGCTTGGAGAGATTCAGGGACATTTATTATTTAGTAGAATATTTGTGACCTTAGTGATTTTCAACTACAGTGCTCTATTTATTTACTACTTCCTGAACAATATGTACTGGTTAGCATTTCACATGATGAAATAATATAATTATGGATTTAAAACTATTTTTCTTCTGCATCACAATTATCATATCTTCCAAATAAAATTTGGAATATTTCTAGCATTAACATAAATTTCTAATTAGAACTTCATAAAAACCTTTGGAAAAGAATATTAATGCATGTCGAGTAATTAACAATATAGCAATAATTTTAAAGTTATAGACTCCTGCCTTAATACATTTGGAAATAACATTAAGTCAGCCTTCTTATGATAGAACTTTCGTTTTGCATAGATTTGGTAACTGAATTATTTATTGCAACCTCGGTAAAAGCCTATAAAAGAAATGTCACTAAAATCATTGTGTATTCTTTATGCCTGCTTGTTACCATTCTCGCTGATATTGTTTTAAATGAGGCTGCCATCTATCTACTTTGTAATGTTGCTGCTAACAGTCTGCCAACCTGTGCATTTACAGGCAAAAGTAATTTGCATAGAATGGGCAATGTGAAATAGCTGGTAATGTGAAAAAGTGCAGTTGTCATTAATATTTCAGTTGAATGGAAAGGGATAAGGAAAATCAAAGATAGCTCCCTTTTTGCAGCAAGCATTCAAACTTCACACTCATAATTTGTTTGGTTTTAAGACTGACCTTTGGTCCAGGCCTTAGTTCTCTGGTTATCTGGAATTGTGGGGAAATATTGGAGAAAAGGATAAGAAAACCAAAGTGACCCCTCTACATAAGATCAGTGCCATATGGAGTGAAGGCAGGGGACAATTGAAATAATCAAACACTAACTGCATCATCCCCAGTATTCAGGGGCAATGCATTCAACAAACAACTCTAATATATGTAGCTCTATTCAAATTTTACAATTGTATTTCAGGAATTGAAGAACATTTTTCAGATATCTATATACTAAAACTCTTGTTTGTTTGTTTGTTTGTTCCAGAACTACAGCCAAAACGATACACAATAGCGCAACAATTTTAGACCCACCTAACTCACCGTCGTCCCTTTGGTGCTAGTGGAAGAAGTTTCATTGAAATCGGTTATATTTCTAAAGTTATTCACATTTTAAAGTTTAAATCTATCTCCTAGGGAGGAAGGGGGAGGGAAGGAGGGGGTGGAGGGACGGGGGGAGGGAGGGTGGGAGAAGAGGAAGGGGGGTTGAGGGGGATGGAATAGGGGGGGAAAGGGGGAGGGGGAGGGGGAAGCTTCTAGCTTCTTACCTTCTCTTGATTTATTCATTGCTAACTGCTAATGGGACATTGACCACCTTGATTTTGTCCACTCCCTTCACTCACTGCAACCTACCCCCATTCAGTACTCTGCTCACTAAAAACTAATCCTGATATTTTTATCAAACCTGCCAACAAGGGATATATTGTAGTAGACTGGCAAGCAGATCTCTATGCCGCTGAGACCGAACTCAGCTCACAGAAACATCCTTATACTTTTCTCTGATTCATAACTCCCAGGTTCCAAACCTATATTGCCCCAGCTCCATATAGACTGCTTCTACCTTCTGCTCAAGATCCCACAAGCAAGACTATGTGCAAAGCCATTCTTTTAGTCTGCTTTTGTCCCATCAAACATATTTCTTTCTATGTGTAAGAAAGAACTGCAGATGCTGGTTTAAATCGAAGATAGACACAAAATGCTGGAGTAACTTAGCGGGACAGGCAGCATCTCTGGAGAGAAGGAATGGATGACGTTTAGGGTCAAGACCCTTCTTCAGACTATCTTTCTATCCATTTCTTTCTATCCTGACTCCACCCTTTCTCCGTGGAGATGTCCTTTCCTATTTACATCTGTGACCCTTCAAACACCCTCATTCAATTATGACAGTTCCCAATTCCCTTGTCCCTATCTGTTCATCTCCATCATGGACTATCATTCCCCTACACCTTCAGCTCACACTAGCATAATCGGTTGATCTCGTGGGCAAGATCCCCTCTATCAACATAGTCTTCGTCAGTGTGAAACGGTCCTCTCATTAAACAAATCTCCCTTCACCTCTCCCTTCAATGCCATTCACTTTTTCCAGATGGAGAAAGTGTACAATATAGACACATAAAAATTCAGAGGTCTGTTTCTCACATGGGACCCAAGTTATGTCCCGAATAGATGTTTCTTAAATATTAACTTTTAACATCAGGTCAGGCACTATATTCCATACTCCAACCCAAAACTTTGACAATTTCTCTCTCACGCCCAACCGCCCTCCTGGGAAACAGATGCTACTCAACCTGCTGTTCCTCAAGCAGCTTGTTTCTTGTTGCAAAACATGCTTATTATTTAACCATATATTCCTTCATAACTTGAAATGCCAACTATATTTGATTTGTCATCTCTCAGCTTTCTCCACTACTGGTAATACAAACCCAACCTACCCAGCTCCACAAATTACTGTGTATGTCCATGTCTTATTTGCCCTATTATAACATATCACCTTGCACTGATCTGGATTAAATTCCATTTACCATTGATCTCTAACTGGTCTATATCCTGCTGTAACCTTAGACAACCTTCCTCGCTATCCACAATGTTACCAGTTTTCCATGTCTTCCAATCTATTATTTTGCATTTGGTAAAAAGAAACACAAGGTGCTAGAGTAACTCAACGGGTCAGGCAGCATCTCTGGAGAACATGGATAGGTGATGTTTTAGGTGTACGTAATAGTACGAACATTGAATTCTCCAATTTTAGGTAACTTCTCATTACCCCCCTCCTCCTTTCTTCCTCTCACCCCCCCCCCCCCCCCCCTCTGGCCCCATAGCAGAGCGTCCACATCGCAGGGCTGGAAACTGGAAGTCCTGAGCTAATTTTGCTACCACCATCGTCTACTGTACAAGTGAGGCTCCCACTGATTGTCGCCGGAAGCTTGCACCCTTTTCAGGACGGACGATGATAATGAAGTAACATTTGAATGATGGACACGAAAGAAGAAGAACACCCCCCCCCCCTCCCACTTCACTCCCTCCCTTCCCATCCCTTCCTCCCTCTCCCACCTATTTCCCCCCCCCCCCTCATTTCCTTCCACTTTCTTCCCATCGGCTTTAAAATGCACATCTCATCAAACATGACTACACTTCCTTTCTTAACTCTGGCCGTTGTTCCAACCGACTGCCTATCAAAATCCGCCCTTACCTATGTCAACCTATTACCTACTATGCTCTGACAAGCCTTTCCCCTTTTGTCATTTTCTTCCTTCTCCCCCCCCCCTCCCTCCACCCCCTCATCACCATCATTCTGAAGAAGGATCTCAACCCGAAACATCACATAGAAACATTGAAAATAGGTGCAGGAGTAGGCCATTCAGCCCTTTGAGCCAGCACCAACATTCAATATGATCATGGCTGATCACCAAAAAATTAGTACCCCATTCCTGCTTTTTCCCCCATATCCCTTGATTCCATTAGCCCTAAGAGCTAAATCTAACTCTTGTGTAAACATCCAGTGAATTGGCCTCCACTGCCATATGTGGCAGAGAATTCCACAGATTCACAACTCTCTGGTTGTAAAGGTTTTTCTTCATCTCAGTCCTAAATGACCTACCCCTTATCCTTAAACTGTGACCCCTGGTTCTGGACTCCCCCAACATGGGGAACATTTTTCCTGCATCTGGCCTGTCCAACCCCTTCAGAAATGTATATGTTTATATAAGGTCCCCTCTCATCCTTCTAAATTCCAGTGAATACAAGCCCAGTCGATCCATTCTTTCATCATATGTCAGTCCCGCCATCCCAGTTATTAGAAGAAACTTTTTCACCCAGAGTTGTGAATTTGTGGAATTCTCTGCCACAGAGGGCAGTGGAAACCAAATCACTAGATGGATTTAAGAGAGAGTTAGGTAGAGCTCTAGGGGCTAGTGGAATCAAGGGATATGGGGAGAAGGCAGGCACGGGTTATTGATTGTGGACGATCAGCCATGATCACAATGAATGGCGGTGCTGGCTCGAAGGGCCGAATGGCCTCCTCCTGCACCTAGTTTCTATGTTTCTATTAACCTGGTGAACCTACACTGCACTCCCTCAATAGCAAGGATGTCCTTCCTCAAATTAGGAGACCAACATGGATAGGTCACATATCCATGTTTTCCACGAATGCTGCCTCCAGGACTTTATGTTCGCTGAGTTACTCTAGGACTTTACATTCACTTCAGGTTGAGACTTTACTTCATAGTCTGAAGAAGGGTCCCAATCTGAAGTGGTGCCGATCCATGTTTTCCACAGATACTGCCTCACCCTGTGTTTTTTTTTAAACTAGCATCTGCAATTCCTTGTTTTACATATTACATTCAACATTTCCAATATAGCCTCCTCTACATAGAAGAAACCAAACGCAGACTGGGTGGCAGACACAAAATGCTGGAGTAACTCAACAGGACAGGCAGTATCTCTGGAGAGAAGGAATGGGCGATGTTTTGGGTCGAGACCCTTCTTCTCGACCCGAAACATCACCCATTCCTTCTCTCCAGAGATGCTGCCTGTCCCGCTGAGTTATTCCAGCATTTTGTGTCTACCTTCAATTTAAACCAGCATCTGCAGTCCTTTCCTACGTAGACTGAGTGATCGCTTTGTGGAGAGCCTGCCCGCAAGAGTGATCCTGAGCTTTCAGTTGCCTGCCACCTCACCCTGCGCTGACCCTCTGCACTGTAAAACGAGATCCAATGCATGGTTGAGGAACAACACCTCATCTTCCAACTGCACATGTTGTAGCTTTTAGGACCAAATATGCAACTACCACCCACACTATCTTTCTGTTTCAATCAGAACTGGCCATTTCTGCCTATAGTTATTTTGACTCAGATTTTCTTTGTCTACATGTATGGCCTGTTAGGCATGTCCCACAGCCTTACCATTAGTATCACATTACACAGATAAAATCGCATTTGGTGTCACCCCATCAGAGTTATTCTCTTGTTCTACCGTTTTCACCTCCCACCTTCTTTACTATTGAAAAGTAATTTATTTTCTCTCTTTAGTAAATTATAAACTGCTGGTTGAACTCAGCAGGTCAGGCAGCATCTGGGGGAGGGAATGGACAGGCAGTGTTTTGGGTTGGGACCCTCCTTCAGATTGTTTGATTGCTTGCAGACTGAAGAAGTGTCCTGACCCAAAGGGCCACCTGAGTCCCATCAGCACTTTGTGTTCTGCTCTAGATTCTTTCATTTGCAGTTTCTTGTATCTTTGTTTTCTCCCTTTCCAAGTAGTATTGAAAATCCCTGAATCAGAAACATTGATTGCTTCTCTTTTTGCAGGTGCTGAGTGTTTCCAGCAATTTTGTTTTATTTCTGATTTCTAACAACTGCAGTTTTCATTGATTTTCATTTGGAAATACACCAATGCTTTTGCAATTGTGCTTTTACTTTAGGGTTCACACTATTTATCGAATAAAATAAAATGCAACCTTATTTTTCTTCTTCGTTATTTGATAAACTGTATTCACATTTATTTTATCCCCTTTCTTTATTCCCCTAGTGGCAATATCTATGAGTCTTGGGAAGTTATTTGATTACTGGGAATATTAATGCTAAATCCATTCCAATATCCGCCAAAAGCATCTGCAGCAGGGATAAAGATTCATAATTCTGGTGATTTTTTTTTGTTGTAAACTCAGGGAGCTGAGGCCAGTTTCGGTGAAAATTAGAGCTGGAGTAGCAGTCCATTGTGACTGTGACTGAGATCTGACAAATTTACAGAGATGAGCATTTGAACCGATGGTTTTATGAGGTTGTATGTTGTTGGGTCACATGCAAGAGCCAATCAGTGAAGAAACTTACTGAATCAATTCAGGACTTTTTCTAGTTGTCACCAACTTGTTTTCTTTATTAATGGGAATACTACTGAACATTCGTATCATAAGTAATTTACAAGCAACTGGTGGTAGATTCTAATAAATCAAAACAAATAATTTATCATAAGGTCATAAGGAATGGAGTAGAATTAGGCCATTTGGCCCATCGTCTATTCTGCCATTCAATCATGGCTGATCTATTTTCCTCTCTTTCTCAATTAATCTATCTATCTCTGCCTTAAAAATACCCACTCTTGGCCTTCACAGCCTTCTGTGGCAAAGAATTCCACGGATTCACCACCCTCTGACTAGAGAAATGTCTCCTCATCTCCCTAAAAGAACGTCCTTTAATTCTGAGACCATGACCTCTAGTCCAAGACTCTTCAACTAGTGGAAACATCCTCTCCACATCCACTCTCTCCAAGCCTTTCACTATTCTGTATATTTCATTGAGATCCCTCCTCCTTCTTCTAAACTCCAGCGAGTACAGGCCCAGTGCCGACAAACGCTCATCATCGGTTAACCTACTCATTCCTGGGATCATTGTTGTCAAATTGTCATTAGCAGCAAAGTGAGCACTGACCTTGAAAAAACATGCTCCCAAAAATATATTGATCTCAGTAGCATTGACTTTCCATGTCCTGATAATGGTTGGTATCAGTCTTCGGTTCAATGGGCTCCACCCATTCAGCAGCTGTGCTGACAACAAGCGGGAAGATCACATTAAATATTTGCCATGTACAGCAAACTAATAATAAGATACACAACTTTGAATTAACCTCCTAATTATTTTCCAGGGCACTAAATAAAGACTGAAATGTAGCTTAAATTTAAATAATTATTCAAAAAATATTTTTATTTGACTGAAAAATTGAATCCATACTGAGATATTTAGGTGAGGGAATTAAAATCCATGAGTACGAATTAATGTTTAGATCAGGAAGGATTTCTAAGCTGTAATGGCTGTTTAGGTCACCATTAAATACTCTCCTAGAACTTAAGTAACAAGCATAAAATAGTCACAGATTTAAGATGCAAAATGTTCAGCACCTGATTCCAGTGGGAAATGCAACAGAACCTGTGGAGAGCGGCTGAATTATTGACAGCAACTTTGGGACACAGGAATCAAGAGGCAATGGTGTTTGTTTTATGTCATATGTCTTGGAATGGAGCAATGAAATACTTATTTGCGTTGTATAACAGATATGTAAATATAATACTCTGTAAACACCATAATAAGCAAAGACAAAATCAATGCCTCACAAGTCCATGTGCTTCAGAGCTTTGTTGGAGGTTGTAGTGTTTAATAGCCTGATGGTGGTTGGAAAGAAGCTGCTCCTGAACGTTACAGTTTTCAGGCTCCTATACCTTAGAAACATAGAAACATAGAAAATAGGTGCAGGAGGAGGCCATTCGGCCCTTCGAGCCAGCACCGCCATTCATTGTGATCATGGCTGATCGTCCACAATCAATAACCTGTGCCTGCCTTCTCCCCATTACTTGATTCCACTAGCCCCTAGAGCTCTATCTAACTCTCTTCCCATGACAGGAGTGAAATGAGAGTGTGGCCAGGGTGGTGTGGGTTCCTGATGATGCAGGTTGTCATTTTGAGGCAACGACTCATGTCGGCTTCTTCAATGGTGGGGAGGCTAGTACCTGTGATGGACTGGGCAGTGTCCACCACCTTTTGTAATCTTCTTCATTCCTGGGCATTCAAGTTGCCAAACAGGCCGCAATGCAACCAGTCAAAATGCTCTCTACTGTACACCTGTTAACAGGTGTAAAGTAACATGTAGAAACCACAAAGTCAATGCCAATATCTTGGTGCAACAACAGTCGTTAGCAATTTGCCGTTATTACAACTTCTGTACCTGGGACATTGATAACACGTGCACTGGTATATATTTTGTTTTTACACATTTGGAGGACATTGAAGTTGCAGCAAGCCAGCATTTATTGCACATCCCTTTTTGCCATTAAAATAGTGGGGGTGAGATGCATTTTTTTGAATCACTGCAGTCTTTCAAGTGAAAGTGCTTGCATAAGGTGTTCCAGGATTTAGTCCCAACAATAATGAAAGCAAATATTATCAGATCAAGGTGGTGGTCCACTTAGAAGGGAACCTGCATGTGGTGATGTTCAAATACATGTTGACATATTTATGAGTGAAAATTAGAATTTTATTCGTGCTCCTCTAATCATTCACTGCTGAAGTTATGGGAGATCCCAAGAAGCCCAGATAAATATCTGAAGTCTATTTTGTAGATGATATTGAGCAATGTTGTTGGGGGAAATTATTGCTTTGTGTGATGAATAGGGTGTCAGGCAGGTTGGCTGCTTCCTCCTGGATGAAGCTGAGATTGTATAACCTTTTGCCCTCATCTGCATGGAAATTATTCCTCCATATACTATGCTTGTGCATTGTAGATAGTGGAAAAGCATAGATTGTCAGGAGCTAAGTCAAGGTTGAGAGGGGATCTTATAGAAACATACAAAATTCTTAAGGGATTCGACAGACGAGATGCAGGAAAAATGTTCCCAATGTTAGGGGAGTCCAGAACCAGGGGCCACATTTTATGAATAAGGGGTAGACCATTTTGGACTGAGATGAGGAAAAACTTTTTCACCCAGAGAGTTGTGAATCTGTGGAATTCTCTACCACAGGCAATGGAGGCCAATACACTGGATGTTTTCAAAAGAGAGTTAGATATAGCCCTTAGGTAATATTGATTTTGGATCTTCTTCTTCTTGCGTTTGAGGCAGCAGAAGTTATGAAGCTGCTTCTGCTTCTGCTGTCTCTGTTTGATGTCGTTCGCCTGACTGAGGTCAGTTGACAGGGCTCACCATGGGGAGGTCGACAACATGAGCCCCATTTTGGATGATCAGCCATGATCATATTGAATGGCGATGCTGGCTCAAAGGGCCGAATGGCCTACTCCTGCACCTATTTCCTATGTTTCTATGTTCCAAATATTGTCCTGTTACCTTAGTATTTATTGGGGTGTCCAGCTGAGTTTCTGGTCACGGATGATCCCAAGGATATTGATGATGGTGTTGACACCATTAAATGTTAAGGGGAGGTGTTATATGACTAACATGCAAGTGTTAGACATTGGCCATGTCTATTTGTACACTTCTGATCAATTGCATTTATATTTCAGTCAAGTCTCAACCAAATCCCTTTCATAATGATTTAGTTTCAAAATGTCTCAACAAATGTAAAATAATCAACAATTGTTGAATGGTAGCAATATGGTATGTGAACAAATTTGATGAAACTTATCCTTCATCTATTACTTCACAAATTCCCCAAATCTAATATTTATGAGGAATAGTGGGCGTGCAAAGAAAGAGGAGATGGTGTGAGATTGCAATAGGTTGCAATTAACGGTTAATGCATATATACAAGATGAGTTGGTTGCAGTTTAGAGCTGATGAGACACTGAATGTAGAAATGGTCCTGTAGATCCTATTAAAACAAAATTACAAATGAGAGTTCCTCTGGGAAGTTCCTTTATTGTTGAAGTCTCTATATTTATTTGAACAGTATCTCCAAAGTGTTAGATAATTACTACAAAGAATATCAAGGAAAGGTCACCTACATAAATGCATTCACAAACAGCAATCTGGATAATGTCTATAGCTCAAGATGCAAATTATTGGCTGCTACTGCTGCTTGTTGTAATGTTCGTCAACCGTTAACAGAATTCAAATAATAGAAGAAATTTGGCCCATAGCCACTTGATTGATGAGTGTGCTTTGAAATGCAGAGAGAGGTAATGTTGGAAAGATGGACCACTGGACGATAATTAGTTATAGGAGCAATGAGACATAGTATAGAGTCGGCAATCTGTAGACGCTCAGATCAGAGCCCCAAGGGCAGGGAGATCAGGAGAATGTTCAGTGGCAGAGAATGGACCTTGAAGGTCAGGGGCCCATGGCAAGAAGGTCAGTGACCAGGGATCTCAGACCAGAGCCTGGGGGTTAGTAGATACAGTGCTCAGAAGCCTCAGTGGTCTACACAGTGTTTCACAAATGAGTAAAGTTCTTTTTTATTTGCGGGCAGTGATTATATTTGATGTTCTGCCTCAAATCAGACTAGTGTGGCAGCAGGCACTTTAAACCGACATTAGACAAAAACAGATGAAAAGAACCTAAAGAAATTAAAAATTCACCGGAGGATGGAAATCTGGAGCAAAACCAGAAAGTGCGAGAAACACCCAGCAAGTCAGGCAGTACCTGTGGAAAGAGAAACACGTTGACGTTTCAAGCCAAAGACCTTTGTGAAAGGTCCATATGGGTCCAAAACCTATATGAGTCACAGTCATAGAATAATACAGTGTGGAACAGGCCCTTCGGCCTAACTTGCCCACATTGGCCAACATGTCCCAGCTACACTAGTCCCACCTGCCAGCATTTGTCCATATCCCTCCAAACCTGTCCTATCCATGTACCTGTCTAAAGGGCCTGTCCCACAGGCAATTTTTTAGGCGACTACAGGCAACTAGGCTATCACCACACGATTGCCAGGGTATTGCCTGTATGGTGGTGAGTAGTCTCCAAATAGTCGTAGCTTTTTTCTGGTCGCCGCTACATTTTGAGATATTTGAAAAATTTTGGCGACTGTTGGTTTGATGCCAATGATCGTAGCTTGACGTCTCCTGATGTAGGTGCTGTCGTAGGTTGTCGCCAGGTTGTCACCAGATGACATAGGTTATCGCCGGTGCTGACTTCAGTGAATTCCATTGGCGACTACCTACGTCAACCTACGCCAACCGGCGACAGGTACCTGCGTCAAAACCGGAGGCCAAAATGATGTGAATTGTCTTCAGTTATCTTCAGTTGTCGCCGACAGGGTCGTAGATTGTCGTAGCTTGTCGCGGGTAGACGTAGGTCGACTTCAATTGTTGTAGGTTGTCGCCTGTCTGGTCGTCGGTTGTCGTAGGTGCAGTCGTAGGTGGATGTCCTAAGTCACGATGATTGGGTCGCCGGTTGTCGGTAGCTTGCCATAGCATGACGTCGACTAGGTGGTAGGTTGTTGTAGCTTGTCGAAGACATTGTCATAGTTGCCGGTTTTTCGGTGACCTGCTACGATTATGACAGTCACCGGCAGTCGCCTAAAACAATCGCCTAAGTGGGACAGGCCCTGAACTGCTTCTTAAATGTAGGGATAGTCCCTGCCTCAGCTACCTCCTCTGGCAGCTTGTTCCATACATCCACCACCCTTTGTGTGAAAAAGTTGCCCCTCAGATTTCTAGTCAATCTTTTCCCCTTCACCTTAAACCTATGTCCTCTGGTCCTCAATTCCCCTACTCTCGCAAGAGACTCTGCATCTACGCGATCTACTCCTCTCATGATCTTATACACCTCTATAAGATCGCCCCTCATCCTTCTGCGCTCCAGGGAATAGAGTCACAGCCCACTCAACCTCTGATGATAGCTCAGACCCTCCAGTCCTCTTTCATCAGAACTCTTCAGAGTGAGGGTGTCTTACTTGCCCTCAGTGCTGGGAGTACGGAATTCCAATGAAGAAACATATTTGTGCTTCCTGCCTGCTATTTTGGACATGCAGGCTTCACAGCTGCTGAATACTGGGTGATGCGCAACATAATTTGGTGCAGGTAAGAGGCCATTAATGAATGTTCAAATATGCCCAGGTTATTGGTGAGACGTTGTAGCTTTAAATTCAAGCAGCACTTCCTTGACATCTTCTTGCTGCAGGATGCCAGCCTCCAGGGATAGCACTAATGGAACTGCCAGGTTGTGTTCTCAAGATGCTGTGACTTTTATAGAAGCTGTTTTTCATAAAAAGACTTGGCAAGTTTCTATGGGCCATATGCTCAGAAGCAACCATGAATTTTTCAGGATCTGTGTGAGGAAATACATTAAATTTCACGTGCTGTATAATGTTTTAAAAGAAAAATGCAAACGTTAATATGTAATCTATGTTTTATTGCAGATGCCTTTTCGCATCCGACATAACATTCAATTTGCATTGAGACAGAGTTCCCCCACAATCAATCATTAATGTGCTACAATAAATAACAAGCCTTGGGACTTTTCAAGAAATGTTAGCATTATTAATTTTTTCACAATGCAATACAATTGTCACCATTTAAAACATTTACAATAAACCTGTTGGTGCCACTTAACAAAAGACACCGATGCAGTAATATAAAACATTTAGGAGAAAATCTGTGTGTCCTTAAATCAACAGCAACTGGTCAGGGAGAATAATATGCGATTACCATCATTCCAAACATTGCTTTCAGCAGACACTCATGGCTGGGCGTTTTGACAGCTAAGGGATTCATCCTGGGCCTGTGAGACAGATTTAAGTAACTTGTGCTGGAGGCTCTTGCATTTGACTTCTCCTCTAGTCAAGCTTAAATCAGTTGTGACCTTAGATGAAGCATTGATGGCTTGGCCGTGATCTAAATTCAAATCTACAACATCAGTGCTCCAAGTTAGCAAATGGTATCAGCTTAGTTTTTTTTTCCTTGGCTCCATATTCTTGCTTTCAGAATTTAAAATCAATTTAATTTTGCAGAAACATCATCGAACCCAGTGATCTCTCAATTAAATGAAACACCCACGCTGCACAAATGGGGATGTAAATACAGTGCAGCTCCTGGAGATTTGCAGTCATTAGATACTAAGTTGAAGTCTTCATAAAGTCAGAGAGATGGAAGGCAGGCATTGCGAGTGCTTGTGTCAGTTGTCTGGAAACACTTCCAGTTGCAGAGTCTGTGTGAAGGCAAGAAGGCAGGAGATGAGCTCCACACCAAGAGTGATATGAATCTGTCACATTGGTCCAGGATGATTCCCTGAGCTGTCATAGGCCATTCAGCCCAAACAGTCCATGCTGGCTTTAATGCCAGTCCATGCCAGTCCAACCAGTCCAAGCTGACTTTAATGCCAGTCCATGCTCGTCCATGCCAGTCCATGCTGGCTTTAATGCCAGTCCATGCCAGTCCATGCTGGCTTTAATGCCCTACCCCATTTAATGGCCTGATCCCATTTCTCCTCATCGATATCTATCAATGTGACCATCTAGTCCCACCTTCCTCATTTACTTTTCCAGCCTCTTCTTAAATATACACATACATAGATAACTCGCTCTCTGTGGGGGAAGCTCCACATTCACATCACTCTTTGGGTAAAGACGTTTCAGCTGAATTCTATATTGGATTTTGTGCGGGCCAAGATTTTCTCAAACCGATACCCTCCAGTCATGCTCTTCCTCACAAGTGGAACCATTCTCTCTGGAGCCAGTCTGTCAAATCTTTGATCATTAAATATCTATAAGGAGCTTTTTATTCCGAACAGAACAGGGCAGAATGAATGTCTCAGGAGATCCTTCTTCCCCATGGCAATCAAACTTTACAACTCCTCCCTCTTCTGTCATGGGGTAGACTGAGACTGACTCCTCATCCCCACCCCCCCCCAACCTCCTCAATCTTTGCACATCCCCAAAGCCTTTCCACTCATCACTTTAATGTCATGTTTCATGTATTTTGTGTTTTTAGGACTGTTGGCAAATTAATATCCCTCCTGGGATAAATAAAGTTCAATCGTATCATATCGTATTTTTCTCCATCCTCTTTCCTCCGAGCCCTGAAATATTTCTGTTTCAAGTAACAATCTTATTCCATTTTAGAACCTGTTTCCATCACCAATACATTTAAGGCATTTCAGTTTATGATAAATGACTGAATTTATGTACATTTATCATGCCTTCGCTGTGGCTTTTGGCCACCAATTGTTACCTGTATCCTTTGGTTTTACAGAGTCTTGTGCTTCCTGGTATTCTATAATTGAGGGTTATATAGTTCACTATCACTGAAAATATCAAATAAAAATGACATCTATTCACGACAATCAGGTTTCAGTGGAACAGCAAACACAAACACTTGCAGAATGTAACCAGGAGTCACAAACTCCTTTGTGGAAACAATCCACTTGGTCTTAGGTATTACTTATCATTGCAACTATTGATCCACGTCACGATTGAAACAGTTTTTTTCCCAATCTAGTCCATCAAAATCCTCTCAGGAGGTTTATTAGATCGCTTTACCTCATCTGTCGCAAGCTTTTCTGATCTCTAAACATATCAAAGCCCTGAAAACATTCCAGGAAGTCTCCTCTGCAACCTTTCTAAAACTGTCAAGCTCCTCCTATTTCTGGAGCTCAGTACTAAACACAATCATTGAGGTCTATCCAGTAATTTCAACATTTAACAAAACATACATTCTTAGAGAAGCTGTGCTTCTAAAGTTATGGAACCAAACTTCCTGATCGCAGTTTGCCCCACATCCTTCCAAGAATTCTCAACATGGACATTGAGGGCTGAAAATCTTACACTTAGCACAAAGATTCTAGTGCATGACCTTTTTCTAATGTGCTTGATGAACACAATTGGAATTTCAATGTGTGGCTTACACATTTCTTGAAAATTGTTTGAGTCTTCTTTCTGTGGATGCCAAGGGCCTGCATGGTGGTATCTCACCATAGAGGTTCTATGGACTTTGTACAAATTGCACTATGTAATTCAGCTTCCACTATTATCGTCTAGGTATGTGGTTTTACAGTTAATTTATTGTATTTATTATTGATTATTGTCTATCTATTTGTTGTGTTGTGTTAATCTATCTACAAAGCTGCAGTAAGTAAGAATTTAATTGATCAGCTCCCAGTGTATCTGACGATTAAACACTCAACTGTTTACATTTCAATCTGAATGCATCAATTCTCCACACTTCTCTGCATTAAATTTCCTCCACCGTGTGTTTCCATGTAACCAAACTGCTCAATGTAGAAATAATGAACTGCAGATGCTGGTTTACACAAAAGGACACAAAGTGCTGGAGTAGCTCAGCGAGTTAGGCAGCTTCTCTGGAGAACATGGATAGGTGATGTTTCGAGTCAGGACCTTTCTTCACATTATAAGTCAGTTACTATTCTCGTCATGGTTTCCTGTATTTCAAAACACCATATCAATTCCAGAATATGGAATTATGTCAGCTGTCCAAAATCCAAGTCATAAGTATGTATTAAAGAGAGCAATTGGCTAAATATTGCCACTGGGGCATGCGACCATATTTTCTCTCCAGTATCAAAAACTGACAAATCACTGCAGATCTTTGCACCTGTCTTGCAATCAATTTCAAATCCATACTCGTACTATTAGCTATGTTGCTAAGAGGTCTTTTATGTGACACTTTATTCATACACCTTTTGAAAATCCATATACAACCACATCACTTGCGTCAATTCTCTGTGTGGTTTAATGAGCAAATTCAATCAAATCCATGTTGCCGGTCATTTATTAACTCATTTTTCTAAGCGACAGCAAAAAGAGAAATAGAGTTACAATTCAATAATCATATTATCGTTGGAGTACATCTAATATTAATCACTAGATCCAAACATTATAGGAAGTTTGACATCCCTATAATGAAAATGTCATGTGGCTATAGTCATAGAGTCACCCAGCAAGCAAACAGGCCAAAAAGGCCACCTCATTAACGCCAACCATCCACATTAATTCCATCTTCCAACACATAGCTCATGATCCTCTGTGCGTAGATAATTCAAGCATTTGTCCAGACACTTCTAATTGCTGTCAACAATTCTACTACTATTACTCTCTTAGGGTTTGGGTACTAAATACTCACCACTCCCTGGGCAACAAAGATCCCCCTCAGAATCCCTCCAAATATCTTACCCCTACCTTTTGTTAGTCTGTGGCATCAATGTTTATGAAAACTCCCAAAGACAATTCATGATGAGTCCTTGAAAAAAAATGACATATGCATTGATTTTGTGTCTCAGTTGGGTACATATACACACTTGTTTAATGTCAATAACCTATTTTACCTTGGTGATGAGACAACAAGATGTCAGGCGCTACTGGCAGTATCATCGAGGATGTTGACTTCTGTATGACTATGTTAGTGGAGATGATTTATGAAGCTTACAATTAATTGAGGCTCATCTTTGGTGTAGGCTTGAGTGTGAAGGAAAAAGGCAGCATCTGTAAATAAAAACACAAGTCTGGTAATTGGCAAAGTGGAAGGCAGTAGAAGATAGCAAGCAGTCCATTCCAAGGCTGTTTCACTAGAAATGTTGTTGATTCTGGTAAATTATGTACAAAATCTCCATTTGTACATAGATCTAATGGAGATGGTTTTCAGGGTAGACGAAACACTGAAGTAAAATGTGTTGAGAGAAGGCTTGAATGTGAAGATGTATGTATGATTACTTAAAGAAAGCCAGATTTAGGTTTAGGTTTATTGTTGTCACATGTACCAAGGTACAGTGAAAACCTTGTTTTACATGCTATCCAAGCAGATCAGATACACAGACACAAACTCAAGTACAAGTTAAAACTCAAGTACAATAGGTAGAGCAAAGGGGAAGATACAAAGTGCAAAATATACTCAGCGCATCAGTTCCTTAAACAAAGTCCAATGTCCTCAGTGAATCGAACAGTACCATAGCTTCTGGAAGAACGATTCAGGAGCCTGATAATAGAGACGAATAAGCTGTTCCCAAATCTAGTGGTGCAGACTTTCTGTACATTCTGATGGTGCCATAGTATGGCAAGTCTACCTGCTCTTCCCAGAGAAGGATCTACTCCCATCCGATGCCAGATAATCAGGTGCAGCAATTAGAACCGGCTTCAGGGACCATGCTGTATAACATTTGCACTTTTTCTCTAGTGACCACATGAGGGTAGCCAGCATGATCCAGTTCCCTCCCACATGCCAAAGGTGTGCTGGTTGATTAATTGATTGCTGCAAATGACTAAATGATAAAAACTCCACTCCTAGAGGTCTGAAATGAATCTGGGGTTCCTGAAGATGTGAGACTGCACCTTTACCAGCTGGATCACTATAATGTTTCAATGAATGGGACAGCACAAAATGCACTAAATGGCTTGAGGCTGAGAGGCTATGAGATGTCTCCAGCCCCTTGCTCACTAAGCTGTAAAAACTATTACTAAGTGGTATGTCTGCCGAGGCCGTTCAAACACCTTCCATACCACTGTTTTGTAGAGCATAGGCACTAGTCAATAAGCCAGCAAACATGTTGTTGTTGGGTGAAAATGATGTAGTGTGAGTTAGGACAAAGGAAGCAAATGGCTTTCGATTTATTGAGCACTGGATGATGAAAGACTACCTGGATCATAGTTGCATGAAGGAATGGATGAGGGTTCATATAATATATATGGGTAAAAGGCCCAGTGTGGGAGTGGGTTTATGAAATCAGGTGATGCTTTACAGAGGAAAGTGAATAGTTTGAAAAATTGTATGGATCTCCGGCCCGAAGTCCATCAAACATGCGCCTTAGATGCAAATGCATGAAAAGAAACTGCAGATGCTGGTTTAAATCGAAGGTAGACACAAAATTCTGGAGTAACTCAGCGGGTCAGGCAGCATCTTTGGAGAGAAGGAATGGGTGACGTTTCAGATCGAGACCCTTCTTTAGACTGATGTCAGGGGAAGGGGTGGGACAAAGATAGGATGTAGTCGGAGACAGGAAGACTAGTGGGAGAACTGGGAAGGGGGAGGGGATAGAGAGGGAAAGCAGGGGCTATCTGAAGTTAGAGAAGTCAATGTTCATACCGCTGGGAGGTAAACTACCCAAGCAAATATGAGGTGCTGCTCCTCAAATTTGCACTGGGCCTCACTCTGACAATGGAGGAGGCCCAGGACAGAAAGGTCAGATTTGGAATGGGAGAGGGAGTTGAAGTGCTGAGCCACCGGGAGATCAGGTTGGTTAAGACCGACTGAGTGGATGTGTTTAGCGAAACGATCGCCGAGCCTGCGCTTGGTCTCGCCGATGTAGAGAAGTTGACACCTGGAACAGCAGATACAGTAGATGAGGTTGGAGGAGGTACAGGTGAACCTCTGCCTCACCTGGAAAGACTGTTTGGGTCCTTGGATGGAGTCGAGGGCGGAGGTAAAGGGACAGGTACTCGCTCCGGCGGTTGCAGGGGAAAGTACCTGGAGAGGGGGTGATTTGGGTGGGAAGGGACGAATGGACCAGGGAGTTTTGGAGGGAACGATCTCTGCGGAAAGCAGAAAGGGGTGGAGATGGGAAGATGTGGCCAGTAGTGGGATCCCGTTGGAGGTGGCCAAAATGTTGGAAGATAATATATTGTATGCGACGGCTGATGGCGTGGAAGGTGAGGACAAAGGGGACTCTGTCCTTATTACGAATGGGAGGGGGAACACAAGCAGAGTTGCGAGATATTTAGGAGACCCTAGTTAGAGTCTCATCTATAATGGAAGAGGGGAACCCCCCGTTTTCTAAAGAATGCGGACATCTCCGATGCCCTGGTATGGAATACCTCATCCTGGGTGGAGATGCGGTGTAGACGGAGGAATTGGGAGTAGGGGATAGAGTCTTTGCAGGAAACAGGGTGGGAAGAAGTGTAGTCAAGATAGTTATTGGAGTCAGTAGGTTTGTAGATACATGGCTCAGTTCCACATGGTTGCCAGGAAGAGGAGTGGAATTGATCAATTGTACATGAAGCTTGCGGAAAATAAGATAGGACACTTGAGTAGTGGTCCCTCTAACATAACATCATTAATGACTTTGACCAAGCTGGGTTCAGGCTCATTGCCAAGGAAATCCAAATGGGGTATGACAAGATTTAAAATTCTCAGGTTTGGGACAATCATACTTTCAAATATTTTTTTGCAGGTTTGAAGTGGGACATGTCAATTTTAAATCAGTAACTTGATCTGATCTTGGATCAAAAAAATACCAAACCAAACAAGCATGACATGACATTTTCAAACCCGAGGCAAGCAGTAATTGAAATTGAAGAAAGGGGCTGATTGCACTGTCAATGGAGAAACTCATGAGATTCAGATTTGGATTGGAGATGGCCCTGATTTTCTGGTCATGTCATGCACAAAAATGTATCCATTGAGAACAAATGACCCGAGGATCAGGATGTCTTCGTTTTTTTTAACATATATACTTCTAGGTAGCGTTTGATGAAACCTTGTGGTGACTCTCATTCAAAAAATATCAAATGTACCATAAGTGTTACTTAACTTTATTGGAAAATGGTTATTGTTATTGCCAATTTTTAACTCCAAGATATCATATCATATCATATACATACAGCCGGAAACAGGCCTTTTCGGCCCTCCAAGTCCGTGCCGCCCAGTGATCCCCGTACATTAACATTATCCTACACCCACTAGGGACAATTTTTACATTTACCCAGTCAATTAACCTACATACCTGTACGTCTTTGGAGTGTGGGAGGAAACCGAAGATCTCGGTTACAGCATCATCTTCCAATTCTTTGCCCATTCTACAGGCAAAGAATGTTCACCTTCATTTACTATTTTCTCATATCACTATGACTGAAAATAAAAACTCACCATTTGCAACCAGACTTCAGCATATTGATTTGCTAAGTAATTTAAACATGTTATTTAAAAATCTTTGCTTTACAGGCCAGATTTAATATTACCCAATATATAATCCTAAACTGTTTTAGGAACATCAAGCATCCAATTAAACTCAACACAACCTTTCTCTTTAACATTGTTTATTCTCCAGGTTGACAATAAATTAGGAATCATGCTTCTGATAGTTTACTTCATTTAATTTGCTTGTCAGTGCTGTGAAGATGTTCAATTATCCTGGTCACTAGACATTTTAAGCAACCCTTCAAATTTCCCCTTAGTGTGTGAGGATGAGATTAAATCAAGAAGCAATTAGAACTGTTCAGCAAAGGCTTGGCTTTTAAGGAGAGATATTACTTTTTAATTTATTTTAACATCTTATGCTCTGAAAAAATACCTGCATAATTGACTCTAATTTGTTAGTACAATTTAATATGTTGTATGATGACAAGAGAGTTCTGGTTCTAGCCATTTAAAAAAATATTTCTAATATCGAGAAGCAGAACGGAATAACTTGTGCAAGCTGTACAGCGTAAATCATGTTTAGAATAGGCAAGTAACACGATGATGCAGCAGTTAGTGGCACTGCTTCACAGCTCCAGGGACCAGGTCGTGTTCCTGACTTCGGTTACTGTCTATTTGGTGTTTGCACATTGGCTCTGTAAACCTGTGGGGGGGAGGGGGGTTCCAGAAAAAATGCTTGGAAGGGGATGGTCTTCATGAGCATCAAGTTCCATCTGAGAGGAGAGCACAAGATCCATGCAGAAGCCCATGCACTGGCACACATCAGACTGTTTCATTGACCAAGTGAAGGACAACAAAGAGGTGTACATAGGCAAAGAGGTGGCGTAACCATGGTGGGCCAACAGCCTATTTCTGTACTGTTCAACTCTGTGACTCTGTGTTACGTCTGTACAAGACATTGGTAAAGCTACTTTTGGAGCACAGTGTACAGTTCTGGCTGCCCTGCAATAGGAAGAATGTTATTAAACTGGAAAGGGTGCAAAAAAGATTTATGATAATGTTACTTGGTCCGGAGGGTCTAAGTTATAAAGAGAGGCTGGATAGGCTGTTTTTTTTCCCCCTGAAGCAAAGAAGGCTGAGGGTTGACCCTACAGAGATTTATAAAATCATGAAAGGCATAGTTAAGATGAATAGCCACAGTCTTTTCCTCACGGGAGTCTAAAACTAGAGAGCATGGGGTTTAAGGTGAGTGGAGATTTTGTCACATTGGAGGTGTTGCGTATATGGAATGAGCTACCAAATGAAGTGGTAGAGCCACTTGGGAGCTATTACATTTAAAATATACTTGGACTAGTACATGGATAGGAAAAGGTTTGGAGAGGTATGGACCAGGCTCAGCCAAGTTGAACTCGCTTGATTAGGCAAGTTCAAGTTGAGCTGAAGAGCCTGTTTGTGTGCCGCTGCTTTCGCTCTATAACAAACATCCACCAGTTGTAATTAAAAATCTCAGGTCATGGAAAGCACTGTATGGCCTATATACTATTATAATGCCCAATGTGATCGATACAGACACATATCAAAAAGGGAGAGAGCTTTTCAGAATATCTTAGCAGTTATACATCAGAACTGTTTGCACTTGTGGAATGCTCATGCACACTTGAAGGAGAGAAATAGATATTTCATCTAAATTAGACAAATATAACCCTGCCACCAATAAGTTATTCAACTTCTATTGCACCAAATTTAGGTATTTGCTGGAAGCTTGATAATGAAGAATTAGAAGAAAGATAACAAAAATAAAATCAACAGAGATAAGTCACATCTTCTTTTGGTCCTATGCAAATATGTTCAGGTGCAAAGTCTGAACATCCTTGAACTTAATCATTTTTCCCAGTGTGAATTTAAAGGAAATCCAGAAGCACTGAGTAACCCTGTCAATTTTTGTGAGATATGGCACATTTTAAAATCCATTTAATAGATATAAGAATTAGAATTATTTGGAATAAAAGCATTAATAAGAAGTAAAATTATGCAGAGTCAACAGGACGCTGTGAAAGAGAAATCACATTTGGCAAATCTACCACAGGAAAAGAGGATGTTTGGCCCATTTCATTAATGTGGATGAAAAAGAGCTGCCCTACCTGATTCCCGTTCCAAGCTTCATTTGTGTGCTGTATACGTTACCTGCCCTATTCTATTAATTCCACTTAAAAGAAAGTATATCAAAGTGCCAGAAAGGTGGAGTGGAGACCTCTGAATATGTTGCCATTTCTGGAAGGTTTCAGTGATAATGAAAGATCAGGTAAACTGGGGTCATTTCGAGTGGAAGAGAAGAAACTGCAGTCCAGAAGTTGAACCAGATGATTAAGATACATGGGATCCATGGTGATTTGGTTATTTCGATTCAGAACTGGCTCTTTCATAGAATACAGAGGGTTGTGGTGGAAGGATGTTATTCTGGCTGTTAGTCTGTGACCAGTGGAATTCTACAGGGATCTCTGCGGGGAATTCTGTTGTTTGTGATATATGTAAAAGAGTTGAACGAGTTGAATGGGTTAGTTTGTAAGTTTGCAGATAACACCCAAATTGGTGAAATTACGGACAGTGAGTAAGGCTGACAAAGTATACAGCGGGATATAGCTACAGAAATTGGTGGATAATGGCAGATGGAGTTTAATCCAAGCCAGTGTGAGGTGTTGCTCTTTGGGAGATCGAATGTAAGGAGAAAGTATACAGTTAATGGCAATGCCCTTAACAGCACTGATGTACAGTGGGATCCAAGTCGTGTAGGGAGGAACTCAAACTGAAGAATGGACTCCACCCAAAACATCATCTATTCCTTTTCTCCAGAATTCTGCCTGACCCGCTGAGTTACTCCAGCTTTTTTGTGTCTGTCATGGGATCCAAGTCCATGGCTCCCTGACAGTAGCAACACAAGTTGATAGCATGGTAAAGAGGATGCATGATATGCTTTCCTTCATCCGTCCGGATATTGAGTATAAGAGTAAGGAAGCCATATTGCAGCTCTATAGGATTTTGGTTAGGCTGTGTTTGGTGCACTGTGTGCAGTTCTGTGTTCCCCATTACAGGAAGGATGTGGAGATTTTGGAGTGGATGCAGAAGAGATTTACCAGAATGCTATCTGGATTAGAGAATGTTAGCTATAAGAAGAGATTCGAACAAATGTTGATTGTTTTCCCTGAGTGCTGGAGGCTGAGGAGAGACCTGATGGAACTATATAAAATTATGCGAGGCATGGGTAGGGTAGACCTTTTTCCTCGTGTGGAAACTGACATTGACATTCCACGAGGGTAGAACTTTAAATTGAAAGGGGGAAACTTTATTGAAGATATGCAGGACAGGTTTATTACACAGAAAGTGGTGGGTTCCTGGAATGTGCTGCCAGGGATGGTAGATGAGGCAAATATAGTATTTAAAGGCTTTAAGATGGGTGTATGGATATGCACAAAATGGATGGATATGGATCATGTGCAGGCAGATGGTATTAGTTTAACCAAGCATCCTGCTCAGTATAGACATTGTAGGGCAAAGTGCTTGTTCCTGTGCTACATTGGTCTATGTTGTACAAAATATTATTTAATTGTTTATAAAAAAAAGATGTATTTATATAGCAGTCACTAACTTGAAGATACAGTTTTCACATGATTAATAGAGGGAATGAAAGGGAGAGGCAAAAAATATCTTCACAGAGGATGGTGGAAATGTGGAAACTGCCTCAAATGATATCTGAGAATAGAACCCTGAATTACTTTTTAAATGGGCACTTGGAATTGCAAAATGTATAGGATTTAGTGGGATCACACCAGAAAACAATGCAAAAACATAGGATTTGGTGGGGCCACACCAGGAAACAGTGCAAAAATATGTACTCCTTACCTGAGGAAGGACATGCTTTCCAAAAAAGAATACAACAAAGTTTTGCTGGAACATTATCTAGGATGAGAAGTTTGGAATGAGAAGGAATGCATTCTCTTGAGTTTTGAAGAGTTCATTAAAATCAGAAAATGCTGGATTGGTAACATATTCAACAACACAACAGTTTTCTAATATTTTGTTCGTTTTATTTTGTTTGTCCAGCACTGTTAGTTTTTTTATTGTTATATACATTTCACTGTGGTCTCACTGATTATTTAATTTAGTTTAGTTTAGTTTAGTTTAGAGATACAGCGTGGAAGGATGCCCTTCGGCTCAGACCTGTGCTTTTACTCCTTGTTCCTAAGTGTTGACAGAGTTCTAACCATTAGAAGTAAGCAAATTACAAATCCAAATGGATACACCATAAAACATTTAACAAGTGACTCATCAGCTACAAATATTTAAATATCAATTATTACAAAATCCCGAAGAAAAAGCTGGTAGATAATTTTTTGTAAAGCACAGCAAGTTTGAGGAAACAAAATGGAAAGACCTAACAGCAATAGAAAAAAACCCAGCATCACCTGACAAGCCCTGAAATGGAACCCCCAAGGAAAAAGGGAAAGAGGTGGCCCCAGGAACAACTGGAGAAGAGGTGTCCAGGCAGAAATGTCTGGGAGTGGGCTCAACTGGGGAGATCTCGAAAGAACCACCAACAACCGAGTGAGGTGGAGGACATTTGCCAATGGCCTATGGTCCCTAGAGGAGCAAAGGACTTAAGAAGAAGAAGAAAGTAAATATAAAGTACAGCGTCTCATTGTTGCAATAAGACTCCTTCTCTAGGCCTATTATGCAGGAGGAAAACACGAGCTACAAAACAAATTGGAAATCTGAATGCAAAGGAAGCTGACTCTAAAGGAACTGGCCTAAAGAACATACATACTTCTCCCCATAATCTAGCATTGGAAGCACATTATTAAAGAAACTGTAGCAAATCGACATGGAATCTTAGACGCTGGAGTTTCTTCCATTCTCTCTTATCTCAGAGCTCAAAGCTATAAGAATATATCTGCCTTGCTTCAATTTATGTAATAAAAAACAGTTAACCTGGTGCCAATAATTTTCAATGAGAAGTTTCTGCTGAAACCTCCACAGCAATCACTTTAATCTCATTCTAAATCATAGTTTAGTTTTCTTTGCCATGACACTTGGACAAATCCAATGTGAAATACCACAAAGGATCAACAGAAATAACATCCATTGGAAATCATGTGTGATTATTACATTATTTTTAATAACACTGTGCTGAAATAGAGCCTAGATTAAACAAAACTATCAAGTACCTGCTTGGATGGCGGGTATATGGAATGAGCTGCCAGAAGAAATAGTTGAGGCAGGTACTAAAACAATATTTAGAGGACATTTGAACAGTTACAAGGATAGGAACTGTTTAGATGTCAATGGACCAAACACGGGTAAGTGGGACAAGTATGGATGTGGCATCTTGGTCGACATAGACAAGTTGGGCTGAAGGGCCTGTTGCCATGCAGTATGACTCCATGACTCTGATCCATCATTATTATATGTTTTTTTTGTCTGGTTCTGCTCAGTTTTCAACAAGGAACTTATCTTCAATGGCTACAAAATTGAGTTTGGCCTACTTGGAGACTTGGGGTGCCATTGGAGGGCCAAAACGGCATAATAACTGCTAAATTTGCAAATAAAGTTAACATTGTTGAGAAGTCTCCTGGTTCTAATCAAAATGATAAAATAGGAAAATAATGCTAAATAATGCTGGCATTGGTTGTACACCTGGAATCACAAGAATATAGTATGAATCGGTGACCACTGTACACATACCCCACTTTTCAACCTGATCAGAACTGATCTGTGCTGGCCTCAACTCTCCTCAACCAGCTTCCCATCAACCTCAATTCCTCGATTATTCAACTGTTTACCTATCTCAAACTTAATTTTTTCTGATGATCTGGGGCAGAGAATTCTAGAGACTTGCTACCTTCTAAGAAACAACATTTCTTCACACCTCAATTTTAAATGACCAGCCTCTTATTTTATGTTAATGTTCCATTGTTCATGGTTCTCCCAATGGTGGGAACATCTCAACATCTACTCTGCCATGCCGTTGAGTTACTCCAGCATTTTGTATCTACCCCTTTTGGATCTCATGTTTCAATATGATCACCCTCCATTCTTCTAAACACCAAGCAATGCAGACCCAAACTGTCTAGCCTATCTTGATAGGATACCCCTCCTATCCCAGGAATGGTGAAAATAGATTTAGCAGGTCAAAGTAAGGAATCAAAAGGACATCACAGCTAATAGAACTGTTGCCTCACAAGTCCAGACACCCAGGTTTGATCCTGACCTCCGCTGCTGTCTGTGTAGAGTTTGCACATCCTCCTCGTGTGGCCATTTATGTTTTCTTCCACATTCCAAAGTTGTGCAGGGTGGTACGTTAATTGGCCGATATTGACAGTGTAGGAAGCGATAGAATCTTAATGAGAATATGGGGGAAAATATGTAACAATGAAAATTAATGGGGAAAGGGGATTGCTCTGTGAGCTAGCACAAACTTGATGGTTCAATGGCCTCATTCTAAGTGGAAAGTAAATATGAAAATTATGATCTTTGTTGGATTATTACCCATGAACAAACTATTTTGGATTCCAAAGAGAAGCCTAGAGGATCCTTGACTCCAAGATTAACATCATACCAGGAAGCAATTCTATTTCAATGGGGTGTAAAAGAACATGTCAGGTCTAGTTGAACATGCCAGATCTCGCACAGCCGACAATCGGAAAATAAGCTGATGAAGCTACAACATGGTACTAGTTGCATCCTAAATATCAGAAGCAGCACAAGAAAGACGGAGTTCAAGGATACTATAACAAAGTTAAATCTTTGTCCTGCCACATCTGGTCATGAATTGTCACATACAAGAAAACAACTCATGCAAGACAAGACTGCATCATCAACCATAAATTCAAGAATAAAGAGCTCACCATTTAAACACAAAAGACAAAGCTAAACTATTTGCAACCATTTTCAGCCAAAAATGCTTACCTGATGATTTAATTCAGAATTCTCCTGAGATCATCACTATCAAAGTCTTCAGTTTAATCGTTTCACTGTATATGGTATAGTGAACAGGTGAGTACAGTGGATTTAGCAAAGAGGCTGGGATTAAATGCAGGATTGGTTCATGGAGACCTGATAAATCAGAAGTTGGCAGAAATCTCCATTTGTCTGGAGTTGAACCTGTCACAAATGAAGAATATCGTTGAAGACCAATCATCTCAATATCAGGGCATCACTGCAGGAGCTCCTCAGCTGATGTTGTGACCACACTCAGCTGTGTCATCATTGATCTTCCATCCACCTTGAGCTCAGAAAAGAGGATGCACAGTCACAAGCACCCGATAAGAAAAGGAATATGGGAAATCAATCGACTCCTCTGGACACCTATTTCCAGGATCAAATCAAAATGGTTTCAGAGAGATGTGGAATGTGAACAGAACAGGGGCACAGCTGCTGCCTCACAGCGACAGAGACCTGGGTTCAATTATGACCTTGGGTGCTGTCTGTGTAGAGTTTACATGTTCTCTCTTTACATGTTCTGACTGTTTGGGTTTCCTTCAGGTGTTCTGGTTTCCTTCCACATCACAAAGATGTGTGCATTTGTTGGTTAATTGACCACTGTATCACGACCGGTGCCACACCAGTGCTGGTTACTGGTCATCTCCAGGAAGAAAGATGATAACCACCTTTCCTTGCATTCAGCAACATTTACACTGTCAAATCATGTCTCCATATTTTCTTTATTGCCTGTTTGTGACTGATTTTAGATGGAGTAATCCTCCCTTAATTTACTTCTTGCATTTCTCATTTCACCGTTTTATTTTTGACTTTGCACCAAATATAAATCCATTATTCATCAAGCCTGGTGTTTCTTTCTCTTATCAATTGCAATATCAAAAATAATCTAATAAAGCAACACAAAGATAAGGTGTAAAAGAGCTGATTTTCACTGCGTGAAATAGGATGGTAGAACTTTGATTGTTGTCATGCTAAATTTATTTAGTAGTGCTAGAATCCATGTTTCTTGACCAGGATGGTTTGTGTTTGTGAAGACCTTTAATAGTACGCACTTGGATTTGGGTGTTCTGAAAAACTCCCACACTCACTACCTGTGAGGTCCCTGTTAATACAATGCTTTGCAGCTTGTTAACAAGAAGGAAAAAAGTTACAAACGTGGTAAAGTGTTGCATCTTTTACTGAGGAAACATCTTTGTGCGACCAAATGCCTGACAATAATCTGCTGATAGTAAAAAGCAGCCTTCAACATCTGGACAACTCTAACACTATTAAAGCAGTGCATTACTTAGAGAGGTTCCAAAACTCCCTCATTATCATTTGGAGTGTACCGGATTTAATGATACCAATATGAATTACTGGATTGAATTCAACTGTTCTTCTCACTTAAAAATATTTGGCACTCTTACAATCTGCTCTCTCTGATGGCCATTTTGGCT